>NC_052152.1:88214277-88543987 GCF_902713615.1 Scyliorhinus canicula | reverse complement strand
GGACGCCGCAGCCTGCGGCCCGGGGCGCCGGACCTGCGCAGACCGGGGGCCTGCGCAGGACCGGGGCGCCGGAGCCTGCGCCAGACCGGGGCGCCGGAGCCTGCGCAGACGAGAGACGCCGGAGCCTGCGCAGACCGGGGCGCCGTAGCCTGCGCAGACAGTAGGCGCCGGAGCCTGCGCAGACAGGGTCGCTGAAGCCTGCGCAGACCGGGCGCCGAAGTGTGCGCAGACCGGGGCGCCAGAGCCTGCGCAGACCGGGGCGCCGGAGCCTACGCAGACCGGGGCGCCGGAGCACTGCGCAGGCCGAGACGCCGGAGCCTGCGCAGACCGCGGCGCGGAGCCTGCACAGACCGGGGCGGTGGAGCCTGCACAGACCGGGACGCCGGAGCCTGCACAGACCGAGACGCCGGAGCCTGCACAGACCGGGGCGCCGGAGCCTGCACAGACCGGGGCGCCGGAGCCTGCGCAGACCGGGGCGGTGGAGCCTGCACAGACCGGGGCGCCGGAGCCTGCACAGACCGAGGCGCCGGAGCCTGCACAGACCGGGACGCCGGAGCCTGCACAGACCGAGGCGCCGGAGCCTGCACAGACCGGGGCGCAGCAGCCTGCGCAGACCGGGGCGCAGCAGCCTGCGCAGACCGGGGCGCCGGAGCCTGCGCAGACCGGGGCGCCGGAGCCTGCGCAGACCGGGGCGCCGGAGCCTGCGCAGACCGGGGCGCCGGAGCCTGCGCAGACCGGGCGCAGCAGCCTGCGCAGACCGGGGCGCCGGAGCCTGCGCAGACCGGGGCGCCGGAGCCTGCGCAGACCGGGGCGCCGGAGCCTGCGCAGACCGGGGCGCCGGAGCCTGCACAGACCGAGACGCCGGAGCCTGCGCAGACCGGGGCGCCGGAGCCTGCACAGACCGGGGCGCCGGAGCCTGCGCAGACCGAGACGCCGGAGCCTGCACAGACCGGGGCGGTGGAGCCTGCACAGACCGGGGCGCCGGAGCCTGCACAGACCGAGACGCCGGAGCCTGCACAGACCGGGGCGGTGGAGCCTGCACAGACCGAGACGCCGGAGCCTGCGCAGACCGGGGCGGTGGAGCCTGCACAGACCGAGACGCCGGAGCCTGCACAGACCGCGGCGCCGGAGCCTGCACAGACCGAGACGCCGGAGCCTGCACAGACCGAGGCGCCGGAGCCTGCACAGACCGAGACGCCGGAGCCTGCGCAGACCGAGACGCCGGAGCCTGCGCAGACCGAGACGCCGGAGCCTGCACAGACCGGGGCGGTGGAGCCTGCACAGACCGAGACGCCGGAGCCTGCACAGACCGAGACGCCGGAGCCTGCACAGACCGAGACGCCGGAGCCTGCACAGACCGGGGCGGTGGAGCCTGCACAGACCGGGACGCCGGAGCCTGCGCAGACCGGGACGCCGGACCGGGGCGCCGGAGCCTGCGCAGACCGGGGCGCCGGAGCCTGCGCAGACCGGGGCGCCGGAGCCTGCGCAGACCGGGACGCCGCAGCCTGCTCAGCTCGGGACGCCGCAGCCTGCGCAGACCGGGGCGCCGGAGCCTGCGCAGACCGGGGCGCCGGAGCCTGCGCAGACCGGGACGCCGGAGCCTGCACAGACCGAGACGCCGGAGCCTGCACAGACCGAGACGCCGGAGCCTGCACAGACCGAGACGCCGGAGCCTGCACAGACCGAGACGCCGGAGCCTGCACAGACCGGGGCGCCGGAGCCTGCACAGACCGAGACGCCGGAGCCTGCACAGACCGAGACGCCGGAGCCTGCACAGACCGAGACGCCGGAGCCTGCACAGACCGAGACGCCGGAGCCTGCACAGACCGAGACGCCGGAGCCTGCACAGACCGAGACGCCGGAGCCTGCACAGACCGAGACGCCGGAGCCTGCACAGACCGAGGCGCCGGAGCCTGCACAGACCGAGGCGCCGGAGCCTGCACAGACCGGGGCGCCGGAGCCTGCGCAGACCGAGACGCCGGAGCCTGCACAGACCGGGGCGCCGGAGCCTGCACAGACCGGGGCGGTGGAGCCTGCACAGACCGGGGCGGTGGAGCCTGCACAGACCGAGACGCCGGAGCCTGCACAGACCGAGGCGCCGGAGCCTGCACAGACCGAGGCGCCGGAGCCTGCACAGACCGAGACGCCGGAGCCTGCGCAGACCGGGGCGCCGGAGCCTGCGCAGACCGGGGCGCCGGAGCCTGCGCAGACCGAGACGCCGGAGCCTGCGCAGACCGGGGCGCCGTAGCCTGCGCAGACAGAGGCGCCGGAGCCTGCGCAGACCGGGTCGCTGAAGCCTGCGCAGACCGGGGCGCCGAAGTGTGCGCAGACCGGGGCGCCAGAGCCTGCGCAGACCGGGGCGCCGGAGCCTACGCAGACCGGGGCGCCGGAGCCTGCGCAGACCGAGACGCCGGAGCCTGCACAGACCGCGGCGCCGGAGCCTGCACAGACCGGGGCGGTGGAGCCTGCACAGACCGGGACGCCGGAGCCTGTACAGACCGAGACGCCGGAGCCTGCACAGACCGCGGCGCCGGAGCCTGCACAGACCGGGGCGCCGGAGCCTGCGCAGACCGGGGCGGTGGAGCCTGCACAGACCGGGGCGCCGGAGCCTGCACAGACCGAGGCGCCGGAGCCTGCACAGACCGGGACGCCGGAGCCTGCACAGACCGAGGCGCCGGAGCCTGCACAGACCGGGGCGCAGCAGCCTGCGCAGACCGGGGCGCAGCAGCCTGCGCAGACCGGGGCGCCGGAGCCTGCGCAGACCGGGGCGCCGGAGCCTGCGCAGACAGGGGCGCCGAAGCCTGCGCAGACCGGGGCGCCGGAGCCTACGCAGACCGGGGCGCCGGAGCCTGCGCAGACCGGGGCGCAGCAGCCTGCGCAGACCGGGGCGCCGGAGCCTGCGCAGACCGGGGCGCCGGAGCCTGCGCAGACCGGGGCGCCGAAGTCTGCGCAGACCGGGGCGCCGGAGCCTGCGCAGACCGGGGCGCCGGAGCCTACGCAGACCGGGACGCCGGACTGGGGCGCCGGAGCCTGCGCAGACCGGGGCGCCGGAGCCTGCGCAGACCGGGGCGCCGGAGCCTGCGCAGACCGGGGCGCCGGAGCCTGCGCAGACCGGGACGCCGGACCGGGGCGCCGGAGCCTGCGCAGACCGGGGCGCCGGAGCCTGCGCAGACCGGGGCGCCGGAGCCTGCGCAGACCGGGGCGCCGGAGCCTGCGCAGACCGGGGCGCCGGAGCCTGCGCAGACCGGGACGCCGGACCGGGGCGCCGGAGCCTGCGCAGACCGGGGCGCCGGAGCCTGCGCAGACCGGGGCGCCGGAGCCTGCGCAGACCGGGGCGCCGGAGCCTGCGCAGACCGGGACGCCGGACCGGGGCGCCGGAGCCTGCGCAGACCGGGGCGCCGGAGCCTGCGCAGACCGGGACGCCGGACCGGGGCGCCGGAGCCTGCGCAGACCGTGGCGCCGGAGCCTGCGCAGACCGGGGCGCCGGAGCCTGCGCAGAGCGGGGCGCCGGAGCCTGCGCAGACCGGGGCGCCGGAGCCTGCGCAGACCGGGGCGCCGGAGCCTGCGCAGACCGGGGCGCCGGAGCCTGCGCAGACCGGGGCGCCGGAGCCTGCGCAGACCGGGACGCCGCAGCCTGCTCAGCTCGGGACGCCGCAGCCTGCGCAGACCGGGGCGCCGGAGCCTGCGCAGACCGAGGCGCCGGAGCCTGCGCAGACCGGGTCGCCGAAGCCTGCGCAGACCGGGGCGCCGAAGTCTGCGCAGACCGGGACGCCGGAGCCTGCTCAGACCGAGACGCCGGAGCCTGCACAGACCGAGACGCCGGAGCGGGGCGCCGGAGCCTGCGCAGACCGAGGCGGCGGAGCCTGCGCAGACCGGGGCGCCGCAGCCTGCGCAGACCGGGACGCCGCAGCCTGCTCAGCTCGGGACGCCGCAGCCTGCGCAGACCAGGGCGCCGGAGCCTGCGCAGACAGAGGCGCCGGAGCCTGCGCAGACCGGGGCGCCGGAGCCTGCGCAGACCGGGGCGCCGCAGCCTGCGCAGACCGGGGCGCCGCAGCCTGCGCAGACCGGGACGCCGCAGCCTGCGCAGACCGGGACGCCGGACCCTGCGCAGACCGGGACGCCGGACCCTGCGCAGACCGGGACGCCGGAGCCTGCGCAGACCGGGACGCCGGACCGGGGCGCCGGAGCCTGCGCAGACCGGGGCGCCGGAGCCTGCGCAGACCGGGGCGCCGGAGCCTGCGCAGACCGGGACGCCGCAGCCTGCTCAGCTCGGGACGCCGCAGCCTGCGCAGTCCGGGGCGCCGGAGCCTGCGCAGACCGGGGCGCCGGAGCCTGCGCAGACCGGGACGCCGGAGCCTGCGCAGACCGGGACGCCGGACCGGGGCGCCGGAGCCTGCGCAGACCGGGGCGCCGGAGCCTGCGCAGACCGGGGCGCCGGAGCCTGCGCAGACCGGGACGCCGGACCGGGGCGCCGGAGCCTGCGCAGACCGGGGCGCCGCAGCCTGCGCAGACCGGGACGCCGCAGCCTGCGCAGACCGGGACGCCGGACCCTGCGCAGACCGGGGCGCCGGAGCCTGCGCAGACCTGGACACTGGAGCCTGCGCAGACTGGGCGCTGGAGCCTGTGCAGACCGGGGCGCCGGAGCCTGCGCAGACCGGGACGCCGCAGCCTGCTCAGCTCGGGACGCCGCAGCCTGCGCAGACCGGGGCGCCGGAGCCTGCGCAGACCGGGACGCCGGACCGGGGCGCCGGAGCCTGCGCAGACCGGGGCGCCGGAGCCTGCGCAGACCGGGGCGCCGGAGCCTGCGCAGACCGGGGCGCCGGAGCCTGCGCAGACCGGGACGCCGCAGCCTGCGCAGCTCGGGACGCCGCAGCCTGCGCAGACCGGGGCGCCGGAGCCTGCGCAGACCGGGGCGCCGGAGCCTGCGCAGACCGGGACGCCGCAGCCTGCGCAGACCGGGACGCCGCAGCCTGCGCAGACCGGGACGCCGGACCCTGCGCAGACCGGGACGCCGGACCCTGCGCAGACCGGGACGCCGGAGCCTGCGCAGACCGGGGCGCCGGAGCCTGCGCAGACCTGGACACTGGAGCCTGCGCAGACTGGGCGCTGGAGCCTGTGCAGACCGGGGCACTGGAGCCTGCGCAGACTGGGCGCTGGAGGCCCGAAGCTGCCAAAGGGAAAGGAA
This sequence comes from Scyliorhinus canicula, assembly GCF_902713615.1. Taxonomy (NCBI): domain Eukaryota; kingdom Metazoa; phylum Chordata; class Chondrichthyes; order Carcharhiniformes; family Scyliorhinidae; genus Scyliorhinus; species Scyliorhinus canicula. Next base: position 88,538,802 of record NC_052152.1, on the reverse strand, counting down.
GGCCTCATAACATCGGAGCGCAGGTCAGCGTGTACATTTCTATTTCAAAATCGGCAGCCCATGGCTTCCCGCAGGAAGTTACAGGCCAATGAGGTTCATGCGCACATCAAGGAAGTCATAAGAAAGATTGATTGAACTCAATATACCAAGCTCCTGTTGCTGCACAGTGGATTGAAATGCACACAATTAAAACCCTGTTGCAAAAAGGGAAACTGTGACCCTGTTACAAGTGGATTTAAAACCATTTGCAGCAATTTTTATTACTTTTCATTGTATTTTTCTTTCCTGCAGTGTTTTCTATTTATTTCAAAGTTTTACTCATTTTAAAATATGAATGTATTTACTTATTTTGTAAGCATAATGGAATTTTGCCTCACATCTATTAAACAACAGAAATATGTCATTTGTGTCTGAAATAGTATTTAAAATCTGTAGCATCTGGAAATTAATGATAAGGTTATGACTTTAATTGTTAAAAATTATTCTACGACTTGCACTTTCTAACCCTTTTAACTTAGAGACGTTACATGAACCAAAACTGGAATTTATTAGAAAACACTGAATGATTGTGTTATGTTTAATTGCTGAGGAAATGTATTCATGAGGGTGGTTTGGCAGGATGTCTAAACTGTCACCCGACACATCAAAATCAATCTGATTTGCTATAAAAAGCTTGCAGATTGTTAGCTAGAGTTGAAAACCCAATTTCTGGAATACAGTGACACATCTGTTCTCTCCAGGCTGTGGGATATTTAAACCCAGAGACTAATGTGTGCAGAATTTGTGATGGAAATAATCCAACATATTTTCCCTAAATTCATATAGGAGTTGAGAGCGAAGACATTGAGAGTAAAGACATTGAGAGTAAAGACATTGAACCAATATTTATATCATGAACCAATGTTTACATCATGAACTTGCCCTGCAAGTCCTGAAACTGTGTATATACTGCTGATAGATTTAGTTCCTCTTTATCAAATTCAGAGTTTAGAAATTGGACAGCCTTTGAGCTTTCCCAGTGCTTCTTTGAAACACTTTGATCAGGCGTACAGCTTCATTCCCATCAAGTTCCTTGACCGGAATTTGCATCTGCAAGATCGCAGAGCTTTTTGCACATCTCACTTGAGTTCTCATTGAACATGGATTGACTCACCTTCCTACAAAGAGATCTTTCAACCTTCTTGTCAGATGATTTATTTTCCATTGTGGAACCAATTACATATTATTTTTATTCGTTCAGGGGATGTGGGCATCACCGGCTGAGCCAGAATTTATTGCCCATCCCTAATTGCCCTTGAACTGAGTGATTTGCATGGCCATTCCAGAGAGTATTTAAGAGTCAACCACATTGTTGTGGGTCTGAAGGCACTTGTAAGTCAGACCAGGGAAAAGGGGGGGTTGACATCCTTCTCTTCAAGGATATTATAAACCAAATGAGTTTTGCCACAATCGACAATGGTTTCAAGGTCATCATTAGACTCTTAAGTCCATATTTGTATTGAATTCAAATTCCAATCTGAGTCCCCAGAGCATTACAAAGAACAAAGAAAAGTACAACACAGGAACAGGCCCTTCGGCCCTCCAAGCCTGTGCTGACCGTGCTGCCCGTGTAACCTAAAACCTTCTACACTTCCGGGATCCGTATCCCTGTATTCCCATTCCATTCATATATTTATCAACACACCCCTTAAATGTCTCTATTGTACCTGCTTCCACCACCTCCTCCGGCAGTGAGTTCCAGGTACCCACTACCTCTGTGTAAAAAGCTTCCCTCGTACATCTCATCTAAACTTTTCCCCTCGCACCTTAAACCTATGTCCCCATGTAATTGATTCCACCACCCTGGGGAAAAGTTTCTGATTATCCACTCTGTCCATGTCCCTCATAATTTTGTAGACATCTATCAGGTCGCCCCTGAACTCCATCATTCCAGTGAGAAAAAAACAAGTTTATCCAACCTCTCCTCGTAGCTAATGCCCCCCATACCAGGCAACATCATGGTATACCTCTCCTGTACCCTCTCCAAAGCCTTCTGGAAGTCTGTCGACCAGAATTGAACATTATATTCCAAGTATGGCCTAACTATATAGCTGCAGCATGAGTTGCCAATTTGTATACTCAATGCCCGGCCGATGAAGGCAAACATGCCATATGCCTTCTTGACTACCTTCTCCACCTGCGTTGCCATTTTCAGTGACCTGTGGACCTGTACACCAGATTCCTCTGCCTGTCTGTACCTTTAAGGGTTCTGACATTTACTGTATATTTCCCACCTTCCAAAATGCATTACCTCACATTTGTATGGATTAAATTCCATCTACCATCTCTCCGCCCAAGTCTCCAATCGATGTATATACTGCTGTATCCTCTGGCGGTCCTCATCGCTAGCCACAATTCCACCAACCTTTGTGTCGTCTGCAAACTTACTAATCAGACCAGTTACATTTTCCTCCATATCATTTATATGTACTACAAACAGCAAAGGTCCCAGCACTTATCCCACTAGTCACAGCCTCCATTCAGAAAAGCACCCTTTCACTGCTACCCTCTGTCTTCTATGACCGAGCCAGTTCTGTATCCATCTTGCCAGCTCACCTCTGATCTTGTGTGACTTCGCCTTCTGTACCAGTCTGCCATGAGGGACCTTGTCTAAGTCTTACTGAAGTCTATACAGACAACATCCACTGTCCTACCCTTATCTATCATCTTCATCACTTCCATGAAAAGCTCAATCAAGTTAGTGAGGCAAGACCTCCCCTTCCAAAACCACATTGCCTCTCACTAATACATCCACTTGCTTCCAAATGAGAGTAAAACCTGTCTCAAAGAATCCTCGCCAATAATTTCCCTCCCACTCATGTAAGGCTCACTGGCCTGTAATTTTCTGGATTATCCTTGCTATCCTTCTTAAACAAAGGAACACCATTAGCTATTTTCCAGTCCTCTAGGATCTCACCTGTAGCCAGTGAGGATACCAAGATTTGGTCCCCAGCAATTTCCTCCCTTGCCTTGCTTAGTAATCTGGGGTAGATCTCATCAGGCCCTGTGGACTTATCTACCTTAATAATTTTCAAGATGCCCAACACCACCTCCTTTTTGATCTCAATGTGATCAATAAGGCAGGCTTATGTCCATAGAAGGTGTTATGCAGCTCCAAGGGTCCACAGACAAAAGAGCTTGATGGAGATGTTGGAGAATTAGTATCTCTGAAGACAGCCACTGATTTACGCTGAGTGTTGAAGGAAGAGACAAGTTCACTGGTATATGGTGGACATCCATTGTCTGTGGCAGTGAAAGTGACCATGATGCTCAGCACAGAGGCAGAGGAAAGTTACATAATGCCATGTGACTACAAGGGCAATAATCACACAGCCAAATCTGGCTTCTGAAAATGCCTCCAGTATGCCTCATCAAGGTTCTCTAAAATTTGGTTGTCCGCTGCCCTCTGCACAATCTGGCATTCCAGGGAGGAATTGCACTGGAGACAGATGACCATGTTGAGCATGTTACCTAGGAGGAGGATGAGGCGGTCACACATAAAGACCCAATGGCCAATGACTATTCACCTGCAAGGGATGGCTATGGCTTTTGACATCCATGCAAGAGAGGCACATAATTCTCCTGCGTTTACCTGTAACCTGAATTGCAGGTGTAGCCACCTAAAATGGACGCTGAGCTACAAAATAAGCCAAGCGCTAAGTCTGCAGGGAAACAGACAGTTTAGCCAGACCAGCAGTCTGCAAAGAGAGAATTTTGCATTCTGCAGTAGCAGAAACCAGTTTGGGCTCAGGTGAGAAGACCTTAGCTAGGTGCAAATGGCAAAACGCTTTGCATGCTAATGAGGCAATCAGACCTGAACACCCACACAATAGAAACATTTGATTCTGAATGGACACATTTGAATCAAGGCCCAGATATCGAGGCACCAGAAACCTCCAAACAAAAGGGCATAAGAAACGCCCCCCCCCATCACGGAGACCCCCTCGCATTGGGGAATTAAAACAGTATCGATGAGGAATTGACCCAATAGATATCCAAAGGTTAAAGCCCGCCCAAGAAGAGGGAAGGACAATGGGATCCTTATAAAAGACAGGGACCTCGTGTTGTCCGGTCTGCTTTTCCGTGCTCCGGCCCTGACCAAGAACTTGAAGATCCAATCTGACTCCAGCCGTCGAGCACCAGCCGCCGAACCGTAAGTGCCAGTACGACGCTCGCTACGCAAACTAAGCCCGCTAGAACCCCCAGTGACCAGAACGCTTGCTGAAGGTTGCAGCCCAAGACCAGGACGAAGGCTTCGCTCCCTGACCTTGCCTGTTCCTGTTAGATAAGTATTCTGATTACTTTAGTTTAGTCATAGCTTAGTCTCTTAGAGTGTGCATGAATATTTATTATTACTGTATAATAAATATTATCGTTTGGACCTTACTAATCGGTGTATCATCTTTATTACTCGTGACGGTGTCGATACGGCACCTGGCGACTCCTAAGCTGAATAAATACATAGAACAGAGCCTAGTGGTGTTAAGCACTTGGAAGTTAATACACCCCAATAAACGCGTTTTGCCCACATACCAAAACGTGCAACATTTAGTGGCGACTTCCTGACGGGACACGGTTGTAAGTGGAAACCCCACACCGTCCAGGACCCTGAAATTTGAATTAGAACTCCAAATTACAGAGAAAGTAAGAAAGTAAAGAAATTCACGAGTATTCAAGGTGTTCAAACTAATAAGCGTAATTCGGAAGTGTGTTTAGTGCATGCGTACTAACAGGGCTGTAAGGTAAAACTGAAAGCATTTTTGTTGCGACAAACTTTCGGCAGTTTTTGAACGGAACATAGTGTAAGCCGTACCCGTTTCTTGAAACACAACCCCAGCAACCCCCTGTTCCAAATTAACTAAAAGGGAGTCAGAGGAAATGGCCATGCAGGCAATGGAACGTCTGATGGATCCAGAAAGGTTTGTGGTCGCAGCGACCAGCAGCAGTAGCAGAGTAGGCCAGTGTCCCACGTGGGAGCTGGAACTCCGCAAATATCTGCAGGGAAAGGGATGGCCCCTTTGGAAAGAGTTTTGTTTGAATGAGGAGACAGGTCCCGGAAGTATAGGACATACTTGGTGGGAGAACCTCTCTCAAATTCACAAAAAGAACCTCAGTAAAGCACGTAAGCCGATGGCGATTGTGTCCTGTTTGGCACAATTGCGAGGCACAGAGGAGGTCGTCAGGACGCTCCGGGCAGAATTAGAAGAAAGGAACCGAATGAGTAAGGTCGATGTCAGGGACATTGAGAAAGAGAATCTGGATCTAAGAGGGAAGTTGGTAGAGAAAGGTAGAGAGGTGGATGATGCCAAGAGGGCACATCAGTCTTGTCTAGCCCATCTCAGCAGTTCCCAGACCCAGTACGAAAAGGCTTATCAGGACGTGCAACGTGCCGTTCTGATAAGAGAGGAATCAGACAAGCAGGTGGAGGCGTTGCAGAGGCAATGCTCTGATCTCAAAGCAGCTTTGAGAGCACTCCATGCTGCAACCACAGAACAAAGGCAAAGTACTGTGGATCACGCGAAATGCAGGAAGCAGATTGCAGAGCTGCAATCGCTGCTTTCGGTGCAAAATGGAGAAAATGCCCCAGATTGGCAAGAATTAAGTGAAACAGCGCAGCGATATGTTCAGGGAACATGTGCGCCAGCAGCGCAACAGAAAAGGCAGGCACCCCCACCCCCCACAGATCAGATCATAACCGCACCCATGAACCCAGTAACCACGCAGAGAAAAGCTATAGCAGAAGGCGCACCAGATATAACCTACACCACCCCCTTAACTGTAACCCAGCTCAGGGACGCATGTGAGAAGATCACTCCGTTCCTCCCCACCGCAGACCCCCACCAGTTTTTCGCTAAAGTGAAACAGCAGGCTACCATGTACGGCCTGGATGAGAGAGAGCAGGTTAAGCTCACAGTTCTGAGCTTAGACCAGTCAGTAGTAGCAGCCCTCCCCGACCCACAGAACGTTGCCGGAGGCACCCTAGAGGAGATGCACACCTCCATTTTAGATGCCATAGGGTATAATCGAGGTGACCCCGTAGAAGGACTTAATAAGTGCCGGCAGAAAAGATCCGAACACCCCACAGCATTCGCAGGAAGGCTGTGGATTCATTTCAATGCAGTTTTCGGCGAGTTAAATAGAGCGCATTTGAACCAGGAAAATATGGTCAAATGGACGCGCACCATTATCTCACACGCAACAGAGGCAGGACAGAGCGCTTGCAACAGTTATGACCCCTCAGAAGAGGCCCATAATGAGAAATGGGTCCTGAAAAGGTTGTCCCGCGCTTGGGAGCAATCAATTCAGGGAAAGAGTAAGGTTCAATCCCCAGAAGAGGCTCAGGCTGCCGCAGATATTCAGGCAGTGAGAGAGCATCAGAAACCCGCATGGGTAAATGAAGGGAAGAGCAGCCCACAGCAGAAAGGCCAGGAATGCTATAACTGTGGACAGTTAGGGCATTGGGCAAAAGAATGCAATGCACCCCAGCGATCTCAGAGAGGCCAGCAGACAAGCACTCTGAACCGCAGTAAGGCAAAACCCATCCACAATGTAGCAGTACAGTCAGGACCCACCAATGTGGACGAGACGAACTGACGGTGTTCGGGCTCCCCCACTTGGGTCTGTGACACACTCTGGGATTCATCAGGGAGACCCGTAGTCACAGCCAGAGTAAAAGGGAAGCCCATAGAGTTACTTTGGGACACAGGAGTCTCCCGCACCACCATTAACTCTACGACCACGGCACACGCAGACACGTGGCCGACCACATCCACCATTACACTTAGCGGGTTCACTGGACACTCGCAGCAGGGACATATCACAGCACCCGTAGCGATCCAGCTAGGGAACATCTCAACCAAACATCCCGTAGTTCTAGTAAATCTTCCCCGGACAGCAGAACACATCCTGGGGATAGATTTTTTGAACGCTCATAGCTTGTCATTCGACCCAGTAAACCAGTGTGTCTGGCGAATGGCTAGATCAGACAGAGCACCAGCCACCCTCACAGTAGGAGACTACGCTAATCGGATTAGCGCAGTGGGAGAGTACTCATTTGACCTGACTACACTCCACACCGACAGACAAATAAAAGCCCTACTGAACAAACACAGGACAGCATTTGCCAGTCACCGTCATGACTATGGCAGAATGACTGGACCAGTTCACGTAACCGGACAGGACCCCCGACCACAGAAACAGTATAGATTTCCCCTGGAAGCAGAGGTGGAAATAGAAAAGGTGATAGGAAGCTTATTGGAGCAAGGTGTGCTCAGAACGGTAGCCTCGACCAATAATGCCCCTATTTGGCCAGTGAGGAAGCCCGATGGATCATGGCGTCTGACCATCGATTATCGGGAACTCAACAAAGTCACCCCCGCAGTAGCCCCAACGGTAGCTACTAGTCCCGAGACCATGCTCAAGCAGGGACTCAACTCCAAATACTTCACGGTATTGGACATCAGTAACGGATTCTGGTCAATACCATTGGCAAAAGCGTGCCAGTACAAATTTGCCTTCACTTTTAAAACACAACAGTATACGTGGACATGCCTCCCACAAGGATTCCACAATTCCCCCTCCATTTTCCACCGACAGCTGGCAAGTGGTTTAGAGAAATTCTCCCGCCCCGAATGTCTGGTACAGTATGTAGACGACCTACTACTGCAGACAGACACAAAGGCAGAGCACATTACGCTTCTGGCCGAACTCCTGGAACTGTTTACTTCAATTGGATGTAAAGTTAACCCAAGAAAGGCCCAGATTTTGGAAAATAAAGTGATGTATTTGGGAACAATCATCACACACGGCAAACGCGAGATCGAATTCAAAAGAATTGATTCGATTGTCAAATTGCCCCTTCCCCAGAATGTATCAGCCCTCCGGTCGTTTTTAGGACTGGTTGGCTATTGTCGGAACCACATCGACGGATTCGCGACAAAAGCTGCCCCACTCTCAGACCTCCTTAAGAAAGGAGCCCCCTGGGAATGGCTTCCGCAGCATACAGGGGCTGTGGAGGAGTTAAAACGAGCCCTTAGCGCAGCACCCGCGCTGCTAGTCCCAGACCAACTTTCCCCCTATGCAACAGAGGTAGCGAGCACCGATCTGACCCTCTCGGCCGTGTTGCTTCAGGAACGGCACGAGCAGCTAAGACCAGTGGCTTATGCCTCCCGACTGTTAGACCCGGTAGAACAAGGATTCTCTGCCTGTGAGAGGCACCTCCTTGCTGTCTTCTGGGCAGTACAATACTTCTCATACATTACCGGACTCAACCCCATTACTATTCTGACCGAACACACACCCACACAGTTACTCCTAGACGGTCGACTGAAGGACGGTTCAGTTAGCCAGATTAGGGCAGCTAGGTGGACCCTACTCTTACAAGGACGGGACATTACAGTAAAACGGACCCGCACACACACATATTTAGCAGACAACCTCCAATACCCCGGACAGCCCCATGACTGCGAAATTGTAGCTCCCCTGCATAACACAGGACCCTTTATAGCAAAAACACCACACCCGGAAGATAGGGAACCCAAAACAAAGTCCCCAACCCACAGACACGTGTGGACCCCTGAGGATTTACGTAGATGGTTCCTCCACAGTTTTAAATGGTGAGCGTATCACAGGATGCGGCATCTATGTAGAGGACGCGCAGGGGCGCGCTCTCGAAGAGATAGCTCTAAAACTACCAGGTCACTTAGGCGCGCAGGCAGCAGAGCTCGCGGCCATAGCGTACATAGTGGACCACCCCGCTTCTTTCCCCAGCCCAGCAGACATATATTCAGACAGCTTATATGTCTGTAATAGCTTAACCGATTTTCTGCCCCTGTGGAGGACACGAGGTTTTGTCTCCGCAGACGGGAAACCCCTTCCATTAGCCCCTCTACTCCAGCATATCTTAGAAAAAGCGAAGGACAGGACCTTCGGCATAATAAAGGTGAGAAGCCACCATAGGTCATCCCCCCCTGGGAATGTAAAGGCCGACGCACTGGCTAAGGCAGGTTCCAGGCGAGGACACTTATGGACCCCCCCAGCTAGCGCACCAGCTAGCGCCCCTGTGAGCGCAGTCCAAATCTCACAGACAGATATTAAAGATCTTGTAGCAGCACAGAAGCAGGATAAGGACCTCAGGGAGGTTTTTAAAGGCAACTTTGTGCCAGAGTACGAGAGATTCAAACACGCACTGACCACACATGAGGGTGTGATCATAAAGGAACAACTTTATGTGGTCCCGCAGCAGGACAGGAATGCAATGATTGCTTTATTCCATGATAACCACGGGCATCAGGGAATTGATGCAACAACGAGGCACCTCAGGCAACTCTGTTGGTGGCCTAATCTCAGGACTGATGTAACGCATTATATTGAGAATTGCCTTATTTGTGCTCAGAATAACCCGGAGAGGTATTCTAAGAAGGCACAACTTCGGCATACTCGCCCAGTTAACGGCCCCTGGACAAACCTCCAGATCGATTTCATAGGACCATTGCCCCCTTGCAGGAATGGCTATAAATACGTTCTGGTGGTCATCAACACCTTTACCAAATGGGTAGAGGCATTCCCCTCTAGAACAAATACAGCAAAGACAGCTGCAAAGATCCTGACCCACCACATCTTCACGAGATGGGGTTTACCCCGAAGTATTGATTCGGACCAGGGATCTCACTTTACAGGACGGGTCATGAAGAACGTCCTGACAATATTTGGAATAAAACAAAATTTTCATATTGCGTATCATCCACAGTCCAGCGGGATTGTGGAGCGCATGAATCGGACTCTAAAAACTACCCTTAGAAAAATGGTTCAGGAGAATAACTCCACATGGGATTCAGTGCTCCCATTTGCACTCATGTTCATAAGGAACACTGTTTCCACTTCCACAGGCTACACACCACACACACTCATGACCGGACGCCCTATGAAAGGGACAGAATTCCTTTCAGGACTGGACATGACCAGCCCCGAGGTGACGGCCCTCACACACGAAAAGACGGTTAAAGACTTGGTTGAGACTGTGAGGTCTGCACAGATTGCAGCCGCAGTTCAGCTAGGCAAACGCCGCCAACAACGCACAGCTTGTTTTAATAAGACCGTACACCCCACCGAATTCCAGGTTGGGCAACAGGTAATGTTATCTGTTTACAACCCCAGCAGTTCTTTGGCTCCAAAATATTCCGGCCCATACTCAATTTCGGATAAAATTAGCCCCTCAGTTTACAGGGTAAAATATCCTAATGGGAAGACCGCGTGGTTCCATATCAACCAGTTAAAGGCATATGGAACACAGTCTAACCATGCTCATCATGTCCTGCTAGACGCAGCAGAACACTTCACCCCACCCACCAGAGACACCTTTCCACCATCCCCCTCACAGACCAGTTCATCAACGGACTCGCCCACGACTCCGCCCACCGACCACGACAGACCATGCCCCGAAACGCCCACAAGCTGCCACAGCAGAGACAGCAGGACAGACACTGACTCTGAGGACAGCGACAGCACACAGCCATACAGCCCACACTGCACCAACTACGACCCCGACTCCAGTGACCCCATGGAAGTCACTTACCTTAAAAACCCAGAACCACCACCCGACCCCGACTACCCCGACACCACACTTGACACAACACTATGGCACAGGGACAATTCATACAGACTTGTCCGTAATGACGAAAGTGACCCCCGGTCACACAATTCGAAAATAGCATGCCTGATCCACACAAGGGTGTGGGATCCGGGAGAGCAGGACGACACGGTGTCTGACTCCCGACACGGCAACCCCTTTGTGACCCTGTTCACAGAGACAGAGGAAAAGTGAGGTGTCCAGATGATGTAAAATAGGAATCGTTTGAGGGAAACGATGTCCTTTCTGATGGAACCTGCACGTATGTTTGTCTATCGTTTTATGTTTGTTTGTCTTTCAGTACTGTAAATGGTTCAGTTGAAGGATGGACATCTTCTTTTCAGCTGAAAAGATTGTGACCACCTCACATACACGTTAGCTTGTCCGCCGATACCTTTGAGAACTTCGGTTCCAAAACACCAGTTTGATTGGAGATCTTTTCAAAGTTGTAAGGCTTGTGACCACCTTACACGCACAATAGTTTCTCTGCCGAAACCTCTGAGAACTTCTATGGTGAGCAGCTCACCTTATCAGCCAAATTGTCTGAAGCCCAGCTCAATCCTCAGTGGGAGCATCTTGGCTCCATTGTTTTTAGGTGCCCCTCTATTCGGCGAATAGAGGCTGCAAGTCACGGTAACCACATTCATACCCGTTTAATCCAGGTTACTCAGGCAGTGGACAAACGGCACTGAGGACCCGCCCTGCCTGAGAACCCACTTTGGTCAGCCAAGCTCGGGTATGGCACAGCACGCCCTACCCGGGGATCCCATCCAACTCGTACCCGTAGCGGCCCATACGCAACTCATTCGGACGTTTCTTTCACAATTTTGTTTTCATTTTTCGTTAGGCAGCCCTTAGGCCGCCATCCCACATGCTATTTACATCCAGGAACATTCGGATGGTAAACTAGCAAAGCCTGCGAGACGGCTCACAGGAGAAGGATTGTTAGGTGTATTCTGGTCTTCAAATTCGCTTTTGAAAAAAAAAAATGAGGGGAGTCACAGGGTGTGACTTGGCCAGTCATTTTTAAAGGGTCAATCGGAATTTAAAAGACAGATGCACTAACAGGTAAAGATCTTAAACTGTGTATTGACAGATACTGTGCTTGATCCCATAGCTTTCGAAGGAAGAGACAGGGATCGAAGCAAGGATTGTCCATACAGGAGGAAGAAAGAAGGAAAACCAAGTTGAAGATGATGGAAGCTCACCTACTGTTGTTAACTGTTATATTTGTTTGTGTGGAAGCAAGACACGTTTCCCCCACAACCCCCACCGTAAATGTTTCCCTTACAACCACTCCCCAGTGCTCAGCTCTGATCAGCGAGGTTCAGACCTGGTGCACTAAATTTATGACATGGTACTCCATGTCATACGTAATCGAATCACTACTGGTGATTGCGATCCTCGTTATCCTTGTACAGACCCTCAGGTTGAGGAAGTGGAAGAGGAGAGCCTCCCGTTCTTGCCCTTCCGTCTATGGAGTTCGACCTCCTATTTTCCGATTTCATCAATCCCCTTTGCCCCATGATGAATAAAGCACTGTGTAATGAATAAAAATTCGACCCTGTATTGTATTGTCCTATACTCGACTGCCGAGTTAGGAAATGTGATGTTGTGGTGTGAATGGTTAAGGTTTTAGAGTGTGAGGAAATGTTTAAGTTAAGTTAAGGATAATTGTGATAGGTAGAGGTTCCCAGTTTATGGTAATGCATGTCCCCTTTGACATAGCGCCAAGTAGAAATGTAAGGTAAAAATTTTCTTCCCATAGTTTAAGATAGAGTAGCCCAGGAACTGGCAAGAGGTCAGGGGACACAAAGAAGGCAACCCAGATGCACTCAAGGCGACGTACATAGGTGATCCTTCACAATATTTTGATTGTGAGGATCACAAGGAGGGAATGTAGCCACCTAAAATGGACGCTGAGCTACAAAATAAGCCAAGCGCTAAGTCTGCAGGGAAACAGACAGTTTAGCCAGAACAGCAGTCTGCAAAGAGAGAATTTTGCATTCTGCAGTAGCAGAAACCAGTTTGGGCTCAGGTGAGAAGACCTTAGCTAGGTGCAAATGGCAAAACGCTTTGCATGCTAATGAGGCAATCAGACCTGAACACCCACACAATAGAAACATTTGATTCTGAATGGACACATTTGAATCAAGGCCCAGACATCGAGGCACCAGAAACCTCCAAACAAAAGGGCATAAGAAACGCCCCCCCCATCACGGAGACCCCCTCGCATTGGGGAATTAAAACAGTATCGATGAGGAATTGACCCAATAGATATCCAAAGGTTAAAGCCCGCCCAAGAAGAGGGAAGGACAATGGGATCCCTATAAAAGACAGGGACCTCGTGTTGTCCGGTCTGCTTTTCCGTGCTCCGGCCCTGACCAAGAACTTGAAGATCCAATCTGACTCCAGCCGTCGAGCACCAGCCGCCGAACCGTAAGTGCCAGTACGACGCTCGCTACGCGAACTAAGCCCGCTAGAACCCCCAGTGACCAGAACGCTTGCTGAAGGTTGCAGCCCAAGACCAGGACGAAGGCTTCGCTCCCTGACCTTGCCTGTTCCTGTTAGATAAGTATTCTGATTACTTTAGTTTAGTCATAGCTTAGTCTCTTAGTGTGTGCATGAATATTTATTATTACTGTATAATAAATATTATCGTTTGGACCTTACTAATCGGTGTATCGTCTTTGTTACTTTGAACTTGACCTTGGAATACTCGTGACGGTGTCTATACGGCACCTGGCGACTCCTAAGCTGAATAAATACATAGAACAGAGCCTAGTGGTGTTAAGCACTTGGAAGTTAATACACCCCAATAAACGCGTTTTGCCCACATACCAAAACGTGCAACACAGGTGAATGACACCCTGTTGTGGCCTATTGTAAAATGCCTCAAACATGTCACTGGCCTCGTCATATGATCTGCACACATCATTGGCCTACATTCAGTCCACCACCATTTCATGATTTCCATCTCAATACCTCAACATCAGGTCATGGCATACTTCGGTAGAAATAGTAAGAAGTCTTACAACACCAGGTTAAAGTCCAACATGTTTGTTTCAAACACTAGCTTTCGGAGCGCAGCTCCTTCCTCAGGTGAAGGAGCAGTGCTCCGAAAGCTAGTGTTTGAAACAAACCTGTTGGACTTTAACCTGGTGTTGTAAGACTTCTTACTGTGCTCACCCCAGTCCAACACTGGCATCTCCACATCATCGGTAGAAATAAACAGCTGGGCCATTTCACCAAATTATATGCTGCACAAAGCAATAACATAATAATAATCTCTTGCTATCCTTGCTATCCTTCTTAAACAAAGGAACACCATTAGCTATTTTCCAGTCCTCTGGGACCTCACCTGTAGCCAGTGACAAGTGCTATTCAGTAACTACATAACACCCAATAACAGCCAAAGTTATTTTGGGGCTTTTCACAGTAACTTCATTGAAGCCTACTCGTGACAATAAGCAATTTTCATTTCATTTCAGGTGTATTCTCTGATCCATTACAACATTGCTTTCAGATGTTGCCACATTGTGCTCTCTCGTCAACTGGAGCTGATATGGAGGCAGTCTTAAAGAACTTTAAATACACTTCTACAATTGCAACAATAACCGGTAGAAATCAATCAGCAAGTAATCTGAAAGTAGTTAGCGATCCCTTCAGATATACTGTTGTTCTTCCTGATGCTGAACATCTGTTCAGCTTTGTAAGGTTAAAAGAAGATGCCAGTTGAAAGACCAAGCTCCAAAATGACATCACTGGCATTTAAGCAACTTGCACGTTGATTTACATCAGGGTTTTTCAAACTCAGGGTCGAGACCCACTGGTGGATCGCGGGTGGGTGTCAGGAGGGTGGCCGAGTGATCAGTCGCAGCATTCCTGATCGAGGGAGAATCAGCTACAATCAGGTTTTAAGAATGCTGCCAGCGGCTGGCCTTTAAATACAAATGATGGAGTTTTCCCGCCAGAAGCGGTGGCAGCAAGTCACGAGCGCCGTCCATACACTGATGCCACGTGTCCTGTATGCCCATTATTTGGGCACAAAATCATGGAGGAGAGATTGCTCCATTTGTAGCTTCCAGCAAGCAAGCAACAGGACTGTGTGAAAACCTGAAGATGGGTCATTTTGTAATAAGGAAGAGAGGGCCAGAGTCACAAACAGGCCAGTATCTCGCAACTGAATCTGCTGGATAGAGCTTCTCAGGATAGTCCAGGGAAAGACAAAGCAGTGTTGGTGTGAGCTGCATGCAGAATTCGAGGGCTTCAACAAAGAAAAAACTGAAGTCGCATACAAAGCAGTCTAAAAATAATTAATTGAGGTGTGGCTTTCTTAATTGTGGCAATGAAAATCAGGATGCAATGACCATGTGTTTTATATGTAGGGAGGTACTGGTAAATGAACATTTAAAACTCTTCAAATTTCAAAGACGTGACGAGTTCAAGGACAAAACTCTTGATTTTTTTTAAAGGATGCAGCAAGAACTTAAATCGTCAGCTGAAGCCCTTAGCAGAAATGGAACATTGAATGACAAAGCAAGTGAGTTTTTGAGGATTAAGCAGGTTCATCTGTTGCATGATAGGTAAGAAATACCGGTGGGCCATGAAGGTCGGCAGTGTGGGTTGCGAAGATCAGCTGGCCTGGCATTGGTCATGAAAGTCAGCTGGCATGGATCCTGAAGGTTAGCCAGTTGATAAAAGCGGGTCTCATAGAATTTACAGTGCAGAATGAGGTCATTCGGCCCATCGAGTCTGCACTGGCCCTTACAAAGAGCACCCTACTGAAGGTCACGTCTCTACCCTATCCCCGTAATCCAGTAACACCCACATAACATTTTCTGGACACTAAGGGCAATTTAGCATGGCCAATCCACCTAACCCGCACACCTTTGGACTGTGGGAGGAAACCAGAGCACCCAGAGGAGACCCACGCAGTCACGGGGAGAACGTGCAGACTCCGCAGACAGTGACCCAGCTGGGAATCGAACCTGGGACCCTGTCGCTGTGAAGCAACTGTGCTCACCACTATGCTACCGTGCTGCCCAAATGTTCAAAAGTGGGTCTCGGGGCGGGTGGGGGAGTTTAAAAAGCACTGATTTACATCATGATCTGACCATTCTGCAGGCTTCCAACGGACGCTTCCTGTATGTGGGCTTATGTCCTCAACGAATTGGCATTCAGCATAACTGTCACCAGATGTCTGTATGTGCTGTGGACATCACCAAAATGTCCCTGGAGTTGCTGAAAGACTGGGTGCTAAGGAACTTAGCTTTACAGCCTGAATATTGGTACAATCCCGGGCCAGAACACAACAATTGCCAGGATACTGGACGAGAACCCCAAACACAGAATTGTTTTAATTTGTAAAGCTGGGAGGAAAGAATAATTTGCTCTAGTAGTGAATGAACTGAAAAATAGGTATATGGAATGTTAAAACCAATCTTATTCTCAACACAGGATTAAACTACATTAACATCACAGAAAAATAGCTTACAATTAGCAGTTAAACAATTCTTAACAATAAAAGGAAACACTTTATCGTCTAATTGATACTTTCTCTATCTCCAATTAAGCAAAGCCTGTCACAGGCACTTATAAATAAAGTTAACAAACACAGGATACTGTACACTTGAACATCAGCGGCACCGAGGTTGATCGATGTGGAACTGGAGACCCGGCTGGATGCCATGGAGGAGAGGGGGGAGACCCTGAACCCTGGGGTGCGAGCATGCAGACCTTAGTCAAGATGAGAGTGGGCCTCCAGGACTCACAGCGCAAGGTGACAGGGGAGCCTCAAGTGTTCGTTCCGCTCGCTGCCCCATCTCATTGAATAGCCTGGGGGCCGTCAGGCACCCCGAGGGAGGATGTGTCGATGGTGCCCATGTCTGTGACTCCTGCATGGGAGGATAGGATGGGAATAGAGGGATACGGACCCTGGAAGTGTAGAAGATTTTAGTTTAGACGGGCAGCATGGTCGGCGCAGGCATGGAGGGCCGGGGGGGCCTGTTCCTGTGCTGTGCGTTTCTTTGTTCTTTGTGCCGGAACACCACAGGGACTCGGATTCTCCCCCCCACCGCCCAGTACATCACATGGGCAGCAGGCAGAACAGGGTGGCACTACACCACCTGGGGCACCTGAGCAGCAGCCAGGTCCACCCAGGCCCGGTCGTCACAGAAGATGGCCACCAAAGGAAACCCAGGTCACAGGGTGGGAATTGCAGCAGGCTATCTCCACTCCTGATGTACCGCCTGGGGATCCAGCTAGTAAGATTCAAAAAGAAGACACCAGTTAAGTTGGCATGGGTGCAGGCCCTAACTTTAGGGGCTCTAGATTTTTGTTCACATTAAACACCTGAGCACACTGTTACATCCCGCCTTGATGCTCTGTCAGATGGGTGTGAGGGATAGGCTGATCTGGGTTGGCCGCAAAGGGGGCGCAGGCGGGTGAGGGGGTGGAAATGGGTAGACAATGTGATTAGGCTTGGCCCACAGACCGCAATCCAGCCAACACTCACCTGCGCAATGTTGTGGAGGACGCAACATGCCACCATGATATGGGCAAACCTTCCAGCGCTATAATGGAGGGCCCCGTCACTGTGGTCCAGACACTTGAACCGCATCTTTAGGATGCTAAAGCACCGCTTGATCATGCAACTGGTTGCTTCATGGGCATCGTTGTAGCGGGTCTCCGCGTCGGTCTGTGGCCTCTGGATAGGCATCATCAGCCATGACCCCAGTGGATAACCCTTGTTCCCAGGAGCCAACGCCCCAGCCAGGGATGCACCTCCAAGAGGCAAGGAACCGTCGAGGCTGAAGGCATCGTGCACACTGCCCAGGTAACGGGCGCAGACATGCATGATTCCCATCTCATGGTCACTCAGCGTGTTTATCGTGTGGAACCCCTTTCGGTTTGTGAAGACCGTCATTTGCAGGTGCTCGTAGGGTGACATGCATCTCGGTCGATCACCCCCTGGACTGGGGCATGTCAGCGATGGCAGTGAATCCTGCTGCCTGGGCGTCCTGGTCGGCTCAGTCCACATTGAAATGGATGTATTGTGCCGAACGGGCATTTTATCACGTTGCAAATGCAGCTGTGCAGTGTGGTCTGTGAGATCCCAGACAGGTCCCCACACGGCGCCTGGAAGGACCCTATGGTGTAAAAGTTCAGAGTGACTGACACCTTGATGGCTACCGGGTGGGGGTGTCCCCTTCATTACCCCCACAGTGCCAAGCCCACCGTGATCTGGCAGATTAGTCGCACTGTCCCTTGCTCAGCCAGAGTCTTCGACGGCATGCCTGGTCCGGCAGGTCCTCGAATGACAGGTGCTGTCGGTACACACGAGGCCTTGTGGGGAGTCCCCTTCTCACTTCCTTGGTCTGTTCGGTGACCAGCTCTCCATACTCGTTGGCTGTCTCCTATTACTCTGAGGCAGGCTTCGCTGCTGCAGTGTCCTTCTGCTTGAACAGTTCCAGCTCGTATAGCTGCAGTGCATCCCCCAGGGTGTGGTGACTAGGAAGAAGGTCAACTTGAATTCAAATATCTACTCTCTGCAGAGGTGAAAGGCTGACTGTTCGCATGGTGTGTACCTGCAGGCCCAACCAGGGTTACGTGGTGGCCCCGGTTGGCACTGTGGACCCTGCCCTCCCCATCTCCGTGCCCCTGACTCCATCATTGCCCGAATCATGGGGGCCTCATGTCCTGGTCCCATCCCTGCTGCCAGGGGTTCCGTCTGCTGGTGCTGCCCTTGCTCGTGGTACGCTCCAGCCCTCCGTCTGGCTTCTCCCTGTAGGGTCTACTGTGGGCGTTGCCCCTGGGTGGGCCATATGATGCCACGCTGGCGGGTGGCGGCAGGTTGGGGGGGTGGTATGGCAGAAGGTGGGGTGCAGGGGTAGTGGTTAGAGGGTGGGGATTGTGCGTGGGCACCCATATGGCCGGTGGGTGGTCAGTGGGGTGTACAGCAACATGGCTGCCCTTCAGGCAGTGGCATTGATGGCCCGTACCCTGATACCCCACCCCCCACCCAGCCAGCCCAGCCAGTGTCAGGGCCGGCAGCCACGATCACGCCTCTGCGTGTCCTACCTCCACTCTCTCCCTCATCAGCCACGGCGTCTGTTTCCTCAACTTTTAAAAGTGCAAGTGAACCTCGCCGTTGAGAATTACCCCGGTGGAGGCGGAGCATTGTGGAGGCCCCGGAGAATATCGGGTCAGGCCCGCTAATAATATGCAAATGGCATTTACTCTACGTGCGGAGAAGAGTGCATTGACGCCGTTGTCGGGGAACTGGAGAATTGCGATTTGGCGTGCACCCAGCGCCCACCACGATTCCGGCATCCCAATCAGACTGTGAGGCCTGAACACTGGAGGCTTCAAAACCTCAGAGACAGCATTCAATAGTCAAACACCCAAACGTTGGGCCACAGCATTGGGGGCATCCCTGTGACCAGAGGGTGGGTGTGTGGACCGGGGAAGGAACCAGCATCCAGTCCAGGTAACGTTACCGGCTGATGTCTGGGGTTCAGCGTCAGGATGCCCAGGGGCCCTGCTGTGACCGGGAGTACATGTGCATGGCTTGTTGAATGGCACTCTATGGCATGCATTGTCAAATTTGGGGGCACGATCCACGGGTGGATCGTGGGCGGATGTCGGGAGTGTCACTGAGTCACCCGTCACGGCGCTCCTGATCGTGCAAATCCGCGCGCAACAGCTGCAGCAGCTGGCTTTTAGTAATGCCGGCTGCAAGCGGCCTTCAAAATGGCCACAAACTTATTTTAAAAATGCGGCTGCACTGTGCATGCGTGCCCGCTCATCGGTGCGTGCAGGGTTTTCCACGTGCGCACCGATGAGCGGGCACGCATGCACTGTGCGGCTGCATTTTTCAAAATCTTGTTGCAGCCTTTTTGAAGGCCGTTCGCAGCTGGCATTGTTAAAAGCCGGCTGCAAAACGTTTGGGGAGAATTATGTGATTGGTTGGTTTAGCTTACTGAGCTAAATCGCTGGCTTTTAAAGCAGACCAAGCAGGCCAGCAGCACGGTTTAATTCCCGTACCAGCCTCCCCGGACAGGCGCCGGAATGTGCCGACTAGGGGCTTTTCACAGTAACTTCATTGAAGCCTACTCGTGACAATAAGCGATTTTCATTTTTCATTTTCATTTCTGAACTTTGGTGCTGATTGATGCACGATCAACTGCACAAAGACGAGAGTTTAATACAACTGAGGCTTTATTACACTAAGATGTGTGGCCTCCTACAGCAGCTGGCGAAAAGGCTGCTGTACGGGGAGCACACATATTTATACTCCACCTACTGGGCGGAGCCAGCAGGCAGGGACTACCCCCGTACCTGTAGTACAGGGCCTTACCACACCTCTCCTAATATATACAACAGTGGTGATTACCACATTCACCCCCTGTTAAAATTGAGTCCGGCGGGGGTGGCAGAGGCAAAAAACGTTTTGGAGTCCGGTACATGGTGCTTTAACAGTCCCGAACCAATTACAGGTTTAGCCTGTCCAGGGCCTTGATCTGAGGCTGGGGGCGACGCAATGGTGGCGGCGATTCCGGTGTTGGTCTTGTCCTCGGTGACTCCAGGAGCGTTCCGAAATCCTCCTCATCCTCGGGTGTGGGCAGGGGGAGGACTGATGGTCCTGGGGTGGTTTCTGCTGGGTGCGCTGGGGGATGAGGAGGGTGGTGTCGGGCCGGAGGGGTGTGTGTTTGGGGCACCTGCTTGTGCCAGGTCCCTGAGGGAGACAGTATCTTGGCGGCCGTCGGGGTACACTACGTAGACATACTGTGGGTTAGCATGGAGTAAATGCACCCTTTCAACCAACGGGTCCGCCTTGTGGAGTTGTACGTGCTTACGGAGGAGTACGGGTCCTGGAGCTACGAACCAAGTCGAGAGTGACACCCCGGATGTGGGCTTCCTGGGGAAGGCAAAGAGACGTTCATGGGGTGTGTTGTTAGTCGCGTGCATAGGAGCAACCGAATGGAGTGCAGTGCGTCGGGAGGGCCTCCTGCCAGCGGGAGGCCGGGAGATTTCTGGACTGTAGGGCCAGCTGGACGGCCCTCCAGACCGCCCCATTCTCCCTCTCCACCTGCCCGTTTCCCCGGGGGTTATAGCTGGTCGTCCTGCACAAGGCGATACCCCTGCAGAGCAGGAACTGACGCACCTCATCACTCATGAATGAGGATCCCCTGTCGCTGTGGATGTTGGCGGGGAAGCCGAACAGAACAAGGATTGTGTTGAGGGCTTTGATGACGGTGGCAAACGTCATGTCGGGGCATGGGATGGCGAAGGGGAATCTGGAGTACTCATCGACCATGTTAAGGAAATACGCGTTACGGTCAGTGGAGGGGAGGGGCCCTTTGAAATCCACGCTGAGGCGTTCAAAGGGGCGGGAGGCTTTCACCAGGCGCGCACGGTCTGGACGGTAGAAGTGCGGTTTGCACTCCGCACAGACCTGGCAGTCTCTGGTCACTGTCCGTACTTCCTCAACGGAGTAGGGCAGATTGAGAGCCTTGATGAAGTGGTACAACCGTGTGACTCCCGGGTGACAAAGTTTGTTGTGCAGGGTGCGGAGTCGGTCCACCTGTGCGCCGGCACATGTACCTCGGGACAGGGCATCGGAGGGCTCGTTGGGCTTACCGGGGCGATACAAAATCTCGTAGTTGTAGGTGGAGAGCTCGATTCTCCACCGCAAGATTTCACGTCCTCCCCGTGTGTGCGTGGGTTTCCCCCGGGTGCTCCAGTTTCCTCCCACAGTCCAAAGATGTGCGGGTTAGGTGGATTGGCCATGATAAATTGCCCGTAGTGTAAGGTTAATGGGGGGATTGTTGGGTTACGGGTATACGGGTTACGTGGGTTTAATTAGGGTGATCATTGCTCGGCACAACATCGAGGGCCGAAAGGCCTGTTCTGTGCTGTACTGTTCTATGTTCTATGTTCTATGATCCTGCCCCGCTGTGTATTGTTAAACATGAAGGCTACCGACCGTTGGTCAGTGAGGAGAGTGAATCTCCTGCCAGCCAGGAAATGCCTCCAATGTCGCACAGCTTCAACGATGGCCAGGGCCTCTTTTTCGACGGAGGAGTGTCGAATTTCGGTGGCATGAAGGGTTTGTGAAAAGAATGCCACGGGCCTGCCTGCCTGGTTGAGGGTGGCGGCTAGAGAGACATCTGATGCGTCACTCGCCACTTGAAAGGGTAATGTCTCGTCGACTGCGTGCATCACGGCCTTGGCGATGTCGGCCCTAATACGGTTGAAGGTCTGTTGAGCCTCGGCCATCAGGGGGAAAAGAGTGGACTGGATGAGTGGGCGGGCCTTGTCCACATAGTTTGCGACCCACTGGGCGTAGTAAGAAAGAACCCCAGGCAGCGTTTGAGGCCTTGGGGCAGTGGGGAAGGGGGAGTTCCATGAGGGGGTGCATGCGGTCAGGGTCGGGCCCCAGAACTCCATTCTGGACCACATAGCCGAGGATGGCTAAGCGGTTTGTGCTGAATACGCACTTCTCCTTGTTATAGGTGAGGTTGAGGAGAGTGGCGGTGTGGAGAAATTTGGTAAGGTTGGCGTCATGGTCCTGCTGATCGTGGCCCAAATGGTGATATTGTCTAGGTACGGGAAAGTGTCCCACAGCCCGTACCAGTCGACTATTCGGTCCATCTCCCTTTGGAAGACTGGGACCCCGTTGGTGACGCCGAAGGGAACCCGAAGAAAATGGTAGAGGCGGCCATCTGCCTCGAAGGCAGTATATGGGCAGACCGCCTTACAGATGGGGAGCTGGTGGTAGGCGTATTTAAGGTCTACAGTTGAGAAGACCCGGTACTGTGCAATATGATTGACCATATCAGATATGCGTGGGAGGGGGTACGCGTCGAGCTGCGTGTACCGATTGATGGTCTGGCTGTAGTCCACGACCATTCGGTGTTTCTCCCCAGTTTTCACCACGACCACTTGGGCTCTCCAGGGGCTGTTGCTGGCCTCGATGATGCCTTCCCGAAGCAGCCGCTGGACCTCGGACCTGATGAATGTCCTGTCCTGGGTGCTGTACCGTCTGCTTCTGGTGGCAATGAGTTTTCAATCCAGGGTTAGGTTTGCGAATAGAGAAGGTGGGTCGACCTTACGGGTCGCGAGGCTGCACACAGTAAGGGGTGGTAGGGGCCTGCCGAATTTCAACGTTAGGCTCTGGAGGTTACACTGAAAGTCCAGGCCGAGTAGCAGGGCAGCGCAGAGGTTGGGGAGGATGTAGAGATGGAAGCTGCTGACTTCTACGCCCTGGAACGTGAGCGTGGCTATACAGTATCCGCGGATCGCCACGGAGTGGGACCCGGAGGCCAGGGAGATTCTCTGATTGGCTGGGTGTACCGCGAGGGAGCAGCACCTTACCGTATCAGGATGGATGAAGCTTTCGGTGCTTCCGGAGTCCAGCAGACAGGAGATCTCGTGCCCGTCGATCTTCACGCTTGTCCAGGTGGTGGCTAGATTGTGCGAGCGAGACTGGTCAATCGTGACCGAGGCGAGTCGCAGCTGGTCGTCGCTGGTGTCGGACGATGGTGTGCCCGGGGGCACGGGTCCTGGTACAATGGTGGCGTCCATGTGCCATGGGGGAGACAAGGTGGCAGCACCTGAAGATCCTGAGGTGGACAAGATGGCGGCGCACACGGGCCGCACATGGCGGGGGTTGAAAAAGATGGCGCCGTCCATGGGCCGCACGTGGTCCGAGGAGGGGGAAGATGGCGGCGCCCACTGTCCGTACGCGGGGGGGGGTTAGGGGTGATTGCCGCGACTGAGCAGGCCTGGCACACCGCGACGAAGTGCCCCTTTTTGCCGCAGGCCTTACAAAGGGCGCTGCGGGCCGGTCAGCATTGGCGGGGGTGTTTTTGCTGCCCACAGAAGTAACATCTGGGGCGACCTGGGGTTGGCTGGCTGCCGCGTGACACAGGCGTAGGATTGGCTGAGTGGGGTCCCAGGTGGGGCGGCCGTCTGCGGAGTCCACGATGCGTAGGTGGAGTGGGCCGCACGGCCGGGGGTGTAGACCTGGATATTGCGCGAGGCAATTGTCATCGATAGCGCCAGCATTTTGGTTTCCGCGAGGTCGAGCGTGGCCCCCTCTAAAAGTCGCTGGCGGATGTGGTCTGACCCTATCCCCATGACAAAAGCGTCCCGCATGAGGAGGTTCGAATGTTCCGTGGCCGTGACGGCCTGACAGTCACAGTCTCTGACCAGGGAAATTAAAGCACACCAGAAATCTTCGACGGCTCATCAGAGGGCTGACTGCGAGTAGAGAGTATGTGTCTGGCGAAGAGCATGTTCGTCCGCTGGGCGTAGTTCTCTTTTAGTAGCGCCATGGCTTCATTGTAGGTCGGCGCATCCTGGATAAGCGGAAAAACGTTGGAGCTCAGCAGCGAGTAGAGGATCAGGATCTTCTGAGCTTCCGGAATTGGGTCTGGTGCAGACCTGATGTAAGCATCAAAACAAGCTAGCCAATGTTCAAAGTCCTTTTTGGCGTTGCTTGATTGCGGAGTGTAATAAATTAATGCACGATCAATTGTATAAAGACGAGAGTTTAATACAACTGAGGATTTGTTACACTAAGATGTGTGGCCTCCTCCAGCACCTGGCGAAATGGCTGATGTACGGGGAGCACACATATTTATACTCCACCTACTGGGCGGAGCCAGCAGGCAGGGACTACCCCCGTACCTGTAGTACAGGGCCTTACCACACCTCTCCTAATATATACAACAGTGGTGATTACCACACTGATGAAGTGGAAGTTTCTTACTGCAAGAATGGTGAGTGATCCAACGATGGTATCACCACAGCTGTATCTTCAACCAAGAGATGTCAACTATTTTAATCTTGATTTTTGAACATTCCAAAACAAAGTGCCTGCAGGTCGTATTTGGAAGCTTTATCAATTAATTGGTTTTTAAGTGTCATTTATTTTTTTACATTTTTAATTGTAATGTTTAGGTGAAATGTGGTGAACCTCCAATTTCTCGAGGATGAAAACATTTTCAATTTCTGCATTTTTTTTCCACTAAACTTTTATCAAATAACCCCCCCCCCCCCCCCCGCCTCCAAACCGGTTAAAACAAAAGCCGGCTGCTGCCCGCGAATTTGCACAATCCGAGAAGCAGAAGATTTAAAAAACATTTTTATGTAATCTTCCTGCCTGAAGAGAGGCAGAGACAGGTCACCCCCCCCCCCTCCCGAACATTGACATCACGTGCTTGGGGCATGATTGCGATTCCTCCATTTTGTCAGCAGCAAACAAGGTAAGAGAAATGGTGGGTCGCAAAGGTCAGTCGGCAGTCGGAGGTCCCCGGCATCTTCGAGTGACACCGCAGGATAACCGGCTGGTTCGTGGGGGATAAGTGGTACCCACTTAGGTCCTGGCTATTGACGCCAGTCCTGAAGCCGTTGACCGATGTGGAGACGCGATATAATGAGGCTGATATGGCCACCTGGGCTGTCATTGACTTTTTATGATGTGGAGATGCCGGCGTTGGACTGGGGTGAGCACAGTAAGAAGTCTTACAACACCAGGTTAAAGTCCAACAGGTTTGTTTCAAACACGAGCTTTCGGAGCACGGCTCCTTCTTCAGGTGAATGGAAAGGCTTGTTCCAGAAATGTTTATATAGACACAGTCAGAGATGCCCCGGAATGCGAGCACCTGCAGGCAATCAAATCATCAAAGATGCAGAGAGAGAGGTAACTCCAGGTTAAAGAGGTGTGAATTGTCCCAAGCCAGTTCAGTCGGTAGGCCTCTGCAAGTCCAGGCTTGTTGGTGGGGGCCGAATGTAATGCGACATGAATCCCAGATCCCGGTTGAGTCCGCATTCATGCGTGCGGAACTTAGCTATAAGTTTTTGCTCAGCAATTTTGCGTTGTCGCGTCTCCTGAAGGCCTCCTTGTAGAATGCTGACCCGGAGATCAGCATTCTACAAGGAGGCCTTCAGGAGACGCGACAACGCAAAATTGCTGAGCAAAAACTTATAGCTAAGTTCCGCACGCATGAATGCGGACTCAACCGGGATCTGGGATTCATGTCGCATTACATTCGGCCCCCACCAACAAGCCTGGACTTGCAGAGGCCTACCGACTGAACTGGCTTGGGACAATTCACACCTCTTTAACCTGGAGTTACCTCTCTCTCTGCATCTTTGATGATTTGATTGCCTGCAGGTGCTCGCATTCCGGGGCATCTCTGACTGTGTCTATATAAACATTTCTGGAACAAGCCTTTCCATTCACCTGAAGAAGGAGCCGTGCTCCGAAAGCTCGTGTTTGAAACAAACCTGTTGGACTTTAACCTGGTGTTGTAAGACTTCTTACTATTGACTTTTTAAATGCTGTTTCAATGCCTCGACCGCTCTGGTGGTGCACTGTAGTACACCAGCGGAGAGTCATCTGCTTTGTGGTTGTCTGTTGTGGCACAGCAGTGGGGCAACATGCTGGAGGTGGAGGAGGAGGAATCTGCGGCCATGTCAGAGGAGGAGGATGAGGAAGAGCTGGCCCAGGAGGGGCTGGAGGATGAGCCTGAAGAGCACTCGCGGGACCAGCCAGAGGATGGAGCACGGGCAGCAGGGATGAGGTTCTGACATGCTTGGACGAGCAGGGAGGCTCTCATCCTCGCCCGCTTCTCATAGGATGTGGCTTCGACCATCATCTATCCCTCTCTCCCCTGCCACCCCTACCTCCACCCGGTCCATGTCACCCCACCCTTCCCTCCACCCCCACTGCCCTGTTCCACCCTCCCAGGATCTGTGTTAGATCACTCCATGGAGATGGGCCTGTGTCGGCACTGTCAGGGGTCAATATGCAAGGCAGGAGGATGATGATAACCCACTGTGAGCTGAGCTCTGGTGCTCCTCATTCTTTGCCATAGTCTGACTCCTGTTTGTCTGCTGAGTGTACACTCACACCTATCACCTACATGTGGTATGCCTTGTGGTCTGGGGGTGCCCAGGTCTAGAACCAGCGAGCCCAGGGGGTCTGGGGCTGGGGGAGTGCAGAGGGCAACAGTAGGAGGGTGTTGCAGACTGGCCTACAGCGTGGAATAACGAGGCTTCACATATCTTGGGTATAATGTGCTTTAATGTTGTGCAATTATGATCCTAACTGTCACTAGCTCCCTATAATGCCATCTTGCACCACCACCCCATGCCCTCTCAGTGATCCTCAATCTGCTAAGCCCTCGGTTCTCTGCTGCTGCATCTAGGTGTGTCCCCAGGATACACATCAGAGGTGGAGGCAGCCTGGCCTGTGGCCTTTGCCCTGGCGAGTGTCTTCTGGAGCCAGTGGGCCCTGGCCTACCTGTCAGTGTCACTGGCTTTGCTGTTCCACCCTGTTCTGCATGCTGACTCCAAGATGTGTCATTGTTGGGCGGGGGGGGGGGGGCACTCAGGAGAGCTGGTGACCACTGATGTCACCGTGCAGGGAGGCTCCGGGTTGGCCTTCAGCGCTCTCCTCCCAGTCAGTGCCCCTAGGGCTCTAGGAGTCGCCTTGGGATGGAGGGGCAGCTGCATTGAGCTCCAGAAGCTCCTCCGTCACCTGGCTCTCCCAAACCTGGCACCTACCCATTGTCTGCACCAAGGTAGCAATGCCCTTTTATGACCGAGCCATGCTCTGCAGTGCCTTGCCAATGTTCATGTGCGTCTGGAACACTGGTCCTCAATGACCGGAACATGCTCCGGAGTGCCTCGGCAATGCCCACTTGAGACTGGGACATGCTCCACAGCATCCTGGCAAGGTCCACCTGAGACTGGGACACGTCCCTCAGTGACTGTGACAGGCCCCCACAGCACCAGGGTCCCAGGTTCGATTCCCGGCTTGGGTCACTGTCTATGTGGAGTCTGCACGTTCTCCCCATGTCTGCGTGGGTTTGCTCCGGGTGCTCCGGTTTCCTCCCACAAGTCCCGAAAGACGTGCTGTTAGGTAATTTGGACATTCTGAATTCTCCCTCAGTATACCCGAACAGACACCGGAATGTGGAGACTCGGGGTTTTTCACAGTAACTTAATTGCAGTGTTAATGTTAGCCTACTTGTGACAATAAACATTATTTAAAAAATATTATTTGTTGATTTCCAATCCCTTAGTGATCAGACAATCAAAGCCTTTATTTATTAACTTCACACAAAGCGAAACTACCTTTATGATCTTTATGGCTCAGTATCATACCTGCTGGGGTTTTTAGGCAAGAGCTATCAAGGGAGCTCTACCATTTGGTTTTATTGGCAGGAATTTTGTTCAGGCAGTGGGGGTCCCAACAAGGGACCTGAAAGCAGGGGAGACCCTCCGCCAGCTATCTTCAATACTCAGAGTTGCATTTTATGGGCATCAGGCAACTAATTTGTTACTGCGAGGATGGTCATCTTATAAAGTATGGTGGCACCCCAAGAGTTGTTGGCCAATTGGAGGGATGGCAATTCAGCAACGCCACAAGGAACAACGACCATTGCTGGAACTGCAATTGGAAGAATAGGAATCTGCCCGCCCAATTTGGGGATGCAAGGAATATTCAGGCAGGCTCTGGCGAGAAGGAAGTCTGGTGGGGGCTGGCCAATCTGCTGCCAGGAGGGTAACCATTGCTGCTTGGGGGCCATTTTGTGAACCAAAGAGTGCCTGAAAGGTAGTTTCCCCTGAACCAGCTGGGAGGCAACCAGGGCTTACCCATGGCCTTTCCATATGGCTGAGTGCCCACCAACCGTGGGTAAAATGACGGCAATGGTGGGAAGAGTCTCTTATTTAGTCCATCTACGGAAGATTTGTCCATCACCTTCCCTGCTGCTAATAAGGCGGCACGGCAGGAAGATGCTGAGCAGTCCACTCCCCACCTTCCGCCGCCATTTTACACAAACCCCTGCCACCCAACATGTTCCCAGAAGGATGGTAAAGTTCAGCGCATTGGTTATCTGCCAGATTTGCATACCTTGCAGTTAATGAACAAACTGAAATAACTGTGAAAATATCAGAACATTTGAAATACTACTGTAAATCTAGTTATCATACTTGGGTCTCAGCTCAGGGATCTGTTGGAAGTAATTTCATAAAGAAAAATGTCCTAATCATCCAGGCAGAACAGCACACAGAGGGAACAATGCAAGCTGTTCTCCAGTTAATAATGGAGATGAGGAGGAATTTATTCTTTCTTTCCACAGAGAGCAGTGGAGGCTGGCTCATTGAATTAATTCAAGGCTGAGTTGGGAAGTGTTGATCTCCAATGGAATCGAGGGATTTGGGAGACAGGCAGGAAATTGGGATTAAGGCTACAATCAGATCAGCCATGATCTTCCTGAATGGTGAAGAGCAGGCCCGAGGAGCTGACTGACCTAATCCTGCTCCTATTTCTTATAATATTATGAATAACTCTTTATTCTGAACGCCATTGCAAACCTAACCTTAACAATTATTAATCCAGGGCGGCATGTGGCGTAGTGGTTAGCACTGGGACTACGGCGCTGAGGACCTGGGTTCGAATCCCGGCCCTGGGTCACTGTCCGTATGGAGTTTGCACATTCTCCCCGTGTCTGCGTGAAACACTCCATTAGCATCTCACTGCGTGCGATTTCCAACTCCTGAACTACAGACTCAGAGAAAAGATTGCTACCAACAGAGCCAGGCCTGACACTGCGGGAACATCTTTAAAATGCAAGAGATTATTCAAATGCCTTTATAATTGTGGCTAATTGCTCTAATGGAAATCCCAGTGGCTGCTCATATTTCTGCAAGTTTTACTTCAATTAGAATTCAGAACTCAAATTTGATATTATTCCAGTTAATTGGAACAATATTGATGTCTTGAGAGTTCCTCAACCAGATGTTTCGACGGTGCATCTGACTAATTGAAATGAAGTTTTTTCTTTGTTATTCTGAAACAAAAGCAGATTTCAAGAGACGATAGTGACACTTAGAAATAAACTGTTTGTAACATCCAGCTATAACAATGACTTGTAATTATATAGCACGCTTAATGTAGTCAGGCATTCTCAGGTGCTTCAGTGGAATGTTCTCAGACAAAATTTGGCACCAAGCCATGTAGAGAGATATTAGAGCAGATGTTCAGAAGCTTAGTGAACATGGAACATTCAATTCAGAAGGTGGCCATTTGGCCCATCGAGTCTGCACCGACCCACTGAAGCCCTCAGTTCCAACTTATCCCCATAACCCAATAACCCCGCCTATCCTTTTTGGTCACTAAGGGCAATTTATCATGGCCAATCCACCTAACCGGCACGTCTTTGGACTGTGGGAGGAAGCCAGAGCACCCGGAGGAAACCCACGCAGACACGGGGAGAACGTGCAGACTCCGCACAGACATTGACCCAGCTGGGGAATCAAACCTGGGACCCTGGAGCTGTGAAGCCACAGTGCTATCCACTACTGCTACTGTGCTGCCCACGATAGGGATAGGTTTTAAGGGGCATTTTATAACAGGAAAGAGAGATAGATGAAAAGGATTAAGGCAGGAAGTCCAGAGTTTAGGCCCTTGGCAGCTGGAGGCATGGTTCACAACGGTGGAAAAATTAAATTAAAGATAAGGCCACAATCTGATCGACCATGATCTTATTGATTGGCAGAGGAGGCTCAAGGGGCCGAATAGCCTACATCTCCTATTTGTATGTTCTTATACAGTTGAGTGCAATGCTGTGAGGCTAAAGGAGATTATAAAGTTGAGAATTGGCAAGACAATAGGAGAAGTTCAAAATTGGACGTGGCTTAATTGAGAACTGGTGTAGGTCAGCGAGCACAGGAGTGATGGATGAATGGGACTTTGTGGGCATTAAGGCACAGACAGTTTTGGTAGACATTCAGTTTATACAGGGTAGAATGTGCAAAACCAGCCCAGGATGGGTTGAAACAGTCAAGTTTACATGTAATAAAGGCAAAATTGAGGTTTTCAGCAGTAGAAAAGGTGGTGTAATGGCATTGTCACTGGACTAATAATCCAGATTTCGAATCACACAATAGGTGACTTCAATAAAAACCTGAATTAAAAGTCGAATGATGATCATGAAACCATTGTTGATTATCGTTAAAAACTCAACTGGTTCCTTTCGGGATGGAAATCAGGTATCCCTTAAAGTCTGGCCTACATGTGACTCTGAAATGGCCGACCAAACCACTCAGTTCAAGGGCAATTAGGGATTGTTAGCCCAGCCAGTGATACCCACATCCCCTGAACGAATGAAAGGAAAGCTGAGGTGAGGTGGAGTCGTACAACGTTACAAAGATGGAAATAATGGATTGCAATCATAGCGTGGATGGTCACGTAAGTCACCAAGGTTGCAAGCCGTCTGGTTGAGCCTCAGACTGTAGCCAGGGGGAGGGTTGGAGTTGGTGGCTCAGGAAGAAAGTTTGGGTTGGAGACCAAAGACAACGGCTTTGACTTTCCCAGTATTTATAGCTGGATGAAATATTTCTGTGTTGTCCGGCAAATTAAAAAAATTAACTCTGGAAAAATGTGAAAAGGAAGGCTATTTCAAAATGCAAACTAGTGAAAGTGATATTCAGGATTGATGTTAGGAAGTATTTCTTCACACAATTCCTCACTGATCCTTGGAGCATTCTGAATGGAGTGATCAGTGCTCAGTGATACTTTTCCCTCTTCTGAGCCAGACAGTCCTGGGGAACAGAGACCAGAGTGCTGGCTCTGAAATTTGATTGACGTCCAGTGAAGATGCTTGCATCCATTGGCTGTAAGAGAAAGTACTTCACTGTAATTCTGTCTTCTCTGATGCTGACACCCTGCCGCTGGAAACAGTTTCTTCTTACTTATTCTAAAAGCCATTTGCAAATTTGAGCACCTCTGAACCTTCTCTGCCCGAAGGAGAATGATCCAGACTCTCCAGTGTCTCCAGGTAGACATTGAAGTATCTCATCCCTTGTACCATTCTGCTAAATCTCTTCTGTATATATTCCAGTGCCTTGATATCCTCAAGTTTGGTGTCCTGTCCTGGACACAATACTCCAGCTGAGGCCAATTTTACAGTTGTCCACAGAACAGGTGCACATGATCCAGGGGTTGGCATGTTGGAGCCACATGCGGCTAGCCCCCCCAGAGGCCTCCCCTCTCTTCTCCCATGGTGCCCCCCCCTCCCCAGCCGAGGTGCCCCCCTCCCCCCCCCCACCCCCCAGACGGGATTTTCTCACCCCTCACCCCCTGCTGAGCACTGGGGTGGCAAACCTAGTGCCTCTGGGCTCTTTGTCTGTGAGTAAAGTTGGCTGCTTACCTCCTCGGCTCTCTGTCAGGTTCACATTTTCAAAAAGGAGTACCAATCGGTGCCAACATGACCACTTGTTGGGGAGGCTGTTGAATGACGGGAGGCCATTGGATATGGGGTTGCTCCCGTTAATTGGGCTTAAGTAATGATCATTGGTTTCTCTCCACGCTACGGCAGATCCTGATTTTGCCTACGGGAGCGGACCGGTTGCATCGCTAACTGTTTGGCGCCTGGCGTGGTTCTCATTTTCTGCCTCTCCTGCTATTCACCGGCCTTGTTGTGCTCGCACAAGACCGTATCGAGGCCAGAGAATTACACCCTCAATTACAGAAATAATACGGTCTGGACTTAAAAGCAGTGGAAGAATTTTGTTTCCTTGCTTGCCATTAGATATAGAAGAGGAGAAGTCAACATTACAAACTGGTAAATTGTGTCAGGGTACTGGTTAATGGATGCCAGTACCCACTGGTACCAATCTAAGTGACCAATCTTCAAGCAGAAGGATTCTTCTGGCCTGAAAAAGTGAACATCAGAAACAGTGAACATCAGCAGACTGAACATGCGTCTTCAGAACCAAATGAGTCCTAACTTGACCAACCCTCAATTTCTGGCAGGAGTAGCTGGTTAATGGTAATACTTGTCCACTTCTTAACCCAGGTACACTAAAGCTGTTTGTAACAACCTTATTATTGTTATAAGGAGAAATCACTGAACTCAGAAGAGATCTTGAATTGAACATGATGCCTTAATCATTGCGACGTCAATGTACCTACAGCATTAATCGCATTACTAACTCCTCAGTCAGTCAATGTGAGATGTCTAAATATATTACTCAGAACAGGAAGCTGTCTCTATTAAATGCAGATATGCCTGTAAGTAGATTCATTGCTTTTGGTTACATAAGCCTCCCTTTTCATTCATTTTTCACCTTAAAAATTAGAATGTCTGGAATGATATTAATGGAATACAGCCAATTTCCCCAGAGCACTGCCTGTAGTGAAATTGAATCTTTGATCGAGTTTCATATTGTCACAGCTCTGTCTTCAATCAGACTTAGAAATCAGAAATCAAGTACATGCAACAATTGGACATGTGTATATAATTTAATTTAATACGGGGAAATCTCATCAGTACCGTCTCCTCACACACCAGAAATGTAGAGTATTATTTTAACTAGACCAGATTCAGTTATAGTTATCTTTGGTCAATGTTGAATCATTTTGCTTTTTAAAATCATTACAGACTTTCTGCTAATATAAGGATCAATTTTGACTACTTTTGGTAGTGCTGATATATATTGCTTTTACCAGAAACATGCCAATGTGTTTCACAATGTCCTATAATATGTCATTCTGGCCTTTGGTCACACTTTCATTGGTTCATACTTGTTGAAAGAAAAAAACCATGCCACAGTATCATAGAATCCCGGTAGCACAGAATAGGCCATTCGACCCATTGAGCCAACACTGACCCTCTGAAAGAGCACCCTACCTACGGCCACTCCCTACCCTATCCCCGTAACCCCACCTAACCTCAGGGGCAGCAGGGTAGCATGGTGGTTAGCATAAATGCTTTACAGCTCCAGGGTCCCAGGTTCGATTCCCGGCTGGGTTACTGTCTGTGTGGAGTCTGCACGTCCTCCCCCTGTGTGCGTGGGTTTCCTCCGGGTGCTCCGGTTTCCTCCCACAGTCCAAAGATGTGCGGGTTAGGTGGATTGGCCATGCTAAATTGCCCGTAGTGTCCTAATAAAAGTAAGGTTAAGGGGGGGGGGTTGTTGGGTTACGGGTATAGGGTGGATACGTGGGTTTGAGTAGGGTGATCATGGCTCGGCACAACATTGAGGGCCGAAGGGCCTGTTCTGTGCTGTACTGTTCTATGTTCTATGTTAACCTTTTTTGACAATAAGGGGCAATTTAGCATGGCCAATCCACTTAACCGGCACATCTTTGGACTGTGGGAGGAAAGCTGAGCATCTGGAGGAAACCCACGCGGCCATGAGATGAACGTGGAAATTCCACACAGTCACCCACGATCGGAATCGAACCCAGGTCCTTGGCATTGTGAGGCAGCAGTGCTAACCACTGTGTTACCATGTTGCTCATAGTTATAGCTATGGTGACAATGAATCGCTTCTCTTTGCTGATGTAAATATACCAGGTGAAATGCATTTGGGTAGCTTCAACCCAACTGGTAGTTGATCATACAAAATTGCTCTTTACTCCACACCAATTGGTATTAAATTAATAAACTGTTCAGAGAGACAAGAAGAAAGATTGATGAGAAAATTGGAAGTATCACAATAGTACATTTTTTGATGCCGGAATATAGACAAAATACGTATTATATATATTAATAAATATATATTTATGCTTTTAATATATCTGTATTTGCTTCTATCTCTCCAAGGGATCTGGTTCAGGGAAAAAATGTATAAAAGATAAATATACCAGGTGAAATGCATTTGGGTAGCTTCAACCGGTTACGGGTGTAGGGTGGATACGTGGGTTTGAGTAGGGTGATCATGGCTCGGCACAACATTGAGGGCCGAAGGGCCTGTTCTGTGCTGTACTGTTCTATGTTCTATAACCGGCGCAGACCCGATGGGCCGAATGGCCTCCTTCTGCACTGTAAATTCTATGAAATCTATGAAATAAGCGGCAAAGAGCCAAGACGGGTGGCGGGTGGGTGGGGGGGGGGGGGGGGGGGGGGGGGGTGGCGTCAGGTGGAGTACCAGAGATTTGAGTCCTCATGAGGAACGGGCCTTGGAAGATGCAGAGTTGCCAGAGGAGAGCAGTTACCGACAGCGAGGTTGGCCTGCACCGTAGAGGTGAGGATTCACTGCCCCATCACCTGTCTCACATGAGTTGTTCATGTCAGACAAAATGATCCTTCCCTCTCACTAACCACATGTTCATTGTTTCGCAGGATCACCATCTGATGGGGCCATCTGGAGCCATTACCCCCACCACCCATGAGACCACTTCGGAGGAGAGCTCCGAGGAGACCACCATCTAGGCATCACAGCCACCAGAGAAGCACACCTCAGTGGGCATCATTAATAGACAGGCTTCTGGGACACAATCTGGTGAGTACTACACAGTTGCTGATGCATATCAGATGGATGAAGGAACATCCAAGGGAGTCAGATGTCGGAGATCTGCTGGATCCACGACCCAGCTGAGTCCCATTAGATACCAATCTCCGGACAAAGGTATCCCAGAGTTAATGCAGATGATAAGGCACAGCCGTGAGATTGAGGAGGGGATTTCAGCGACATTCCAGTGAGCGCATAGTTGATTGGAGGAACAGGAAGCAGCAGACTGCCTCCACCTCTGAAGTGCATCCGGGTGACACACCTAGACTTAGCACTAGACCACGAAAAATCAAGAAGAGGAAGGATGCCTGAGTGGCCACTGAGAGAGCACTATCTGTAGCTAGCCTTCTCTGAGTGTCATCAACCAAGTCAGTTGTGCTGGTCAACCTCGCTCTGCACACTCACCCCCAGCCACTGCAGGAGACACGAGACCCCAGAACGCTGCCGGGACATCAGGAAGATCGTGCTCGGGTGCCCTCCCCTTATTCACACACTTAACCTATTGTCGCGAGTATATCCCCAGTACTGAAGACCAGCTTTTGAGTGTTTGATTGTTGTCTGCTGCCTCCAAAGTGTTGATGTTTCGAGAGTTCAGGCAATTGCTGAAATGTGATGCATTAATCATTGTCTGTCTGAAACGTGGCATGTGTACCCACGAGAATCCACTTGAGAATATTTTGTTTATTAAATGGTCAACAGTACCAAAGATTTGAAAATCATGGCCGGGATTCTCCGAGCCTCCGTGTCGAAATCGCGCTTGGCGCGGGGGCAGAGAATGGGGCGCCAGACCTGCGATCGGGTCCGACGCCTTCCGCGGGCCGGAGAATCGCCGGCATTCGCGCGAGTGGGATCAACGTGGCGCCAGTCGGGGCCATTGAAAGAGGCTCCCACGGCAATTCTCCGACGGCAGCTTGCTGAGTTCCCACCAGCGTGGTTCTAACATGGTTCCACCCGGCGGGCACTCAGAGTGTTGGCTGCCGCGGCTGCCCTGCGGGGGGGGGGGGGGATTCGGCACTGGGGGGAGCCTCCAGGATGTCCAGGGTTCCGATCGGGGGCCAGCGATTGGTGGGCGAGTGTGATCTGGGGGGGGGGCTATATTTCCGGGGCCGCTTGCTGTGTGGGTCTGCCATGTTGCGTGAGGCCATCGCCACAGGCGGCCGCTGCGCGCATGCTCAGACCAGCGGCCGGAAGTGCAGGGCCCCGTATCGGTAGCCAGAGCTGCACGGAGCACTCCGGTGTCCTGCTGGCCCCCTTCAATTAAGTGAATCACTGGCTCAAGGGGCCTGTTGACGCCGGTGTAAAACGCTCATGTGTTTATGCCGCTGTCAACACTTAGTCGCCGTTTCGGGGAATCCTGCCCCATTTTTGTAATATTCCTCATCTCATTAAACAAAGGGAAAACATCACCATTCCATATTGGTATCAATACAAAGCTATATCAGCTCACTTTCCCACAAAAAAAACAAGCACACAATATCACCCCTCACAAGCTCCAGAAATGGAGGATAAACCTGAGAATATGTTATCATGTCCATAACTTTGTTGTAGAAATGATCTGTCCATCAATGTGTAACTTGTTCCACGTATCAGTGCCATTCTCCCTCCAGGAGTCGTAGCTGTTCAGACCTTCGGACATGGCCCCATCTCACCGGAGCCAAATCCATGACATATTCCACTGGTGCTCAAGGTGCAGCTGAACATCCTTGACTTTCAGCGAGTTTAAGCCGCAGTGACGTGCCAGTTACATGCAGCACTCTCCACACCAGCAACGAAAGCATCGGCAATCTGCGAAAGCATTTCTACAATGGCATTAGCAGGTAAGCCACTTGGAACAATGTCACACTACCTACACTTCCTACACTCTATTCCCTTTGCAATCAAAGTCATCCTTACTTGCTGGTTGCATCTGCATGTTAGATCACAGTTCTGTTTGAACAAGGACCGCCAGGTTTGTTTGGCCACCCATACGTCTCATTGTTTCACCATCTAGAAAGGTATCTTGTTTGCTATTCCTCAGACAACATTGGACAGCCTCCCTCTTTTGATCCTCATTCTCTGTCTGCTTTGTTCCTGGCCGCTCATTTAGCTTGTCTAACTCCACTTAGACCATCAGATATAGGAGCTTCTATTCTTCCAACCAAAGTGCATAATCTCACACTTTTCCACATTGTATTCCATCTGCCACTTCTTTGCCCACTCTCCTGGCCTGACCAATTCCTTCTGCAGCCTCCTTGCTTCTTCAACATTCTTTGTAATTCTGTTACCAGGATGGATGTCATTGTGTTCACAAAGACCACAGAAGCTAAGTTAATTAACAAAACTACATTTTATTTACACTATTTATTAAAGCTCGACCACTTACTCCTATACTACCTCAGGAAACTAAGGATATTCGGCATGTCCAGATTAACTCTTACCAACTTTTACAGATGCACCATAGAAAGCATTCTACCTGGCTGCATCACAGCCTGGTATGGCAACTGTTTCGCCCAAGAACGCAAGAAACGTCAGAGTCGTGAACACCGCCCAGTCCAGGACACAAACCTGCATCCCATCCATTGACTCCATCTACACCTCCCGCTGCCTGGGGAAAGCGGGCAGCATAATCAAAGACCCCTCCCACCCGGCTTACTCACTCTTCCAACTTCTTCCATCGAGCAGGAGATACAAAAGTCTGAGAACACGCACAAACAAACTCAAAAACAGTTTCTTCCCCGCTGTTACCAGATTCCTAAACGACCTCTTATGGACTGACCTGATAAACACTATACCCCTGTATGCTTCACCCGATGCTGGTGTTATGTAGTTACATTGTGTACCTTGTGTTGCCCTATTATGTATTTTCTTTAATGTTCTTTTCTTTTCATGTATTTAATGATCTGTTGAGCTGGTCCGCAGAAAAATACTTTTCACTGTACCTCGGTACACGTGACAATAAACAAAAAAAATCAAGGACAGCATAAAAGCAACAGAAAAAGTATACAGTGGCAAGTATTAGAAGGAAGCCAGCCAGTAAACAATAATCTAGTAATCTGCAATCTACACTCTACTAACACTAAACAATAGTCTCTACACTCTATCTTTAACTGTACTCCATGCTCTCCAGACCTCTCCTCTGCACTCTCTCCAGCCCTCTCCCGGAAGTCTGTGAGTCAGTGCTTTAGATAGTTCTGCATCTAGCTCCTTCTAATGATTAATTATGAGATGGCATTAACCCTTTGTATCCTGAACATTTCACATAATGTCACACTGTCCTTTTTCATATCTTTGTATCATCTGCAAACTTAGAAACAATGCCCTCAGCTCCTTCTACAAGATAGTTAATGTATATAGTGAATAGTTGTGGTCCCAACACTGACCTCTGCGGAACACCACTAGGCATTGGCTGCCATCCTGAACAACACCCTTTAACTCCACTCTCTGTCTTCTGCCAATCAGCCAATCCCCTATCCATGCCAATACCTTGTCCCTAACACGATGGACTCAACTTATTTTACAGCATCCTGCATGGCACCCTGTCAAAGGCCTTCTGGAAATCTAAAATCCACTAGGTCTCCTTTGTCTAACTTCCTCGTTTTCTCCTCAAAGCATTCTAACAAATTTGGCAGGCATGACCTCCCCTTGACGAAGCCATGCTGACTCAGTCCTATTTCATCTTGCATTTTCAAGTACTCCGCAATCTCATCCTTAATAATGGACTCTATAATCTTATCAGCGACTGAAGTCAGACTAACTGGTCTATAATTGCCCATCTTCTGCCTGCCTCCCTTCTTAAACAGCAGTGTTACATTAGCCATTTTCCAATCCTCTGCGATCCTTCCTGACTACAGAGATTCTTGAAAGATCACCACCAATGCCTGCACAATCTCCTCAGCTATCTCTTTTAGAACGCATGGGTATAGTCCATCCGGTCCGGGTGATATATCCACCTTCA
The DNA here is from genome assembly GCF_902713615.1 of Scyliorhinus canicula. Classification (NCBI taxonomy): domain Eukaryota; kingdom Metazoa; phylum Chordata; class Chondrichthyes; order Carcharhiniformes; family Scyliorhinidae; genus Scyliorhinus; species Scyliorhinus canicula. Next base: position 88,499,881 of record NC_052152.1, on the reverse strand, counting down.
GACCTTTCAGTTCCACAGCACTTCTCCTTAATGATGGCCACTGCGCTCAACTCTGCCCCTGACTTTCTTGAAGTTCTGTTATACCACTGGTGTCTTCCACCATGAAGACTGATGCAAAGTACCTATTCAGTTCCTCTGCCTTTTCTTCCCAAATACTACTTCTCCAGCTTCATTTTCCAGTGGTCCAATGTCCATTCTTGGCTCTCTCTTACCTTCTAGATATCGAAAAAAAACTCTTGCAATCTTCTTTTATATTATTAGCTAGCTTACACTCATACTTCATCTACTCCCCCCATTGCTTTTTTAGTTGTCCTCTGCTATCAGTTGGCTTCCTTCTAATCCTTGCCACTGTATACTTTTTCTTTTGCTTTTATGCTGTCCTTGGTTTTTTTTGTTTATTGTCACGTGTACCGAGCTACAGTGAAAAGTATTTTTCTGGGACCAGCTCAACAGATCATTAAATACATGAAAAGAAAAGAACATAAAAGAAAATACGTAATAGGGCAACACAAGGTACACGATGTAAAACACCAGCATCGGGTAAAGCATACAGGGGTGTAGTGTTTATCAGGTCAGTCCATAAGAGGGTCGTTTAGGAGTCTGGTAACAGCGGGGAAGAAACTGTTTTTGAGCTTATTTGTGCGTGTTCTCAGACTTTTGTATCTCCTGCCCGATGGAAGAAGTTGGAAGAGTGAGTAAGACGGGTGGGAGGGGTCTTTGATTATGCTGCCCGCTTTCCCCAGGCAGCGGGAGGTGTAGATGGACTCAATGGATGGGAAGCAGGTTTGTGTGATGGACTGGGCAGTGTTCACGACTCTCTGAAGCTTCTTGCGTTCTTGGGCGCAACAGTTGCCATACCAGGCTGTGATGCAGCCAGGTAGAATGCTTTTTATGGTGCATCTGTAAAAGTTGGTAAGAGTTAATATGGACATGCCGAATTTCCTTAGTTTCCTGAGGAAGTATAGGCGCTGTTGTGCTTTCTTGGTGGTAGCATCGATGTGGGTGGACCAGGTCAGATTTATGGATATGTGTACCCCTAGGAATTTGAAGCTGCTCACCACCTCCACCTCGGCCCCATTGATGCTGACAGGGGTGTGTACAGTACTTTGCTTTCTGACCAGCTCTTTTGTTTTGCTGGCATTAAGGGATAGATTGTTGTTGCTGCACCACTCTACTAGGTTCTCTATCTTCCTCCTGTATTCTAACTCATCGTTATTCGAGATCCGGCCCACTATGGACGTATCATCAGCAAACTTGTAAATGGAGTTTGAACCAAGTTTTGACACGCAGTCTTGTGTGTTCAGGGATTATAGTAGTGGGGTAAGTATGCAGCCTTGCGGGGCCCCGCTATTGAGGACTATTGTGGAGGAGGTGTTGTTGTTTATTCTTACTGATTGTGGTCTGTAGGTCAGAAAGTCGAGGATCCAGTTGCAGAGTGAGGAACCAGGTCCTAGGTATTGGAGCTTTGATACGTTTGGCTGGGGTTATGGTGTTGAAGGCGGAGCTGTAGTCAATAAATAGGAGTCTGATGTGGAAGTCCTTGTTGTCGAGATGCTCTAGGGATGAGCATAGGGCCAAGGAGATGGCGTCTGCTGTGGACCGGTTGCGGCAGTATGCGAATTGCAGTGGGTCAAGGTATCTGGGACTTCCCTTGTCAGCCATGGTTGCCTCATCCTCCCCTGAGCAAGTGTCCTTCTCCTTGGTATGAACTTCTGTTGTGCCTCTGGAATAACCCCCAAAACTCCTGTCATTGCTGTTCCTCCTTCTTCCCTGCTCGGCTCCCTTTCCAATCAACTCTGGCCAGCTCCTCCCTCATGTCTTTGTAGTTACCTTTATTCAAATACCATTCTGATTCCAGCTTCTCCCTCTCAAACTGCAGGGTAAATTCTATCATATTGTGGTCAATGCCATCTAAAGATTCCTCCACCTTAAGTTTCCTAATCTAGTCTGCCTCATTACTAAATCCGGAATTGCCTGTTCCCGAGTAGGCTCTGTCACAAGCTGCTCAAAAAAGCCATCTCGTAAACATTCCATAAATCCTGTTAGTGGGATCCACTACCAACCTAATTTTCCCAGTCCACCTGCATATTGAAGTACCCCATGAATATTGCCTTTTTCACATGCCTTTTCTATCTCCTGACTTATTTCCTGCCCCACATTCTGACTACTGCTGGGGTCATAACTCCCATCAGGGTCTTTTTTACCTTTGCGATTACTCAACTTGACCCACACAAATTCTATACCTTCCAACTTTAAATCGCTTCTTTCTATCGACTTAATTTATTTTCTTACTAACAATGCAACTCCGCCCCCTTTGCACATCTGCCTGTCCTTTCGATAGGGCAAGTTTTTCTTGGATATTTAGATCCCAGCCCTGATCCCCTTGCAGCCAGATCTCTGAATACAACATCGTATTGGCCAATTTCAATGTGTGCAACAAGCTAATTTACCTTGTTTCATATGCTGCACGCATTCAGGTACAACATAATCAGTTCTGCATTGACCGACCCCCTTTCTCACAGTTGTCCCCTTATCTGGTGTGCCTGGAGTTAGATTCTTACTGTTTTCCATACTCTCTGTTCTATTACTTGTTCTGGAAAATTTACAAACCTAGTTCAAAGTCCTCATCATTAACCGGCACTTTTCCTTTAACTTTGATTTCTAATTTTCCGTCCAACTGAACCCTCCCTCCGACTATTTAGTTTATAGTCCTATCTACAGCCATAGTTATGCGATTCGCAAGGACTCAGCATGATTCAAGTGAAGACCATCCCTTTGGAATAGCTCCCTCCTTCCTCAGTACTGGTGCCAGTGTTCCATGAATTCAAACCTGTTTCTCCCACACCAATTTAAGCCACGCATTTACCTCTTTAATCTTATTGATCCTGTGCCAATTAGCTCATGGTTCAGGTAGTAATCCAGAGATTATTACCTTTTTGGTTTTGCTTTTTAATTTAGTTCCTAGCTGCTTCAGGGGCTGTTTAGCTCAGGGCTAAAACGCTGGCTTTGAAAGCAGGCCAGCAGCACGGTTCAATTCCCGTAACAGCCTCCCCGAACAGGCGCCGGAATGTGGCGACTCGGGGCTTTTCACAGTAACTTCATTGAAGCCTACTCGTGACAATAAGCGATTTTCATATTCCTTCAGCAGAACCTCTGCCTTGTTCTACCTATGTCATTGTTATCTACATGGACCATTGCAACTGGATATTTTCCCTCCCACTCCAAGTTCTTCTGCAGCCCAGAGGATCTATCAAGCATGAGTTGTTATTGCCCTACTGACTGACCCATCCCTCCCACAGACCACTTGTTCATTCTCCCACAGATCCTCTGGTGCCATTCCCATCCCAGACGGAACCCTCTTCTGACTCCGAGGAGAACGCCTTGGAGGAGAGCTCCGAGGATGTAACTGTTATAGTCGCGGCACAGCTGTCATCCCCACCCTCCACCAGTGCTGATATACACACCTCGGTGGGACATGTTAGTGGACAGGCTTCGGGGACACAATCTGGTGAGCATCATACTGCTGCTGATGTGCTTCAGGAGGCAGGACCCTCCAGGAGAAATAGCAGTCAGTGGGCTGCTCGATCCCAGGACCCAGCTGTTGGAGACGATAGGGAGCAGCTGGAATATTCAGAGGGGGATGTCACCATCGGTCCAGCAGATCCATAGCCGCTTGGAGGAATCCCAGAGGCTATGGGAGCAGGAGATGTCGCCGGCAATGCGTGGCACCGAGGCCAACATTGCTAGGGTGGAGAGCCTGGTGCACAACGTCACACAGTTGTTAACGGCCATGGCTGAAGGTCTCGACAGAATGTCTGCCTCGCTGGGGAATGTTATTCAGTACCAGGCTGACCTTGATGAGGTGCTGCGGGACATGTCCTGCTCTCAGATGGGAATGGCCGAGTCACTGTGGAGCTTGTCCAGCTTCAGAGACCCCAGAGGACACCTGCCTGGGGCATCAAAGTCTTCAGGATGAGGTAAGCAGCTGGCTGCCTCCACCTCTGGGGAGACACCTAGATGTTGTGGTACAGCTAGGAGGGTCAAATACAATGAGGATCATTGAGGGCACCGGGGTAAGGGGACGGGGTGTGTGTGGGGGGGGGGGGTGTTGTGTGGGGAGGGGGGTTAGGTGGGGGGTGAGGGTGGGAAGGGAGGGTGGGGGGCGGCACAATCGTGAGGCTGGGGACTACTATGACACATTAAACACCCATGTGCACAACCAGTAAGATGCCTCTGTCACGTTCTCCCATAATGTGGGCTGACCTCCTAACCAAGGCCAATCTCTCCAGGCATCTCCCCCTCCCCGTGGCACCCACCCACCCTCCGTCCATAGACATGTCCCTGGAGCTGATCCCTACCGCCTGGGTGTTCGGATGTTGGCTGCTGCCTGTGTGGTGTTGCCTCGTGCAAGTGCTCAGGCACAGTGTCCAGGTATAACGGTGTTATTGGACTGCTAGGTAATAACTCCCACATGCGACAAGGCCCGCCTGCCCATGGGAATCCACTTGGGTTGTGTGAAGCACTCACCTAACCACGATTGCTAATTCCCTAATAGCAATAGCCTTTTGCCGCCAGAGACCTCGGCAGTCGGAGGGGATTATTGGTGGTCGGTGGCGCAGACAAGCAGGGACACAGGCTGCCCCAGGAACGGATACATACGATCCAGCGTTTGGCATGGTGGTGCCGAGAGTGGTTGACCCCCGGTTTCTTCCCAAGCGCCTCCCCCCACCCTCCTATGGTGGCCTACCCCTGCAGAGAGTCCCCCACCTCCAGCCAAGGGACGCCTACCCTCCACCGAGCACTGGGCAAGCGCAGCACCTGTGGGCTCTTTGCCTGTAAGCAAAGATGGCTGCTCGTCTCCCAATAGAAGCTCCTCCACCAGGTTCATGTTTTTCAAAAGGAGTACTAATCCATGTTAGCGTTACCACTTGCTGGGGAGGCCGCTGAATCACAGGAGGCTGTTGGATATGGGGGCTCTGTTTAAGTGTATGGAAATGGGGCTTAAGTGGTGAAAATTGGTTTCTCGCCACGTCACAGTGAGATCCCGATTTCGCCTATGGGAGCGGACCAGTTGCATCACAAATTGTTTGGTGCCTGGCGGGATTCTCATTTTTTGCCTCTCCCGCTATTCACTGTCCTCATTTTGCTTAAACAAGAGCGTAACAAGGTCGAAAAATCGCACCCTTAGAATTTCTTTCAGCATAGGAGCTGAACTCAGAGACCACCCGCCATTTTGAAAGGGTGCCCAGATCTCTAAGTGAGCTTGAGGATCCCCCACACCCCCACCCATGGGCAATACCCCCCACACACATAGGCGCTACCCCACAACCCCCCATGTGAGGACACCCAGCCATGTGGTCCCTGGGGGACCCCCACCCTTCAGATCCCCCCCACACACCATTATGTACCCGCATATGTTATCACCCCAATTTCCCAGAGGCCCCTACAGGTGCCGGAATATGGCGACTAGGGGCTTTTCGTTGCACTGTTACTTCATTGCACTGTTAATGTAGACTTACTTGTGACAATAAAGATTATTATTACATTACCAGCCATGCACACCCACCACCTTCAAACCCCCTCCATTCTCCTTTCATGGGCATGGCCCCACTTGGCCCCTGACCCTTGGCAGTGCCATCCTGCCACTTGGGCACCCTTGCACTGCCACCCTGGGACACTGGCCGTGCTCCTGTCAGCTTGGTAGTGCCACCTAGGCACCTTGATTGTGCCAAGGTGATAGTGCCAAGATGCCAGCTGGGTAGTGCCAAGTAGCCCGCATTCCTGGGCAGGACCAGAGGCCACAATAATTCTGACCACCCAGGGGTCTCCAAAAGCCTGGGGAGACCCCCTCCCCCAGGTGCCATTCCACCTGGTCCAGGTTTGTGTGGACCAGTTTTGAACGGTGCCCGGCTGTGGCCTCGTTTGGGCGACCCGTAGATCCTGGGAGGCTGGTAGTTCCTGGATAAATTCGGTAAAGTTGGTTTAAAACCGATTTTGGTGTGTGCCGATTGGTCCCGTCTCTTTTGTGCGTGCTTCTGGCTCCGACTCCTTGCAGGACTTGGGTGAATCCTGCGAGGTGTGAAAAGGCTCCTGGGAAGCACGCAGGAGGCCAATCGCTACATCCACCGGCCGCACTGCGCTGGAGCAAGAACGCAACACGGCCGGTGGATTGTACCCATGGTTTTCTCTTTGCATTCTAATAGGAATTTCCAATATTCCTTCCAGCAACATTGCTGCGCTTTGGTCGCGTCTTTAACCAAAGTTTAGTGAAATGTCAGCTGTTTGTAAACTCATTCCTTTACCTCCAAGCAACGACTCAGTGGAATTAAATTACTTTTAACATGCTACATACCTGGTAGTAGATAGCTTCAAATGACTCATTGATTGGTGTTAAATCTTCAACTCTACAATTGATAGCCCAGGTACTTTGGGGCAGGTTTTATAAAAATTTTATGTGGATCTAATTAAGACATTGTGATAAATGTATCATATTTTTCAAAGAATATAAGAATGTAATGTTGGATGATGTAGATATGCACCTTTGAAACCAAAATGATAAATGATCTGCATTTCAATGAGTGCACAATGATACCTATTCTTTTCCGATAAAACAAAACAACACAAAGGAAACATCTGGGCTCAGAAATTGTAATGTTATACCTTTGAGAATCAGGATTGGTTCACAGTAAGTTGGCAGGTTCTGGTATTGAACATGTTAATGTTATAAACAGGCTGATTACCTCCATATTACTCATTCCTGGCCTGTATCACCACATTTTCTCCTCAGCACATTTGAAAACTGATATAAACAGTGCCACCACCTGCCCTAAAACTGGCACATCCTGTGTTTGAAGTCTGTCATTGCTAGCGAACACAGCTGAGCAACAGCATCATCCATCCAAATGTGTAATTTTGGAATTCAAGACTGTCAGGAGAAACCAGGTGTTCAAGATCTCGTAGTTGTGAGTCATGGTTGCACTATGCATGGTTAGAATTGTTTCACTGTTGAAAGCACCTTTCTCTGTTCTTCACCTTCTCTCTGGAAATTCCTTTACACTGGCATCACATTCGAGCTAATGGTAAATCCCTCAGCAATTTCCTTCAGTAATTTTATGGTGGCCACTCCACTGGAGAAAGTGCGGTGAAACAGAGGCACTGTCTGCCTGAGTAGCAGTTGATCCCTTATAAGATGAGGATGGGCTCAAAAGGGTGTTTTTATGGACTCTCCCTCCCTCTAGCCTTTTAAGATGAAGTATCCCCTCACATGCCCAAGGCCATAAATAAAACTCAATTTTTGGAGTCCTCTAATAGTGTGTTGATGCTAATTTGTGACAGGAAGAAAAATGGATATACGAGGAATATAAGAAATCTTAGTCCAAAATCCATTCCTGTAATTCTCTTGCCAAACCAGTTGCAATATTATAAATGCCTGTTGCTCCCGAGTCGGCTCACTGGAAGGGTCAGGGAATATTAATCAGAGTACGGACTACCTGCAATGTAAAATAAATATTACCCCTAAATTAGGGATAGATAGAAAAATCCAATTCTCCCGATAATATTCCTTCACTATCTCAGCAGGAGCAACAGAAAGAAACCAAATATTAAGAGAGGCAAATATGTCAGGAGAAGTGCAGGAGGGAAATAAAGCACGAACAAGGATGGCGGCTCGGAGGATTGGGAAACTCTGTTTATCATGTATCAGATTTATGTTTATTGTCCGGTGGCGGCTATGAAGGAGTAGGCCGCACATTTGGTGGCTCCGCTCGGGTTGGAAATTTGGACCTTCCCCCCCGATTTTTTGTCGGATCTGATTTGGAAAATTGATGTTGGATGCAACTGTGAAGAGGAATCCTATATCAGTGCATGGAGAGGTGGACTCGAAGTGCTCGCAAAGGAAGAAGTAGGCGAACAGAGAAGGCTTGGGCTGAGGCTGCAGCAGGAGAAAGCATGGCGGACGACCGGAGCTCTGGCTCGACGATCCAGCGGTTGACGGAGCAGCTGATGCAGTTCATACAGGAGGGGTTATAGAATTTTTTTCCATAGAATTTACAGTGCAGAAGGAGGCCATTCGGCCCATCGAGTCTGCACCGGCTCTTGGAAAGAGCACCCTACCCAAGCCCATACCTCCACCCTATCCCCATAACCCAGTAACCCCACCTAACACTAAGGGCAGTTTGGACCCTAAGGGCAATTTATCATGGCCAATCCACCTAACCTGCACATCTTTGGACTGTGGGAGGAAACCGGAGCACCCGGAGGAAACCCACGCAAACACGGGGAGAACGTGCAGACTCCACACAGACAGCGACCCAAGCCAGGATTCGAACCTGGGACCCTGGAGCTGTGAAGCATTTGTGCTATCCACAATGCTACCGTGCTTCACCAAGCAGAAACAGGAATGCTTGGACCCGATTAAGCAATCAATTGCGCGGCTGGAACTCAGACTGGATGCTCAAGACCGGGCGATCCAGAAAGTAGAGAAGGCACTGACTGAGCATGAGGAACACCAAACAGCAGTTGAGCTGGAGGTGGGGATGCTGAGAGACCAACAGAAAAGGTTTCAGAAGAAGGTGGAGGATCTAGAGAACTGGTCCCGCTGGCAGAACCTGAGAATCATCGGTCTCCCGGGGGGGTCCGAAGGAACGGACGCAGGGACATATATAGCGGGTATGTTTGAGAAGTTACTGGGTGAGGGGTCATTCACCCGACCCTTGGAGGTGGACAGGGCGCACAGAGCGCTAGCGAGGAAGCCACATGTAGTGACCCCCCGAGAGCAATGCTGGTGAGATTCCACAGGTACCTGGACAAGGGCTGTATCTTACGGTGGACCAGGCAGACACGGAGCTGTAAATGGGGGAACAGCATCCTACGTATATACCAGGATCTGAGCGCAGACATGGCTAGGAGAAGAGCAGGGTTCAACCGGATAAAATTGACCCTTTTCAAGATGAAGGTTAAGTTTGGACTGCTGTATCCAGCTTGTCTTTGGGTCACTCACGAAGAGCAACATTTGTACTTGGAGTCGCCCGAGGAAACGATGGACTTCGCGAGAAGAAAGGGCTGGTAGTGGACTGAGGTGTTTGGACTGAACCTTGCTGCAGTGTTCATGTTTTTAAAATATTTTTATTTTTGGATGTTATCTGTACTGCCTTCTGTATCAATTTGGGGCCTGCGGATGAGCTGCGTGAGTTAAAGTTTGCACTTGCACTGATGGGGAATGGAGGTGTGAATGTTAGATGTTGGACCTTCTTTTTGATTTTCTTTGTGTTTTTTTTGGGCAATTGAGTTGGGATCATGTTTGCATATGGGTGTCCGAGTGGGGGGAGGGGTGAGGAGGGAACAATAGGTGGGAAAATGTCTGGCGCCATGGGTGGGGGCCACCAAGCTAGCTGGGAGTGCTAGCTCACAGAAGCACAGTGGGGGGTGAGCAGATGGTATGCTTTTTGAAGGGGGTGGTTTTCATAGTGCTGTTACTAGGGAGGGGGAGGGGGGGAAATGTTCTGCTGATGGGGGAGGGACATTTGCTGTGGGACAATAGGGAGGTCAGGGACGGAGGCTGCCTGGGTGCGGGCTTGTGGATGCGCAGGCTGGAGACTGGCCCAAGAAGGGTGATGGCTGATCGTCGGGGGGGGGGGGGCAGGGCGGGGGTGAGAAACCCCCAACTAGGCTGATCAGATGGAACGTAAGAGGGCTAAATGGGCTGGTTAAGAGGGCACACGTGTTTGTGCATTTGAGGAGACTGAAGGCGGATGTGGCAATGTTGCAGGAGACGCACCTTAGAGTAACTGACCAGGTCAGATTAAGGAAGGGATGGGTCGGACAGGTTTTTCACTCGGGGCTGGACTCTAAGATTAGAGGGGTCGCGATCCTGATCAACAAGCGAGTGTCATTCGAGGTGGGCAGAATAGTTGTGGATGTAGGGGGTCGGTACATCATGGGAAGCTGGAAGGGCTGCAGGCGGTACTAGTAAATGTGTACGTGCCAAATTGGGATGATATGGAGTTCATAAGGAGGATGTTGGGGAAGATCCCGGACCTGGATTCGCATAAGCTGGTCATTGGGGGGGGGACGGGACTTCAACACAGTCATTAACCCAGGGCCAGACTGGTCTAGCTCAAGGACAGGCAGGGTGCCAGCAATGGCAAAGGAGCTAAAGGGGTTTATGGAGCAGATGGGGGGGGGGGGGGGGGGGGGGAACCCGTGGAGATTTGGACGGCCGAGAGTGAAGGAGTTTTCCTTCTACTCGCATGGGCATAAAGTGCACTCCCAGATTGACTTTTGTATCCTGAATAGGGCTTTACTGACGGGGGTAGTGGACACTATGTATTCAGCGATCACAATCTCGGGTCATGCCCTGCACTGGGTTGACCTACAGGTGAGCAAGGAGGGTAGCCAGCCCCGCACTGGAGGCCGGACGTGGGATTAATAGTGGATGTGGAGGTTTGTGGATGGCTGAGGAAATGTATCCAGAACTATCTGGAAGTCAATGACATGGGGGAAGTTTCGGCTGCAGTGGTCTGAGAGGCGCTGAAGACGGTGGTTAGAGGGGAGCTGATGTTGATACGGGCCCACAGAAGGAAGGTGGACAGAGCAGAGACGGACCGACTGATAAAGGAAATACTACAGGTCGACAGGAGTTATGCGGAGGCCCCAGAGGCAGGGCTTCTAAGGGAATGACAGAGGCTACAGGCGGAGTTTGGCTTGTTAACTACAAGGAAGGCAATGGAGCAGCTGAGGAAGGCGAGGGGGGGGGGGGCGATCTATGAATATGGAGAGAAGGCCAGCAGAATGCTTGCGCAGCAGCTTAGAAAGCGGGAGGCAGCCAGGGAGATTGGGAAAGTAAGGGACAGGGATGGAAAAATGGTCGGAGATTCAGCTGGGGTCAATAAGGCGTTTAAGAAATTCTACAGCAGGCTGTTTGAGTCGGAACTCCCAGTTGGGCTGGAGAGGATGAGGTAAATCTTAGGGAAGCTGAGATTCCCGAAGGGTGACGAAGAGTTGGTAGAAGGGCTAGCGGCCACGATCGGGTTGGAAGAGATAGCAGAAGGGTTGAAGGCTATGCAGTCGGGTAAAGCCCCAGGACCGGACCTGTACCCAGTGGAGTTTTACAAAATGTTCACTGGGATACTGTGGTCACTGCTGATGAGGACATTTAATGAGGCAAGGGAGAGAGGTGAGCCTTCCCCTGACGATGTCACAGGCCACAATCTCATTGATCCTGAAGCAGGATAAGGACCCGGCGCTATGCGGGTCCTACAGAATGATCTCCCTGCTAAATGTAGATGCCAAACTGTTGGCTAAGATCTTGTCAAGGATTGAAGACTGTGTTTCGGATGTGATTGGGGAAAACCAGACGGGATTTGTTAAGGGGAGGCAGTTGGCGGCCAGCGTAAGGAGGCTGCTGAATGTAATTATGATGCCCCCAGAGGGTAGGGATATAGAGATAATGGTGGCAATGAACGCAGAGAATGCATTTGATTGTGTGAAATGGGATTATCTGTGGAAGGTACTGGGGCGGTTTGGATTTGGACGAGGCTTCATTGACTGGGTCAGGTTACTGTATCAGCCACCAGTGGCGAGTGTTCGGACGACATCGGTTGACATCGGGCTATTTTAGGCTGCATAGGGGGACGAGGCATGGATGCCCGCTCTCCCCACGGCTGTTTGCACTGGCCATAGAACCACTGGCAATTGCGTTGAGAGCCTCAAGGGGCTGGAAGGGGCTGGTCCAGTGGGGGGGGGGGGGGGGGGGGGTGGAACACATCTTGCTATACGCAGACGACCTGCTCTTATATGTGATAGGGCCCACTGGAATGGGATGGAAGAAATTATGACGATTCTGGGGTTTTTTGGCCGGTTTTCGGGTTATAAATTGAACATGAGGAAAAGTGAGATGTTCGCGATCCAGGCAAGGGGACAGGAGAGGCAATTGGGGGAGCTGCCGTTTAGAGTGGTGGGGGGAAGCTTCCGGTACCTAGGCATCCAGGTGGCGTGGGAATGGGAATGGCTGCACAAGCTAAATCTGGCCCGACTAGTAGACCAAATGAAGGAGGATTTCCGAAGGTGGGACGTGCTCCCGCTGTCACTGGCTGGGAGGGTACAAACAGTGAAAATGACAGTCCTCCCGAGATTCCCGTTTGTGTTTCAGTGCCTCCCCATCTTTATTCCACAATCCTTTTTTAAACGGGTCAACAAGGTGATCTCGGGCTTTGTATGGGTGGGTAAGACCCCGCGAGTTAAAAAAGGGATGTTGGAGTGCAGCCAGGAGGAGGGCGAACCATGTCCATATGTTCTTCACATGCCCAAAGCTTAGGGGATTCTGGCAGGGGTTTGCGGATGTCATGTCCAAGGTGTTAAAAACAAGGGAGGCGCCAAGTCCAGAGGTGGCGATTTTCAGAATGTCGGAAGACCCGGGAATCCAGGAGGAGAAAGAGGCAGACGTTCTGGCCTTTGCCTTTCTGGTAGCCCTGAGACAGATATTATTAGCTTGGAGGGACTCAAAGCCCCCGAAGTCGGAGACCTGGCTAACTGACTCGATTTCTCTGTCTGGAGAAAATTAAGTTCGCCCAGAGAGGGTCAATATTAGGGTTTGTCTGGAGGTGGCAGCGTTCGCGACTTTTTGGGTGAAAATTAACCGTCAGCAGAAGGGGGTGGGGTGGGGGGGTTGGGGTTTAGTTTAATTTAGAGTAGTGTGTTAGAAAAGGTGGGACCTGTGAGGGAGGAAGACGGCTTTTGCACTATGTTTTTATTTGTATGTACATTGTTTCTTCTGTTATTGTTATAAAACCATAAATACCTCAATAAAATGTTTATAAAAAAAAGATTTATGTTTATTGTCACGTGTACCGAGGTACGGTGAAAAGTATTTTTCTGTCAGCAGCTCAACAGATCATTACGTACATGAAAAGAATAGAAAATACATAATAGGGCAACACAAGGTACACAACGTAACTATAGGGATGTAGTGTTAATGAGGTCAGGCCTTAAGAGGGTAATTTAGGAGTCTGGTAACTGCAGGGAAGAAGCTGTTTTTGAGTCTGTTTGTGCGTGTTCTCAGACTTTTGTATCTCCTGCCCGATGGAAGAAGTTGGAAGAGTGAGTAAGCTGGGTGGGAGGTGTCTTTGATTATGCTTCCTGCTTTCCCCAGTCAGCAGGTGTAGATGGAGTCAATGGATGGGAGGCAGGTTTGTGTGATGGACTGGGCTGTGTTTACGACTCTCTGAAGTTTCTTGCGGTCTTGGGCCGAGCAGTTGCCGTACCAGGCTGTGATGCAGCCAGATAGGATGCTTTCTATGGTGCATCTGCAAAAGTTGGTCAGAGTTAATGTGGACATTCTGGATTTCTTTAGTTTCCTGAGGAAGTATAGGCGCTGTTGTGCTTTCTTGCTGGTAGCGTCGACGTGGGTGGACCAGGACAAATTTTTGGAGATGTGTACCCCTAGGAATTTGAAGCTGCTAACCATCTCCACCTCGGCCCCGTTGATGCTGACAAATGGTGTGTACAGTACTTTGCGAAAGAGTGGAGCTGGAAGTACATATTACAAATAAAACCCAACCAAGGTTTTAATTACCCCTGTGTTAGCCAGTCGGGATATAAGGAAGGGAAGAAAGAAATGAAGATGAATGCAAATATGAAATTGTTCTATGGAAGAATCACATGCACAGGCCTATAGTGCTGATACCGTTGTTTCGTTAAAGTGAACTAGATGAATGAGTCATGTATTTTGGTGATATTTGTGGGAGCTTGCTGTGTAAATTCGCTACCGCATTCTTACCTAACAGCACTGACAAAATCTCAAAAGCAATTAATTGGCTCTGAAGCACTTTGGGATGTCCTGGCATCATGAAAGGTGTTTGGTAAGTACAAATATTTATTTCTTTACATTGCTTGAAATACTACGTTTAAGTGAGGTCAAGAAAAAAAAAAATCAGGTTTTGACCTTTCATCAGAACTGGGATGTCGCAGCTCTGACGAAAGGTCATGACCTGAAACATTAATGGTACTCCCTCCACAGATACTACCACATGTGCTGAATATTTCCAGTATTTTCTGCATGTGTTTCGGATTTCCAGCAACTGCGGTATTTTACTTTCAAGGAAAAGTTTGTAAGACACTTTCAGAGAGAAGCTTTGGTCGAGAATGGAATGTTAAAATCTGGGAATGAAAATGTTCATCAACGAAGATGTTGGTTCCTGCAGTTGTTTTGTGATAGTTAGAAGTTTTCTCATTATGAATTTTAAGCACCCCTTTTTATATGTCTCAAAGTAATTAGTGCCGCTTCAGCGTGAAAGTTAATTGCTTTGACACAGCAGCCTGATAAAGACGTCAATCAGAGAGCTCCTAGTTCGCATAGTTCAGGTATAGAGCAGTTCAATTAGCAGTTAAGGGCCTTATCAACCTTAAGTCCCTATGATGTGCCTTCATCTCAGCCTGCACTACTTTAGTTCCCATACAAACTATTCTTGAAGCCTTTCAGAATGATATTCCCAAACTTGAGTTCGTTTTGTGCATCTGGTCAGTTCAAATTCATTTGGAGCTTTTACAGTTAGCAGTATGAGGATATCAATTATGGTTGAAGTTGATTTGTATTCCAAAGGTGAAAATACAATGTTCCAGCCCAGTGGACTGGTCAACTCTGTCTGTCCATCCTTGTGAATAAATAATATAAATGTCAATTAAAATGAAAATTAAAATACATGAAAAAGTGTATTAAATATGTGAGGTTGCTTGCTTTGACAGGTAAGTGGTGGATTGTCTGCTGGGACTATCCTATGTGGGTGCTGGGAAATAACACAAGCACACCATGCACGGAAGACCTCATTTTGCTTGTGGGGTTTGAAGGTTCATATGCCTTGGATCCAATTCACTTTACCTCCAGGTTGGTCTGACAGGAAATTCAATGTGGCATCCTGCTCTGGCTATCAAGTTAAAGTGCAGTTAGATCCCAAAGTGCAAATTTAACTAAGGACCCTGCTGATTTTGGGCAGATGACGCAGCCATTCACCCAGTAGCCCGAGTGGGTCAGCGGGATCTAGCTGGGTTTCCAGTGAGTAAAGTAACCCAGGCAATTTTAACTGCTCCTTTGCCCTCTTTCCTTCCCTATTATCTTGTTGTTAAAACTAACCTCATTGTTTTATGGTTTATGGCTGGGAGGGGGCCAGTTTAGCCCAGTTGGCTGGTCAGTTGAATCGTGATGCAGAGTGAAGCCCACAGTACTGGTTCGATTCTCACACCACTTGAGGGTATTCATGAAGGCCTCACTTTCTCAACCCCTCGCCTGTGGTTTGGTGATCCTCAGGTTAAATTACCACCAGTCAGCTCTCCCCCCCCCATGGTCATCTGGGACTGTGGTGACTTCACTTCAGCTTGGAAGTTCCTTTTTGGAAGGGTAGTTTCAATGAAACAAGAACTCCTGAACAAATGCGAGTAAATGCCGAAGATAAATGCCAATTCAAAATAATTACCTAAGATTAACTAAACTTTTTTAGTTGTTCAACAGAGGTTCTTGAATTAATCAATTAGCTTGCATAACAGCTGTCCCCCGATTGAATTAGTTTCCATTAATTGGATTAGCCATGTTTTGCACGGCAAATTCAGCCACTATTGTCCTCGTATAAGCCATTTTGTCATTAATCTTGCAGGAAGCAATCCACCGCTATTCTTTCTGGTAAAACAACCGCTTTGAAAATGCTATACTGTTTCAAATTATATCTGATCCACAATTGGAAAGCAGAAGCCACGGGTGCATTGGTGGACACCAAAGAAAATATGAGCACTTCACACATCCACGTTGAACAGACACGTCTTTATAACTGACCTTTGCTCCAAGGAACAATACTGATAATTAGCTCACGGAATGAAACCCATCTGATCTCCATAGAACTGACACAGGTCGTTCTAACTGTAGAATCCTAGGTTTGACTTACTGATTCGCATCAACATTTACAGATGTAAAAATAAAGTCTGTGTTATGGATGAGACAAAGAACCAGACAAATTTACACAATAGAAAACAAATGGAGAATACAATCCAGTTTTGGTGTCATACAGTTTTTATTTAGCAGTACAGCTTCCTTAACTGGTTAAAGTAAATATTTGTGCATTTAAACGAACATTTTAAACATCAAAACATTTAAGGAGCACAGGAAACAATTCTTGCAGCGCTTGCAGACTTTCATTCAGGCTTGGAAGGAAAAGCATTGCATATATTTCAGGCAAATATAAACCAAAGATTACTTTACATAGTCAGTGGGGATGAAAAATTTCAGACTGTACTTCACAGAGATGAAAACACTTGGCAGGTTGGAAACGTAAAGCTTGCATTTCCCAGTATTACTAGGATATTGGACATAAAAGACACACGTCAAATTCTGCAAAGTTCTCCTTGCCCAACACTTTCTTTTAACCGTCCATAAGTTCCAACATATTCACAACCTAGTAGTCTTTCCGATTTAAAGTTGCTCAAGACGACCAGCATCATGCATGCTGAGCCCCATTGATTCCCTGTGAATTGGCTTCATGTTCCTCATTTCAAATTTCACTGCCACCTTCCTCTTGAGTGATTTTGTCCAACTTTTGTATCTCGGCAGACCACTCCTCGGGTTCTGTAGTTCCATTCTGCTACTCCTATCCTCAAAAATTATTTTCTGACTGAAACCCGTTTTGTCTTGTTACGTTATTCTGTGCCTTCAGAAATCCAATCTTCCATTACACTATCAACTTCTCTGCTAAAGATTTCCCCCTTTTTTGCTTCTTTATCTTTTTCCAATTCCATTGAATCTCTGCAGTGCAGAAGAAGGCTATTCGGCCCACCGAGTCTGCACAGACACACTGAAAGAAAACCCTTCTTAGGCCCACTCCTTCACCTTGTCCACGTAACCCCACCTAACTGACACATCTGTGGACACTAAAGGACAATTTAACACGGCCAAACCGGCACATCTTTGAAGTGTGGAAGGAAACCGGAGTACCTGGAGGAAAACCACACAGACCGGGGAAAATGTACAAACTACACACAGACAGAATTGAACCGGCCTTGAATTTGTCAACATAATTTGTTCTGGAAATACTTGATGTTGGTTTTGTTTTTTGTCAATTGGGTGGTGTGTTGTTCCTTGTGTCTTAATAAAGCTCGGAGTCTCAAAGTTGGAGAAGATGCTTTATTGTGAATTCATTGTGTCTTCAGAGCTTAACTTACAGCTACCTCAAATGCTGCCTGCCTGTGTCTGTGTCTTGCTACTGGTTCTCCCTTCCGTGAAGTGTGTCCTCACTTCCTGCCCCTCTGTATTTATAGCTCTCCCGTGCTCCCTCTAGTGCTTGCTCAGTTGTATTGCATCTACACTGATACACAATCACCACAGGTGGGGGAGGGGCAGTCTGACCATATTATAAATGTGCCTCGACTGCCCTGGCAACTGCATCAATTCTGCTGTATTTCTGACATCTGCTTTCTCCATGGCTTTCCCTCCTCTTTGCAGAGGAGGCAGTCCATCCCTGGGCAGGATGTTCTGGCTACCGCGCGGCATGTTTCTTGGCAGCGAAGGTGACTCACCATTGGCTGCCAGTGGGGATCTCCTGGTCCCACCAATGTCGACGGCCTTTTGCATGGCTCG
The DNA here is from genome assembly GCF_902713615.1 of Scyliorhinus canicula. Taxonomy (NCBI): domain Eukaryota; kingdom Metazoa; phylum Chordata; class Chondrichthyes; order Carcharhiniformes; family Scyliorhinidae; genus Scyliorhinus; species Scyliorhinus canicula. The sequence continues at coordinate 88,482,270 of NC_052152.1, read as the reverse complement.
TTCATCCCACTGCTGGGAACCCACTGGGAGTGGGGGGAGGGGGGGGGGGTGATTGCCACCATCAGCAGGGCTGAAAGATCCCATCGGCGGCAAAGGCAGAAAATCCAGCCCCCTGTTTCATCACTCAGGGAAGCTTAGAGTGTAAAATCTCCCAGTTATGTGTTGCTACAAACTGAACCCCCAGATGTCCAAATCCAAACATTTTTCCTCAGTTCTTCCCCTTCCCTTGAAATTGGAATATGGTTCCAAGGTTTGAATTGGACTGCTCCATGCAACTCCATGTATAAATAAGCATTCATGTGTTCAATTCATCCAACTTTCATAGAAATACACTTTCCACTATATCCTACTTATTTATAGTCAGCAATATATCCTGTTTTCTGTCCTGATAATCACTCTCTTCTTGCTCAAATGAACCTTTTAACTTAAGCTTAGAAACCAAGATGCAATAATCACAATTTTCTGAATGATATTCTGTATCAGGATAAAAAGATTCCCTGTACCTACTTTTGTGTCATACTTATAACTTCCTTATTTTGTCCTTTTCAAACTCTGGATATTTGGGATATACCTCCCTCACTCATTCTGAAGATGGACAGATTATGCCAGAATGAACATTTCATGACCACCAACTTTTGAAATGCCTAACTCCTGGTTTATTAATGACTAACCTTCTTGTTTGGCGATCACTCACTAACGAGTATGATTGTCCATCTAATAAATTCCATATTACTGGTCATGGGTTCTGTGGGTTCGTGCATGGCTAATGAGTCTGATCCTCGAGCCACATCTTTGACCGCACACTTGGCAGGTGTTTCCGGGAGGTGGGATTGGTTTTAGACTCTTGATTTCTGGTATTCCTTTCCCAGGCTCTTTTTCTAGGCCTCTTCTTGCCGTTGGGTGTCCTGGAAGAATTATATCCCTTCAATCAGGAGGTTCCTCCAAGTAGGTCTCTTCTGATTAAAGGTGTCCCAGGCTTTGATGTCATTGTGCATTTTTTGAGGTAGACCTTCAGTCTGTCTTTGAATCCTTTCTTTTGTCCTCCTCTTGTTCAGAAGCCTTCCTTGAGCTGGGCAAAGAGGATTTGCTGTGACAGTCAGGGCACTGATATCCTAGGCACATGGCTGGCCAAGTGGAGTTGGTGTCGGATGGTCATGGTCTCAATGCTAGTGCTCTTGGCTCCTTCAAGGACAAGGATGTTTGCTCACCTGACCTCCCAACTGACGCAGAGGATCCATCTCAGACAACGTTGATGGAACGACTATAGGGTCTTGAGAGGACCTCTGGTTGTAGCCCAAGTTTCTGAGCCTCATAGAATAATTGGGAGGATGACCAGCTTGTACACGAGGATCTTTGTGATAGCATGAACATCACAGTTAACAAAGACTCTCGTCTATAGCCATCTGAAGTAGGTGCTTGTGGATTGGATATGATGTTGGATCTCTGCATCAATGCCAGCCTTAGAGGAGAGGTGGCATCCTCAGGTATGGGAAATGTTCCACATCGGTGGGGTTTCTCTGTTAATCGTGATGGAGGTGGAGACTGGATCTTGCCCTGGGGTGGGTTGATAAAGGACTGGAGTCTTCTTGAGGTTGACGCCGTGACTAATTCTTTGGTATGCTTCCGCGAAGGTGACAAGCATGGCCTGGAGATTCTCTTCTGAGAGAGTGGAGATGGCGATGTTATCTGCATGCTGATGTCCGAGCGAATTCAGTGTTGTTTACTTCTTTGATTTCAACCAGTTGAGGTTGAAAAGTTTCCTGTCCATCCTGTAGATGATGTCCACTCCACTGGGAAGCTTGCTCTTGACAAGATGAAGGATGGTGGCGATGAAGATGGAGAAAAGGGTGGGAGCAAGGACACATCCCTGCTTGATTCCAGTCTTGACTTCAAAGTTTACGTTATTATTTCCGTCGGTGAGGATGGTCATCAAAATATTGTTGTGGAGGAATCGGAGAATGTTGATGAATTTCTCTGGACAGCCTGCCTTCGACAGGGTCTTCCATAGCACTTCCCAATTGACTGAGTCAAAAGCCTTGGTCAGATCGATGAAGATCGATGTAGAGTGGTTAATGTTGCACCTGGAATTTCTCTTGAAGTTGCTGAGCAGTGAAAATCATGTCCGCTATTCCATGGTTTTGTCGGAAGCCATGAAGGAATTCTTCAGAGACTGGAGAAGGCAACTAGTAAGGATTTGGGCGATGATCTTCCTGGCCATGGAGAGTAGGGAGATTCCTCAGTAGTTCCACAGTCCGCTTTCTCTCCTTTCTTGGAGATGGTGACAATGACGCCATCCCCTGAGGTCAGCAGGAATTTCTTCTCTGACCTAGATTTTTAGCAATAGCTGAAGGAGGTGGAGTTTCCAGTCTACTCCCACGGCTTTTCCATTCAAGTTCATTCACGCTTGCTGGGAGTCCGAGATCATCTTTGATGGGGAGTTGGGAGATTTCCTCAAACACGTTTTCATCTATGGTTGTATCACGGTTTAGGAGTTCTTTGTGATGACTAAAGGACAGCACGGTAGCATGGTGGTTAGCGTAAATGCTTCACAGCTCCAGGGTCCCAGGTTCAGTTCCCGGCTGGGTCACTGTCTGTGCGGAGTCTGCATGTCCTCCCCGTGTGTGCGTGGGTTTCCTCCGGGTGCTCCGGTTTCCTCCCACAGTCCAAAGATGTGCGGGTTAGGTGGATTGGCCATGCTAAATTGCCCGTAGTGTCCTAAAAAGTAAGGTTAAGGGGGGGTTGTTTGGGTTACGGGTATAGGGTGGATACGTGGGCTTGAGTAGGGTGATCATTGCTCGCCACAACATCGAGGGCTGAAGGGCCTGTTCTGTGCTGTACTGTTCTATGATCTATGATGATTAAATATCTCATATTAATTTCCTTACATTGAAAAACCCATGTTTATCATCACCTATTTGTCACTTCTTGATTGACCTCATCTGTCTTTGTCCTGGTTGACAGGCTGATCCCTGACCTTTGACCCTTAGATTGGTTTCTCAACATCATAGAAACCATGAAAGGCAGCTCTGAAGTTTATTTTTCACTATTTCAATTAAAGACTGTACATCAATGGGAAATTCACGGAACATACCCATTAACATAACAGCTTTATAGATGATAACAAAGTATTTTGAAGATTTTAGTGGTACTATTCCCAGTGGATTGTGAGAATGTACTTCCTTCATAACAACAATTTTATTTTGGCAGTTGGGAGTAAGAGGGTGTAATCATTCAGATCCCAAATAGTAACATCCTTAAGACTTTATTTAACAAGCTAAGATCCTGAGGAACGCTCTCCTGAACTCAGTGTTGAAGGTAGTGTATATGATCGGATTTACTGCACTATTAACATATCCGAGCCAAGTCGTAGCACTGTAAAGTTCTGTTGACACATGGCATTTCTTGCAGTGGATCTTCAATATGTGCGTGATAAAAAATGGCAACCAGCATACCAGGAATATACCTATGAGACAGAAAGATAACAAAGTAATATAACTAAAACCCTTGCATAACCTTTCTTGAACATCTTGCTCTATTCAAAAAACTGTTTTTACTTCATCAAAGGAATGCTCCCAAATGTGTGTCAGTCATACATATCGATAATGTATAATGCATTCCACACCATGCCTAGATAACTGTAAAAAATGCCCACCTAGTTGGTTCTGGGCTGGTACAATATCTGGCCAGCAAAAAGATAGTGGTTCCTGGGGCTCCTGTGGAAGCTGGTAGTAAAAATGGCAGTTAGTGGGGAACTCCTCCATTACCCTGATTGCTCAGCGGGACTGAGTTGAAATCAGCCAAATTATTTTTGTGTTGATTCAACTCCAGATTTGGAATTAATACTTTCACTGCAGTGAGATTTTTCTTGCCACCTAACCAAAACATCACATTTTAAAATCTGTCAACATTTAGAGTTTACAGTGGTAACTTTAAAAATAAACTACTGGAAAGAATTGTCTTCAGTAATGGGAACTCAATCTGTCTAATTACTGTGAAGCAACAAATTAAATGCTTATCTATGTAAATAAAAAATGCAGTCCAATTCAGGGAGGAAGTCATACTTGAACTGCACGATGCTCTGGGCAGATCACCCTTTCAGTGCTGTGTCCAGTTCTGGTCACCCAGACCCAAAGAAGACATTAAAAAATGAGAGGCAGTTCTGAGAATCAAACACGCCTGATCTTTAGTTGAATTATGAAGAAAGAGTGAACAGGAAACTTGGGCTTTTCACCTCTGAAAATTGCATGATGAGGTATAAGGTCGTAAATGGTATTAAGTTCGCGAACCCTACTTCAAACTAAAGTCAAATTTTGAACCAAAGCTGGACATTTTTCACACAAAGATGATTCATTCTGTTATGTTCCAACAACTGTTTGTTTTCATATGGTATTAGCTACTTAATTTCCAGATCTTCCAGAGTGTTCCTATTAAGTATTAAAAGCATTACAAGAGAAATTTAACTGATAGAATGTGCTTACCCCAATCATAGTGCTCACCGAGTGTTCAATTAATATTCCAGTACCATACAGATGAAAAAAGTGGACTGGACTTCCACACAGAATAGTGTAGGCAAACATTCAAATTAATTAACAAAACATCCCTGTAATTTGGAACTGTTGGATCATAGAATTTTACAGTGCAGAAGGAGGCCATTCGGCCCATCGAGTCTGCACCGGCTCTTGGAAAGAGCACCCGATCCAAGGTCAACACCTCCACCCCATCCCCACAACCCAGCAACCCCACCCAACACTAAGGGCAATTTTGGACACCAAGGACAATTTATCATGGCCAATCCACCTAACCTGCACATCTTTGGAATGTGGGAGGAAACCGGAGCATCCGGAGGAAACCCACGCAAACACGGGGAGGATGTGCAGACTCCGCACAGACAGTGACCCAAGCCAGAATCGAACCTGGGACCCTGGAGCTGTGAAGCAATTGTGCTATCCACAATGCTACCGTGCTGCCCAGGTACTGTGCTGATCATTCTGGAAGGACTAGCTAACATGACCAGAACAATGTTCTTTACCTTGCGCTATTTTTAGTTCCATCTAGAATAAATAAAAGATTCCTGTGAGGGATTTCCTGATAGCAGCTTCACTGACTAATTTTTACCAATTCAAATAATTGCATAAGCAAAATGGAACTGAGCCCATTGGAACTGAGGGATGTATTCAAAATGTTTCTAAAATTACATGTCACTTTCTCTTGTTCATGAACAATTTTAAAAATAAATAATCAAATGCATGCTTACATAAATCTATACATCTGTGTCTCCGAGTTACATTACTCCCACAAATAAATCTTTGTTATTCTTTGTCATACATCAATAAATCTGTCACGGATACTTCCTGTCACTTGTTTTGTATCAAAATAGAAATTTCCAAAACAGATAATCATAACAAATTATTTGTGGATATCAAATCTATATGTAATATAAATAGAGAGGCTACTATCAATGTGAGGTGGTCTCACATCTCTCACCTTTATGTGCTCAGGAATCAGATAACCACTCCAACTTCCAAGAACATCGGTATTTGCCATTTGAAGCACCTCAACCAACTATAATAGTGTCAGTGTAACTACATCCTATTGCTCAGGCTCAGTGTTCTCAATCTCCCGTGAGATCCCGAAGGAGGTCTTGTGCTGCAGTGGTAACGTCTCTACCACTGGATCAGAAGCTCCTTTCGAGCCAATGGCAGGACTTGTTCGCCACGGAAGGAGCACTCAACACAGTTCAACGGGCTAATTATCAGTTCGGGAATCCTTTCACCATTTTCCCCGCTGTTCCCCGAAGGATAAAAAACACTGTAGGTATACTTTTTAAAAAGTGAGAACCCGGGTTCTTATTTGATGAAGACAAGATATGAGCTAAACGAATAAGAAATGTTTGTTTGTGCTGCGATAGCTGATCTCTGCAGGGGTAGAGGTAGGGCACTGCAATCAGAAACAGCATTCCCTAGCCTCTGTGAATAAAATTATCAAAGGTTTCTATTCTTGATTAGTGTCCAGTATAGAATCATAGAATTAACAGTGCAGAAAGAGGTCATTAATCATCGTAAATGACTATGATTTAGTGGCCATTACTGAAACATGGTTAAAGGATGGTCACGACTGGGAGTTAAATATCCGAGGGTATCAAACTATTCGGAAGGACAGAGTGGATGGTAAGGGAGGTGGTGTTGCTCTGTTATTTAAGGATGACATCCGGGCAATAGTAAGGGATGACATCGGTGCTATGGAGGATAAGGTTGAATCCATTTGGGTGGAAATCAGGAATAGTAAGGCGAAAAAGTCACTGATAGGAGTAGTCTATCGGCCACCAAATAGTAACGATATGGTGGGGCAGGCAATAAACAAAGAAATAACTGATGCATGTAGAAATGGTACAGTAGTTATCATGGGGGATTTTAATCTACATGTCGATTGGTTTAACCAGGTCGGTCAAGGCAACCTTGAGGAGGAGTTTATAGAATGTATCCGTGATAGTTTCCTAGAACAGTATGTAATGGAACCTACGAGGGAACAAGCGGTCCTAGATCTTGTCCTGTGTAATGAGACAGGATTGATTCATGATCTCATAGTTAGGGATCCTCTCGGAAGGAGCGATCACAATATGGTGGAATTTAAAATAGAGATGGAGGGTGAGAAAGTAAAATCAAATACTAGTGTTTTGTGTTTAAACAAAGGAGATTACAAGGGGATGAGAGAAGAACTAGCTAAGGTAGACTGGGAGCTAAGACTTTATGGTGGAACAGTTGAGGAACAGTGGAGAACCTTCCAAGCGATTTTTCACAGTGCTCAGCAAAGGTTTATACCAACAAAAAGGAAGGACGGAAGAAAGAGGGAAAATCGACCGTGGATATCTAAGGAAATAAGGGAGAGTATCAAATTGAAGGAAAAAGCATATAAAGTGGCAAAGATTTCTGGGAGATTAGAGGACTGGGAAATCTTTAGGGGGCAACAGAAAGCTACTAAAAAAGCTATAAAGAAGAGTAAGATAGAGTATGAGAGTAAACTTGCTCAGAATATAAAAACAGACAGTAAACGTTTTTACAAATATATAAGATTAAAAAGAGTGGCTAAGGTAAATATTGGTTCTTTAGAGGATGAGAAGGGAGTTTTAATAATGGGAAATGAGGAAATGGCTGAGGAACTGAACAGGTTTTTTGGGTCGGTCTTCACAGTGGAAGACACAAATAACATGCCAGCGACTGATAGAAATGAGGCTATGACAGGTGAGGACCTTGAGAGGATTGTTATCACTAAGGAGGCAGTGATGGGCAAGCTAATGGGGCTAAAGGTAGACAAGTCTCATGGCCCTGATGGAATGCATCCCAGAGTGCTAAAAGAGATGGCTAGGGAAATTGCAGATGCACTAGTGATAATTTACCGAAATTCACTAGACTCTGGGGTGGTCCTGGTGGATTGGAAATTAGCAAACGTGACGCCACTGTTTAAAAAAGGAGGTAGGCAGAAAGCAGGAAATTATAGGCCAGTGAGCTTAACTTCGGTAGTAGGGAAGATGCTGGAATCTATCATCAAGGAAGAAATTGCGAGGCATCTGGATAGAAATTGTCCCATTGGGCAGACGCAGCATGGGTTCGTAAAGGGCAGGTCATGCCTAACTAATTTAGTGGAATTTTTTGAGGACATTACCAGTGCAGTAGATAACGGGGAGCCGATGGATGTGGTATATCTGGATTTCCAGAAAGCCTTTGACAAGGTGCCACACAAAAGGTTGCTGCATAAGATAAAGATGCATGGCATTTAGGGTAAAGTAGTTGCATGGATAGAGGATTGGTTAATTAATAGAAAGCAAAGAGTTGGGATAAATGGGTGTTTCTCTGCTTGGCAATCAGTAGCTAGTGGTGTCCCTCAGGGATCCGTGTTGGGCCCACAATTGTTCACAATTTACATAGATGATTTGGCGTTGGGGACCAAGGGCAATGTGTCCAAGTTTGCAGATGACACTAAGATGAGTGGTAAAGCGAAAAGTGCAGAGGATACTGGAGGTCTGCAGAGGGATTTGGATAGGTTAAGTGAATGGGCTCGGGTCTGGCAGATGGAATACAATGTTGACAAATGTGAGGTTATCCATTTTGGTAGGAATAACAGCAAACGGGATTATTATTTAAACGATAAAATATTAAAGCATGCCGCTGTTCAGAGAGACTTGGGTGTGCTTGTGCATGAGTCACAGAAGGTTGGTTTACAAGTGCAACAGGTGATTAAGAAGGCAAATGGAATTTTGTCCTTCATTGCTAGAGGGATGGAGTTTAAGACTAGGGAGGTTATGTTGCAATTGTATAAGGTGTTAGTGCGGCCACACCTGGAGTATTGTGTTCAGTTTTGGTCTCCTTACTTGAGAAAGGACGTACTGGCGCTGGAGGGTGTGCAGAGGAGATTCACTAGGTTAATCCCAGAGCTGAAGGGGTTGGATTATGAGGAGAGGTTGAGTAGGCTGGGACTGTACTCGTTGGAATTTAGAAGGATGAGGGAGGATCTTATAGAAACATTTAAAATTATGAAGGGAATAGATAGGATAGATGCGGGCAGGTTGTTTCCACTGGCGGGTGACAGCAGAACTAGGGGACATAGCCTCAAAATAAGGGGAAGTAGATTTAGGACTGAGTTTAGGAGGAACTTCTTCACCCAAAGGGTTGTGAATCTATGGAATTCCTTGCCCAGTGAAGCAGTTGAGGCTCCTTCATTACATGTTTTTAAGGTAAAGATAGATAGTTTTTTGAAGAATAAAGGGATTAAGGGTTATGGTGTTCGGGCCGGAAAGTGGAGCTGAGTCCACAAAAGATCAGCCATGATCTAATTGAATGGCGGAGCAGGCTCGAGGGGCCAGATGGCCTACTCCTGCTCCTAGTTCTTATGTTCTTCTGTTCTTATTAAGCCCATCGAGTCTGTACTGGCCCTTGGAAAGAGCACCCTATTTAAGCCCAAGCTTCCAACCTATCCATGTAACCCAGTAACCTGACCTAACCTTTAGACACAAAGGGGCAATTTGGCCAATCCACCTAACCTGCACATCTTTGGACTGTGGGAGGAAACCGGAGCACCCGGAGGAAACCCACGCAGACACAGGGAGAAAGTGCAAACTCCACACAGATAGACACCCGAGGCCAGAATTGAACCTGGGACCCCTGTGAGGCAGCAGTGCTAACCTCTGTTCCACCTGGAGACCCTGCTGCAAAATATATGGAATTCTATAGAATAGCTTACAATTATTGTCTAAGTTAAAGCATGAAATATGGTTGCTTGGATGGAATGGAACATCTGTAGAACATCACCACAGCTGGTGTCAATGCCTTCAGGAGTTAAGCTGCCAACTCTGGCTGGACATATTCCTGGAAATTTCATCACATGACTTCCTCTTTCCAATTGCCCCATCAAACAGCTTTTTTTTCCATTCCCTAATTCAACAGCTAATAAGCAAAAGTGTTCTCAAGAAACGGGAAAAATAATTTTCTTCTAATACCCCTTAGATTTTTCTCCTGGATTGCTTGGAGCACAGGCCAGGAGATTAATAGTTAATTCCTGGAGACTCCATGATAACCATGGAAGGTTGGGAACCGTATTTAGGAGAGGAGAAGAGTAAGGCGCCATCTGGGCTTTAGATCTAGGATACAGAATAGAAGCTCTGGTCCTTCCAAAGGGTTTTCAGACTACATTGTCTTCACATATTTACGATTTATTTAACCTTCTAAGATAGGAAGCAAATGACTTGATACTTACCCAGAACAATGACCAACATCCGGGTTGCTTTCCTTTCTCTCAGTTGCAGGTTCCTGCGTTTCAATACAGGTCTCAGGGAAGTTGTGGTTTTACCGCTGGACAGTTTTTTCACTTCAGAAGCATGCCTTGTTGCACAGATGCTCCTTCTCTCAGATTCCTCAATCCCATTGTCTGATTTTGCAAATGTTGCATGGCTCATACTGCAGTAATTTGCTATTTCAACTGGTGCCAGCAGTTTATTACTTGGAGAAAGTCTCTTCTGTTTATTAAACTTCAAACAAGTGAACGAATGTAAGCTTCTGGGAAAGTTTTCTACGTTTTCCTAGTCGTAAGAACATGTAATTACTCTTATGTTGGCAAAAAAGATATAGTAACAATAATTCAAAATATTTGTCGACTAACAGTAAAACAATCAGCAGTTATGGAAACTGAAAAACATGGAAAAAATGCTGGAAATAAATCAAGAGGTAATCTGCAGAAATAAGTGTGTAATTTGTAAATAATAAATTTATTATTGTAATTATGAATCTGTAAAAAGAACAACATGACCTCGGTGTATATGTACATAATTAATTGACTGTTGCAGGGCATGTTGAGAGAGCAGTTAATGAAAAATTTGACAAAAAGACTTGCATGTATTAAAATACTTGGCAGCTAATTCATTACTTCTTACTGTTGTAATATAGGAAACATGGCAGTCAGTTTACAAGCTCCTATGATCAGCAATGTACTAATGACCAGATATTCTGATGTGTTGCTTGAGGGATAAGTATTCACCAGGACACCAGGGATAACATGACTGATCTTCATCAAAATAGTGTCATGAGATAATTTACATCGCCCTTAGAAAGCAAATAGAAACTATAGAAATATTACAGCACAGAAAGAGGCTATTCGGCCCATTTTGTCTATGCCAGCCCGAGGATACCGGGTGAGTTCAGGTGCCAGGTGCCCTTTCTAATCCCACCTTCCTGCACCTGGTCCATTGCCCTGAAGCTTACAAGGTGCAGACCCAGGTACTTTTTAAAAGAGTTTTGGGTCTTTGCCTCCACCACCAACTCAGGCAGCAAATTCCAGACTTTCACTACTCTCTGCATAAAAAGGTTCTTCCTCATGTCCGCTCTACACCTTTTGCCACTTACCTTGAATCTATGTCCACTGGTTTAAAATTCTCCACCGGGGAAACAATTTTATTCTGTCCACTTCATCTCTTCCCCTCATAATTCTGTAAACCTCAATTAGAACACCCCTCAGCCTACTTTGTTCCAAGGAAAATAACCCCAACCTATCCAATCTCTCCTCATAGCTACACTTTTCCAGCCCTGACAACATTCTTGTAAACCTTCTCTGCACTCTCTCCAGAGCAATTATATTGATCCTGTTATGTGATGACACAATACTCTGCACACAATACTCCAGTTGTGGTCTCACCAGTGTATTTAGGGGCCTGTGTATTTGTACGCCAAGATTGCTCACTACATTTATCCCTCTTAGTATATTCCTATTTATTGCATAATCCCTATAATTGTTTGACCTCTCTAAATACATAACTTCATATTTATCAGTGTTAAATCTAATCTGGCACTTTATCGCCCAATCCACCAACCTATATATATAATTTTGGAGATTAGCTATCCTCTACACTGGTTGCGATCCACCGGCCACGCGCTCCCTTGAGTGCGGTGCGGCCATGAATGCTGGGAGAGCCCTCTTGCAGGCTTCACGGCAGTCTTCATGCCTCATGGGATTAACCTAAGTCCCACAAGGCGTCGCAGTCTGAATCCCGGCCACAAGGAGCGAGACTAAACGGCACATGCCGAAGCTGGTTTTAAACCGGCTTCGGTGAACTCACCCGGTATCCCACGGCCTCCCTCGATTCTCCAACCTCCCCCAGGGGGCTTCATCCGGGCGCCATTCTGCACTGGTCCACACAAACATGGACCAGGCGGAACAGCACCCAGGGGGTCTCCCGGGCCATCGGAAACCCCGGGTGGTCAGGATCAATGCAGGGTGGTCCCTGGCCCTCTCCCTGGAACGTGGGTACCTTGGCACTGCCCAGCTGGCACCTTGGCACTGCCACCCTGGCACTGTCAAGGTGCCCAGATGGCATGGCCAACCTGGCCCTCTCCCTGGAACGTGGGTACCTTGGCACTGCCCAGCTGGCACCTTGGCACTGCCACCCTGGCACTGTCAAGATGCCCAGATGGCATGGCCAACCTGGAAGAATGACTGCCTGGGTGCCAGGGAGGCAGTGCAAGGGTGCCCGAGTGTCAGGGTGGCACTGCCAAGGGTGAGGGCCGGGGGGGACCCTTCCCATGAAAGGCGAATGGAGGGGGGATTTGAAGGGTGGGGGTGTGCAGGGCAGGTAAGTAGGGATCTCTAGGTGGTTGAGGGACAGGTGATCCTGGGAGGGAGGGAGTGCTGTAAGGGGCCTTGGATGAGCCTGAAGAGGGGAACCCCGAGGGACCCCATAGGTGGGTGTCCTTACTTGGGGGGGGAGGCGGGGGGCGGGGGGGAGAGGGGTTTGTGGGATAGTGCCCATGTGTATGGAGGGTGACATTGCCCATGGGTGGGGGTGGAAAACTCCCCAGGGCCCAAAATCGTGACTCTGTTTTTGAATAGCGGTGGGGAACTCGATGACAAAGCTGGCGGGAAACCCCTGAAAAACCCGCCACAAATGAACTTAGAGATTTTTTCAGAAAATCGCGTCCATTGGCCAGCACTCGGCCAATCTTTGTATCATCTGCAAATTTCCCAATCGTGCCCCCCCCCCCCCCCCCCCCCCCCCCACGTCACATCCAAATCGCTAATACAATATGATGTGTTATTGTTCTGGGTGAAGCTGCTGCTTCAATATTTTACACCTGAATCATTAATCTGCCTGTTCTCTCTACATATTCTGCCTGACCTACTGAGTGTTTCAAAGTCTTCATTCCCACTGATGCATGTGGATTCAGTACAAATGCAACAATAGCACTGACTTGACAACGCTTCCTCTCTGAACATTGTACAGTAAAAATAAAAGTGTCATACTGTGCTTAAGGTGGGTGATATTGACACGCTGCTGAGCCTTTAGGAACAAACCTGTTTGAGAATGAACCGTGATCTAAAAACAAAGTATGGAAAGATTGCAGAGTCAAATACAATGACATTATTGTTCCCAGTGATGATTTTGTATCCTTTTCAGTGCTTAAGCACAGCAACGTGTCTAACAAGACTATTTACAGAGGTGTCAATTCCCCTCTGAGAATTTGGACCAATTTAACTTTTTGTAACTTTGGATATAGTGCAAAGAAAAATATAAATTTGTGGGAAACCAGTGATCCAGAAGTTGCATTGTAAGGGTGCGTACAACATTCTATATAGCTTTTACAAAACAATTTAAATCTTTAGTTGTCGTTTTTCACATGAACTTTACAAACCCCTGGTTTACAATGTTCCTGATTCTTTGGATTAGCCATTATTATGGAGCTAAGGTTACAAGAGGCAATTTCCTGGGGATTGCCATTCAATAGAATGTCTTGTAAAGGCTTCTATTTGCCATGAATTCTGTAAATCTTAATCTTTGTTGGAAACCCCACATGGGATCATCTCAAATGTTTGCTGAAAATCCAACTTGATTATAGCCTTCCTCAGTGAACCTCGTTGACCTTTATATATTTGTCAGATGCATTTTGTTACCTCCAAATTTATGCTGGTTCTCTCCTGCTCTTTTTCCCTGCCTGTCTCCCTCCCTGATAGTCCTTACATTTTGGAAATTGGTATTTTGTGTTGTACAAAATTTTCTATTCCAAACATTTTTTTCATATAAATTTAGGGTAGCCAATTATTTTTCTTTTCCAATTAAGGGGCAATTTAGCATGGCCAATCCACCTAACCAGCACAATCTTTGGATTGTGGGGGTGAAACCCACGCAGACATGGGGAGAATGTGAAAATTCCACACGGACAGTGACCCAGGGCCGGGAATCAAACCCGGGTCCTCAGTGCCGCAGTCGCAGTGCTAACCACTGCGCCACATGCCGCCCCTTCTATTCCAAACTTACAACTGACTGTTCAATTAAATCATTCACGTCATTTACCTGTCCCTCTACTGTCGCATCAGTTTGACTCTAAAAGGTGGGTTTAAATTCTAGTTTGGGATGTGAGCACAGAAAAGAGGACCATACTCCCACTGCATTGTTGGAGGCAACATTCTTCAAAGCAATTTTTTTCAATAAAGGTCCACCTACATCTTCTGATGTGTTTGGGGGACATTATTATCCCATGCAATCAATTAAAAAGATCTGGGGATCCTCCCGGTGTCCTGGGAAACATTCCAACCATAACCCACAACAAAAACTGATTAATTGGTCATTGCTGTACGGGATGGATTTAAGAGTCATTTTTGAAGTGTACTGTGTCATTATGTCAATGTTTCTGCATCAACGTCTTTAGACAGCAGCAATCTCAGAAGATTTATTTTATGTCGTGAATAATATCTCCCCGCTGTCAATTCCCTGATCTTAATCAGCCTCATAACTCCATTCTTGTGCTAATTCAAGTATTCAGCCACTTTCTGGCCCAACTAATTTGTAGTTTGCACCTACAGCACCCACACACAAATATCTTCTGTTTCATTGTACTTCAAAGTCCAATTTATAGACTTGTAAAATGTGTTGGGCAGTCATAAGGAAATCATTATTCAATTATTATCACCAGCTTAATTTTATTGTTAAAAGGAAACTATTATTAAATATCTCTTTTGCAGTTAATATCCTTTATTCAATTTCTGTCTTAACCTTCCGGTTTTATTAAATTACCCAAGTAAATAATTTTGAAGCTGTTTGATCTATTTACGTGTTGTTTATGCGTGATCACCATTTATTTTTCATGCTCATTTTTGATCTGCCTTTTGAAATTTTCCGGTTTAAATAACCATTGTAATATTTCTATGTATCTGAAGTCAGAACCATAACATCAATGTACTCTTGATGTATTACCATTTATTTTGAACTTCATTTCCACTGCTGATTATTGTTCTTACACCTTCCTTCATCTTCACATGAACACAGAAGGCAATCTGCAGAATGCACTTCTAAATCAATGTCAGGGTAACAGGCTATAATAGATAACAGGCTATAGTTTCCACTTTTATGCCTATTAGCTCTAAAGGGTCTGAAGGGAACCAGCTATTTCTGATATAAAAGGGTCATTGATTTAGCCATTTTAATGTAAATACAAAAGCCCATGTTAACATTCACTTTTTAAAATGAACTCCATCATAAGACTGCAAACATAATTTCAGATCATAAATTGCACAGCTTGCAATAATGAAAGAACATTTGCAATATTGAAGCGAATGAAACAATTGAATGAAAGTTTTTAATAAGTTAACATGGATAAAATGAATCTGCCATTGTCCAAGATGTGAAAAGTATAGCAGTCAGCAAAAAAACAGTAGAAACCAGAAGCTGATTAAAAGTGTAAATCACATTCCAATACACAACAAACATTCAAAGATGCAACATATCCATAGCTATGTTGCATATTGATGATTGATAACTAACCATCCAATCAAATACATTTGAGACTCATCCAAGCCAATCAGCACATTACAA
The DNA here is from genome assembly GCF_902713615.1 of Scyliorhinus canicula. Lineage (NCBI taxonomy): Eukaryota > Metazoa > Chordata > Chondrichthyes > Carcharhiniformes > Scyliorhinidae > Scyliorhinus > Scyliorhinus canicula. The sequence goes on along the minus strand of NC_052152.1, from coordinate 88,466,924 downwards.
GGGTAGAGACAGATGGAGTCAGACTGCTAATATTTTCCTTAAAGATAGCGGTCCGGGCAGCCATTTTCCATCCAGGATCACTCTATATCTTTTACCTAACTATTTGCTAACCTTATTTCACATTTTCATATTTCCACTCTAACTCTTAAAGTCTGTGCAAGCTGTTTTGTTTTGAGCATGAAACTTACTGTATTTGAAAATTCAATTTGTTTGCAAACCACAAAGTTAATTATTTCTCTTAAAGTCTTCTGCTGGCAGGGCTTTACTGAGAACATTTGATTTGTAATCACAAAAAGATCTCAAACTCATAATTATAATCAATAGACACAACAAAAGATTTCATTTTGCACCCGAGACATATAGCTTAAATTTCTACTGAGTTAAAAGTGTATACGAGACTACACTCAACCTGCATGGTAGATTTCACCAATTAGCAAAAGTACGGCAAAAGGGGAGGAGCGCTGAATCGGAAAAGATCGGAACAAGTCAGAGACGATCGGAAGGATTCGGAGGACATCGGAAGACTGAAGATCGTACCATTAGTGGAAGCCCAGAAGGACGGAAGACCCAAAGACATCTATCTGAAAAAACGGCTAGACTGAGGTAAGAAAATCTTTTTTTCACCCATTAAAAGTCTTGAAGCCGCACCGGCTAGTGCTTCGACCCCTTTAGAAAGGACCTTTTAAGAAAGAGTTATTCAATGGGGTGCAGGCCATGCAACTAAATAAAACGCGACTGAATAGTTGTGGTCGTGTAATCTTCAAATTACACAAACTTGTTTGTGACCAAAAAAATTGGGTTTTAAGACTGGATTTATGGTGGACAAAAATCCAAAAGTAGATCTAGTTCCTTCAAAAGGTAGACAACTACTTCCCACAAGTTCAAAGGGAGGTTGAGCTGTACCGGAAGTTTCTATTGCCAATATATTGGGAGATCTGAGATCATTAATTTATATACATTTTGGATTGTCTAAAGTATCTACGAAAATTGAATCAAAATATAATATCCCCAAAGGACAGTAGTCCATTGACGACATCAAAAGGGCTTGGGGAAAAACCACACCTTTGACCAGAAGAAAACGCATGAAATGGTCTTTTGCAGTAATGGCGGAGCTCCGTAGACAGCAAGAGATGATCATGAACACTAAACACGATCATGACGTTAAGTCCACTAAAGACCAACCAGTGGCAGTTGTTGAAGAATTATGAGATGCAAAATCTAAACTTGAAAAATGTGAACAAAACATTATTGGAAAATGAAACCTTTAAAGTTCAACAACAATCATTCCAAATTGGCAAATTACAGCGTAACAATAATGAATCAGAGTCCAAATTTCAACAGTTAATATCAGAAACTAATGACATTAAAAGTCAAAATTGTCAGTTACTTGAGGAAAGATGTATTTTGGAGAGTGAAATGAACAACTTGAAAGGACATTGCAAAGTCTTAACTGACAATCTCGCAGCTCATAATTTGGATCAGAAGACAAACGACACTTGTTTAAATCCTAATACCAGTTCTGAAACCAGTCAAAATACCCTGAGCGATACAGCATCAGCTCCAATCCCACAACCAAGATCAAATGTTAAAAACAAACCAAAAGTTAAACTTCAAAAACCAAATAACTCAAATGAAGACAGTGACGCAATTAGCGAACCTAAGAAACTAACTGCAAAGGTAATTCGATCAGCCCCACTATAAAGCAAAAGGGTTAAAATTGGAAGTAAGGATACAAGAGAGAATGAGATAACAACTACAAGATCTGAATATGGTCGACAATGGATACATGAGGTTGCTGACCCTGATAAAATAGACAGATGGTCTAACGATCTCACACACCCCAAAAGGGGAGGCATGACCACGTGGGAACAGCTCCATCGATTACAAATCACTTACCATCTTCATCCATTAGTTGGTGTGCAAATTTTGTCTATTATGGTGGGCACCCGTGACGGTCAAATTCTCACAGATGAAGTAGATGTTGCTCTTGGAGACGATATGCAAAATTTGGAAGCTGGTTGGGTTGCGATTAAGAATTGGCTATTAAGATTCCGCCCATCTTGGACCGATTGGTCAAAAATTACATCCTGTATTCAAAAGACTAGTGAAGATATACAAGATTTCGAGGACAGATTTTGACATGTCTGGATAGAACATTCAAGGATAAAACTCCAAACCGAAACAGATACTTGGGATGCAAGTACTTTAGAACCGATTAAAATGCTTTTGTTGCTGGTTTAAAACCAGAAATATCTAACGCTTTCAAACTGATCCTACCTAATTGGGCTTCAGCCGGTACACACTGAGAAACAGTTGACCGATGTATTTAGATAGATCGCGGCATGCATAATCAGACAAACAACAGCCCTCCAGCTAGCTAAATTCAGCCTGTGCCAGCTGCCGCTCCAGTGGCGACTGCTGCAACTTCTGCAGGGTTATCAGCCGTAAATACAACCTCTCCAGAAGCATCGGGTTCCACATGTTCCCTTGCCCCATTAAAAGAATATAGGAAACCCAGACAATGTCTTTATTGTGGTAAAACAGGACATTGGATGAAATCAAGTCATTACAAACAAGAAGACGAATAAAGAAATAAGTTCTGGTATCAATCCGCCTAGTGAAATGTCCTATGACTCATACAATACGTTTCCGCCCCGTGGCCAGCCACGTCATCCACACAGACAGGACATGCCCAGGATTGTACCAACAAGACACGTACATGGAACCTAGACCCTCCAGCCGTTCCCACATAGGGATGCACGCAATAACGATAAGGAAATGACTGACATGTTCAACAGCTTAGCCCCACAACAAAGACGGGCTCTGCTTGAAGCTTCAAAAAACTAATGGACCCCACTCTTCGTGATTCTTTTCATATTTCGTTGCATGCATTGCTTGAACAGAAAAAGGATGGATTATATATTTCACTAAGAGTGGGAGGATATAATATCGATTTTCGTTTTGACACTGGAGCTGAACTTACCTGTGTTACTAAAGACTATGTTGATTTATTTCCACAAAATGCAGGAAAGATTAATGCTTTTGCGGGGGGGGGGGGGGGGGGGGGGGGGGGGGGGGATTATTTTACCCTCCGAAAGACTGAACCAATGCTATTAGAATTTGGACCACATCAACTGATGGCATCAATTTCGGTAGGTCATGTCACACAGGCACTTCTAGGTATGGACATCCTATTTCAACTAAATTCTTCACCTAATTTTAATAACAGAAAAATCACCTGGTCCATTAGACACATCAAAAAGAGCAAGATATAACATCACTTAATTTGGGCTAAAGACAAAAATGATTGTGGCTTATTAAAAATGGAACCAGTCACCTTCATTGGATCTCCACCGCCTTGTACCAAACAGTACCCTATTAACAAAACTTCAATTCAGGGCATACTGCCTACAGTACAACAACTTGAAGAAAGGGGAATCTTAGTGCACATTCACAGCTCACCAAACAGTCCAGGATGGCCTGTCAAAAAGGCTAATGGCACATGGCGCCTGACTATTGACTATAGAAAAGCCAACCAATTCAATGTCAGGAAAGCTCCTTTTGTGGCAGATCCATCTACAGTCTTTAACTCTTTAACACCAGACCTTCAATGGTTTTAAGTCATTGACATGGCAAATGTTTTTTGGTCAGTACCACTAGCTAAGGATGTACAGCCATGGTTTGCTTTCACCATCAATCAACAACAGTACACATGGACTAGACTACCACAAGGTTTTCACAATAGCCCTACTGTTTACCACAGAACCACTTCAGGCAACTGCCTGTTCTGCCTTACACCATTATCCAGTATGTAGATGACATTCTGATACATCTAGGGGCAGCAGGGTAGCATGGTGGTTAGCATAAATGCTTCACAGCTCAGGGTCCCAGGTTCGATTCCCGGCTGGGTCACTGTCTGTGTGGAATCTGCACGTCCTCCCCCTGTGTGCGTGGGTTTCCTCCGGGTGCTCCGGTTTCCTCCCACAGTCCAAAGATGTGCGGGTTAGGTGGATTGGCCATGCTAAATTGCCCATAGTGTCCTAATGAAAGTAAGGTTAAGGGGGGTGTTGTTGGGTTACGGGTATAGGGTGGATATGTGGGTTTGAGTAGGGTGATCATGGCTCGGCACAAAATTGAGGGCCGAAGGGCCTGTTCTGTGCTGTACTGTTCTATGTTCTATGTTCTATGTCTATCTATTAATAAGGATGATCACGAAAAAGACTTATGTTTGGTTTTGGATCACCTTAGTGATAATGGACACAAAGCTAGGTTTGCCAAAGCACAAATTTCCCAGGATGAAGTTGTCCAGTTAGGTTAGAAAATATCCAAAGGCAAGAGGGAACTTACTCAGGACAGAACGGCTACCATCAAAGCCGCCAAGGAACCTACAACTGTCCAGGAAATTAGATCTTTTTTGGGATTGTGTAATTTTAACAGAAATTGGATTGATTCTGTTGCTCGGTATGCTTTTACTTAATTGCTCTGTTTTAATAACCTTTGCTCTAGAGTCACCAGGTATCTTTCTGATACCACCACGAGGTTCAAAGCCAAATGCTGATCAATAACGCAATACACCAGTTAGTAAGTTTCAAATCAAAACACATTTATTATACACACAGTCAATCACTACTCATGCATAAAACTCTACTTACTAGACTATCACTATAACTAAAGACCTATACTTAGCTTTGGAATGGCCCACCAGGTCAGAGGAACAATGGCCTTTGTCCGGTTCTGAGTCTGCAGGTTTCAAGCTGGTATGGAATAGTAGCTAGGAGCGCCTATCTCGTAGCGTGCGTTGCCTGGAGACTTACTTGGTTGGTGCAGCTGCTAGGCAGGTCTCTCCTTGTTGCGAGTCACGGTCAAGAGTTCTTTAGAGCTGCTAAGAGAACCTGCCAAGAGAGTGAACTGAACTTGGGGACTCTACTTTATAGTCCCCAGGGGTTTTGCGCCCTTCTGGGCGGGCCCCGGACCTGGTCCCAATTAATTGGACCAAGTCCCAATTGTTTCAATCGATTTCTCCAATCCTGGAGCTGTTCCCTGATCGCTGGGCGGTTCCTATGTGTCTAATGGCCTTCCTTTGTCCTGGCACCCGCTGGCGCCGGGGAGTCTGGTTTGGTCCCGATTGCTTCAATGTTTCTAATTGTTTCTGGGGATTACTCATTAGTATGTAGATGGCTACTGGTTTCGGTTCTGTCTGGGCTCTGCAAGTCTTAATACACAGGAAACCTTGCACCTGCTTGTTTTTCCTATGCCTGGCCAATTTTCCCCGCATTCTTTACGGGCCTCCATTTTGGAATCGGGAAGTCGCCACCCCAGGTGGCTACAATTCTTAACTCAGATAACTCAGCCATTGAATGGTCTTTTAAAAGGTAACCAAAAATCAAAAGACACGGTTAACCTCAACACAGAACAAAAGGAATCATTCTTAAATCCGAGGAAGGCCCTATGAGCTCTCAGAATTCCAAACAATGGAAAACATTTTACCATGTTTGTTCATGAAAAAGAGGGTTACATGACTGCAGTACTAGCCGAAGAACATGGTGATCAGTTAAGACCAGTTGGATACTACTCCATTAAACTTGACAACGTGGCACTAGCATTTGGCAGCTGTTTAAGAGCCATGGAAGCCACATGTCAAGCTGTAATAGCAACATCAAGCCTTGTCTTAGACCAACAGTTAACCATTAAATGCCCACATTCAGTCCATTCTCTACTATCCATGAACAGAGTGTCACAAGTTGCATCAGCTAGATGGACAGCAGTTTTGGAAGCACCCAACCTTTATTTTCACAAAGCCAGTCCAGTAAACCCATCATCTTTGTTCCCACTTCCTGAGGAACAAAGGGGAGGAGAGGCAGAAGGACATGACTGTGTTAAAGAAAGTAGAGGAAATGGAAGAGGTACGCTTAGTAGAAGAAGAACCACTACAGAACCCAGATTTAATTATATTCACAGATGGTTCCTCTTTTATTGACAAGGATGTCAGAAAAGCTGGGTGGGTGGTCACAAGCCCATATGAAGTATTAGCTGAAGGAAGTTTATCCCCAGGTACATCAGCTCAACAGGCCAAACTAAAAGCACTGACAAGCATGTCATGAGGCAAAAGATAAAACTGCCAACATCTATACGGACTCCAGATATGGTTTTGGAGTGGCACATGATTTTGACCACCTGTGGAGAAAAAGATAATTTATCACAACAGCAGGTACACCTATGCGAAATGGAAAGGAAGTACGAGATCTCCTAGAAGCTATGGCCTTAGGAAAAGAAGTATCAATTCTAAAGTGCAAAGCCCATAATCATGAAGACACCATGGAAGCAAGAGGAAATGCTCTTGCGGACCAAGCAGCAAGGGAAGCTACCTCTCAATGGTATGAGGAATTCAATCACAGTTACAAATTAGGAGTGATCAACTTATTACAGGATCTACGTGAAATGCAACGTGATTGTACACAGAAATAAAAATGGACATAGTTAGAATCAGGGCCGGGATTCTCCCCTACCCGGCGGGGCGGGGGGTCCCGGCGTACCGGAGTGGCGAGAGCCACTCCGGCGTCGGACCTCACCAAAGGTGCGGAATTCTCCACACCTTTAGGGGCTAGGCCCGCGCCGGTCGGCGGAGTGGGAGCCACTCCGGTGTGGGCCGAGCGCCACGGCTGGCCGAAAGGCCTTCGCCAGCCGGCGTGAGTCCGCACATGCGCTGGAGCGTCAGCGGCTGCTGACATCACCCCGGCGCATGTGCTGTGGAGGGGGTCTCTTCCGCCTCCACCATGGTGGAGGCCTTGGCGGCGGCGGAAGAAAAAGAGTGCCCCCACGGCACAGGCCCGCCTGCCAATCGGTGGGCCCTGATCGCCGGCCAGGCCACTGTGGGGGCACCCCCCGGGGTCAGATCGGCCCGCACCCCCCCCCCCCAGGACCCCGGAGCCCGCTCGCGCCGCCTGCCCCTGCCAGCACCAGAGGTGGTCTGATTCCCGCCGGCGGGAACAGCCTGTCAGCGGCGGGACTTCGGCCCATCGCGGGCCGGAGAATCGCCACGGGGGGCCCGCCGACCGGCGCGCGTGATTCCCGCCCCCACCGTTTCCCGAGTGGCGGTGAATTCCGGCCACGGCGGGATTTACGCTGGCTCCGGGCGAATCTCCAACCCTACGTGGGGTTGGAGAATTCCGCCCCAGGTATTCAGTTATATGATGATGATATTTGGAGACAAGTTCAGACTGATAAACCAGTAGTACCACAAGCACTGATGCCCTTTCTAGCCCAACAAATCCATTCATGGGGAAATCTATCACCCCAACAAATGATGTATCGATTCCAGAGGAGTTGGTGTGGTAAAGGATTCAAAAAATATGCACAATTGTTATCAAACCATTGTGTAATATGTCAAAAGAATAACTTGGGACCTACAACATCAATGCCTCAATTAAAAGCTCCTGCTCCTGCAGGACCGTTCCAGGATATACAGGTAGACTACATCACCCTTCCTAAATGCCAAAAGTACAATGACGTCCTTGTAATAGTGGATAAATTCTCTAGATGGGTAGAAGCTGCTCCAGCTAGGAGAGCCACAGCCGCCCATACAGCCTCCCCAGATGGGGAGTACCAGCTCACATTGACTCAGATAATGGAACCCACTTTACAGGTGCTGTTTGTAAGGTAACGTGTTGATTATTAAACATTGACTGGAATTTACACATGTCCTTGTCATCTACAATGATCAGGACAAGTGGAACGTATGAATCGAACTTTGAAAGAAAGATTGTCTAAATACAACCAAGAAGGCATGAATTGGGTCCAAGCCTTGCCAATAGTATAATGCAGTGTCAGAGCAACACCAAACAGAACAACAGGCTTAAGTCCATTTGAAATAATTACAGGCAGACCAATGTCTCTGCCAGGGACTATTGCGAAAAGCAGGCTATCATTTAACGAGTGATACTTTGCTGACTTATGAAAATTTAACAAACGCTGTTAGTTCTGCTTCTCAACAGGTGTTGGCTGCTTGGGGAGACCCCCAGAAGGTGGGCACGATCTCGTGCCCAGCGAGGAAGTTGACATCAAAAAACTACAGAAGGAGCCTCTAGGATCAAAGTGGGAAGGACCTTTTTTAATCCTTCTCACTACCCAGTCTGCTATAAAACTGAAAGGAAAGAAAAGTTGGATCCACGCGTCACATGTGAAGCGCGTGTATAAGTATTAAGATCTGTAAAAATGTTTGCCGTAATATTAATTTTCAGTTATATAATTGGCCTTGTAAACATTGTCCCAGAGTTAAATGAAAACACATTCCTTTACACATCTAAGATTTATGCTGAAAATTTCAATATTTCCAATTGTTGGGATGCATTGCAACCCCCACCCACTCAGGAGAAACATTCCTTTCTTAACTATCCCTTTTAATGCTTCAGAAACAGCAGAATGGTACATCTACCAGCGTGCCCCTCACTCTGCAGTATCCCGTCCTGGAGCAGTTTCATGTGAGAAAGGAAGGCACCAAATTTATTTAAAGCTATTTACTAATTTATGGAAATTTGCAGGTTATCCGCTAAACACTTTTTCAGGGTGGTATCAACCTAAATATAATACAAATAAAAATCCTCCACATATTAATCTCCCAACTAGTCTTAAACAAGAAAGATCAATGGGCGAAATTCTCCGACCCCCACGACGGGTCGGAGAATAGCGGGAGGGCCTTCCCGACATTTTTCCCGCCCTCCCGCTATTCTCCCCCCCCCCCCCCCCCCCAACTCCCGACACGAATCGCTGCCGCCGGCAGCAGTTCACAGCTGTTCGATGGGCCGAAGTCCCAGCCCTTTACGCTGTTTTTACGAACGGCAAACAGACCTAGTCTGGTCTTAACAAAATTCGTTAAGCCCGTGATGCCGGAGCTTGCGGCGTCGGGCTGCTAGCCCCGACCGGGGACCAGAATCGGTTCCCGGTCAGGAAGGGGTTTGACGCCCGGGTTTGACGCCAGCCTTACGATTTCTCCCGTTTTGGGAGAATCGCGCCCAATATGTCTCACTAGTAATGATCCCAGTGAGATGAAGATGGACCATAGTGTTTGTACTAATTATTTTGATGTTAACACAGCCTATAAATGTACCAATAATACAACATACAGAGCTGATTGATCCTCAACAATAAAAGGTATACACAATATCATTAAATAATAAAACATGGGGCAGCAGGGTAGCATGGTGGTTAGCATAAATGCTTCACAGCTCCAGGGTCCCAGGTTCAATTCCCGGCTGGGTCACTGTCTGTGTGGAGTCTGCACATCCTCCCCCTGTGTGCGTGGGTTTCCTCCGGGTGCTCCGGTTTCCTCCCACAGTCCAAAGATGTGCGGGTTAGGTGGATTGGCCATGCTAAATTGCCCGTAGTGTCCTAATAAAAGTAAGGTTAAGGGGGGGTTGTTGGGTTACGGGTAGTGTCCTAATAAAAGTAAGGTTAAGGGGGGGTTGTTGGGTTACGGGTATAGGGTGGATACGTGGGTTTGAGTAGGGTGATCATGGCTCGGCACAACATTGAGGGCCGAAGGGCCTGTTCTGTGCTGTACTGTTCTATGTTCTATGTTCTATTCTCAGACCATTGGTACTTGGAATATATTTCCGAATATTCAGCTTATAATGGAACATATTTTATCTGTAATGACAAAGCATACTCCTGGCTTCCAAAATTTTGGTCAGGATCTTGCTATTTAGGATATGTAGTACCTGCTATCCGTCATCTCCCTCATCTCCCTAATCTATCAGAACTAATCACGCGAAGAAATAAATGTGCTGTCACATTACGAGATGCAATCTATGCTAAAATTATTCCTTTTTATTGGGAAACAAGTTAGCCAATGAATTAAATAAAATAACCATCATACAAAACGTAGCTGACTATACTGCCAATGCCCTAAGTAAAATCTCTGATGAAATGAGAGCAATCCGAATCGTGGCACTACAAAATCGAATGGCACTTGATTATGTGCTAGCCGGAAAAGATGGCACCTGCGCCCTGATTGGTGCGGAGTGTTGCACTTTTATTCCAGATAATTCAAAAGAAGTTAAAGATCTGGCAGCACACATTCAAAAAGAAGTCAGAAAGCTTGACACACCCTCAGATATTTCTATCTGGGAGAAACTTTGCAGGTGCTTGAGACCCACAGGAATGTGCAGAGGACCGACAATCTTTTTCTCTTGTATAGCAGGATGCATCATCTACATGACATTTCTGGTGATCAAATGCGTTAAACAGCTATTCACTAAACACAGGGGCCCACTAATCAAATGATTCACACTAATCCCATTGCACCACCATACAATGAAATTGAACTAAATATTATTGTTACTAACCTATCAATTATTTGACGATATCACAAATGTATTGCTAAAAGATTAATACTGAATCAGTAGAATCAAAATCAATTAATTGTTATTGTATAATAATAATTCTTTAAGAATTTAAAGAATTTTTGCTGTAATGCTTGAAATGCAAAGCTTGCCCGCTCAATTGTTGAAGGTTGTTTTCAAACAAGGAAACCATCAAAGACAATGTGAATGAGTTCCTCTTTGCTCTTTTACCTGTCCTGTCGCATTTCTCCTTCCTTTCATTTTATTATGATATATCTCACTTAATCTTTCAAATTATCGAACAGAGGACAGAAGGGAACCAACTATTTCTGATAGGTAGAAGGGTAATTGATTTAGCCATTTTAATGTAAATACAAAAGTCCATGTTAACCATCATAAGACTGCAAACATAATTTCAGATTATAAATTATACAGCTTGCAATAATGAAAGAAACATTTGCAGCATCTACGGTCTAATTCGAAGCGAATGAAACAATTGAATGAAAGTCATAATAAGTTAACATGGATAAAATGAATCTGTCATTGTCCAAGATGTGAAAAAGGATAGCAGTCAGCAAAAAACCTGTAGAAACCAGAAGCTGATTAAAAGTGTAAATCACATTCCAACACACAACAAACATTCAAAGATGCAACATATTCATAGCTATGTTGCATATTGATGATTGACAACTAACCATCCAATCAAATACATTTAGACTCATCCAAGCCAATCAGCACATTTCAAGGGTAGGGACAGATGGAGTCAGACTGCTAACATTTTCCTTAAAGACGGAGGTCCAGGAAGCCATTTTCCATCCAGGATCACCTATACCTTTTACCTAACTACTTGCTATCCTTATTTTGTATTTTCATATTTCCATTTTTCCACTCATATTTCCACTTTTATTTTCATATTTCCACTCTAACTCTTAAAAGTCTGCGCAAGCTGTTTTGCTTTGAGCAAGAAACCGTTGCTGTATTTTGGAAAATTCAATTTGTTTGTAAACCCCTAAGTTAAGTGTTTGTCTTAAAGTCTTCTGCTGGTAGGGGCTTTACTGAGAACATTTGATTTGTAACCACAAGAAGATCAATTATAATCAATCGACTCAATAAAAAATTTAATTTCACACCCAAAACGTGTAGCTTAAATTTCTACTGAGTTAAAAGTGTATACGAGACTCCACTTAAACCGCATAGTAGATTTCAACAGGTCTTTCATTGCTCCATTCTTGGGTTTGTATATTTGCATAATTACCTGCAGATCCAGGTGGGATTGGGACAAGTGTAAGGAACATGCTATTGATAGGAGCATAAATATATTTGTAAGTGAAATTTAAAAAGGTGGTGACAATTAAAGTGCATATCACAATTGGTTGACAAATAATTCAAAAAGACTTCAGACAAGTTTGAAAGGCAACTCAACATATTGTCGAGCATGAAGCAGGCAATGGTTTAAGATGTGACAAACAAACATTAAGGAAAAGGAAGTTCTTTGTGTAAGTGATTGTCCAAACCAGACTCCCCTATTTGATGGCTGTTAATGGTAGCACAGTCGTTAGCACTGTTGCTTCACAGCACCAGGGTCCCAGGTTTGATTCCCATCTGGGTCACTGTCTGTGCGGAGTCTCCACGCTCTCCCAGTGTCTGCATGGGTTTCCTCCGGGTGCCCCGGTTTCCTCCCACAAAAGACCCGAACAGGCACCGGAATGTGGTGACGAGGGGCTTTTCACAGTAACTTCATTGCAGTGTTAATGTAAGCCTACATGTGACAATAATTATGATTATTATTGTAATGTGGAGTGGTGTTTGCCACTTCATTGCAGCATTTCCATAATTTCATCTCTCAGCTGCCGACATGGAGATGGAAGTGGTTTGTGGCCACACTGCTTAAGTACTGTCATTCAGGGTGCTAGTCCTATAGTATATAGCAGCAATAGGGGCCGGGATGCTCCCCTTCCCGGCGGGGCGGAGGGTCCCAGCGTGATGGAGTGGCATGAACCACTCTGGCGTCGGGCCGCCCCAAAGGTGCGGACGTCCCCGCACCTTTAGGGGCCAAGCCCTCACATTAAGGTGCTAGGCCCGCGCCGGAGTGGTTGGCACTCCTCCGGCCGGTGGGAATGGCCTTTGGCACCACGCCAGCCGGGGCCGAAGAGACTTCGCCGGCCGGCGGAAGTCCGCGCATGCGCCGGAGCAACAGCAGCTGCTGACGTCATCCCCGCGCATGCACAGGGGAGGAGGTCACTTCCGCCTCTGCCATGGTGAAGACCATGGTGAACGCGGAAGGAAAAGAGTGCCCCCATGGCACAGGCCCGCCCGCCGATCGGTGGGCCCCGATCACGGGCCAGGCCACCGTGAGGGCACCCCCCCCGGGGGCCAGATCGCCCCGCCCCCCCAGGACTCCGGAGCCCGCCCGCCTGCTCCCGCCGGTAAGGTAGGTGGTTTGATCCACGCCGGCGGGAGAGGCTTGACAGCGGCAGGACTTCGGCCCATCACGGGCCGGAGAATCGCTGGGGGGGGGGGGGGGGGGGGGGGCGCCGACCGGTGCGGCGCGATTCCTGCACCCGCCGAAACTCTGGTGGCGGAGAATTCGGGACACGACGGGGGCGGGATTGACGCCGCCCCCCGGTGATTCTCCGACCCGGTGGGGAGTTGGAGAATCCCGCCCAGGATCCTGAATGTGGATGTTTAGAGCTCTGTATCTCTGATCCAGATCCTGTGAAAACAGTTACCCTTAGTCATTGGCAGGTAGTTGCAGCAATATCCCTCAGTTTGACACTCCTCGCAGTGTATTTTCGTCAGCTGGGTTTGGGAGGCAATCCCAGTGGAGATTTGTGCCACTCCATAACCATTAAGAAAATGTTGAGTGTCCATGTTAAGCCTCAGATTATAAAGAATGCAAAGAACAAAATCCACAGTTACATTACAATCTCTTTTCACCTGAATTACCTGGGTCTGCATGACACCGTCTGTAGCCACGGTAACACTGTTTTGCCTGGAAGTGATGCGTTTCCTTCTCTTTTTAAGTACAACATAAATACGTACATAAACCAACAATGTAACAAAAAATGGCAAGTAGAAGGACACGATGGATGAATACACAACAAAATCTGGATTGGATATAGAACACAATCTGGGGTCATCTGCAAATTGAATAAAGCAGAATATCAGAAGTTTCATCAATTCATTAAATGTTATTTTCTAATCTAGCATGACCGTATATTTCAAAGTTACAGATATATTGTTCTCAAAATGGACAATTTTATACTATTTCATATTCGGAGTAAGGCAACTTATTTTTTGTATAGCTACTAATATTTTTGTGTGGTGCAAAGAGCGACCAGTGATCTCTGTTGTTCTTTATTACCACATAATCAGATTGCCGATGTATGCTGTAACCACAGTAAATGCCAACTTTTCAGCCAATAAAAAATTATGTGGGGCATAAAAACTGGCTTATACACTCTGAGCTGAATAACTTCCTTCTGCACTGTAAAATCCTGTGTATCTATCCAAAGAAATACAGGGATAGAGGGATAGGTGGAGGTGTGGGCTTAAGTAGGGTGCTCTTTCCAAGAGCCGGTGCAGACTCGATGGGCTGAATGGCCTCCTTCTGCACTGTAAATTCTATGATTCTATGATAACTGAGGAGCAGGTAGATTGTCTGTTGGTCAGAGTAGAAATTAGGAGTGGAGAAGGGTAGGAACAACATAATTTAGAGGGTCCGGGAGTCATCATGGAAGGTTGATGAAAGATGGGAGGCAGAGGTGAGAATCGATGATTATGTAGGAGGTCAATGATCGCAGCGATGGGTGGATTGGAAAACTGGTGAACTTGGCCAGCTGGAGGGCAAGTACCCCTGCTCCTTCTGGCTCACAAACAGTGCTGGAAGGGCCCTTCTGCATAGCAATCCTTGCCTACCTTCAGCTGCCAGGTTTTCCAAGGCGCAGAAAGTTGGCTGGTTAGGGTCAAAGCAGAGATCAGCGCCGGAATTCTCCCCTACCTGGCGGGGCAGGGGGTCCCGGCGTAGCAGAGTGGTGCCAACCACTCCGGCGTCGGGCCTCCCTAAAGGTGCGGAATTCTCCGCACCTTTGGGGGGCTCGGCCCGCGCCGGTGTGGTTGGCACCACGCCGACTGGCGCCAAAACCGGCGCCAACGGCCTTTGACGCCCGCCGGCCGGCGTCGGGGCTGGCTGAAAGGCCTTCGCTGGTTCGCGCATGCACCGGTGCGTCAGCTACCGCTGACGTCACCTCCGGCGCATGTGCGGTAGGGGGGTTCTCTTCCGCCTCCACCATGGTGGAGGCCGTGGCGGCGGCGGAAGAAAAAGAGTGCCCCCACGGCACTGGCCCGCCCGCCCATCGGTGGGGCCCAATCGCGGGCCTGGCCACCGTGAGGGCACCCCCCCAGGGTCCGATTGCCCCGTGCCCCCCCCCAGGACCCCGGGGGGCCTGCTCGCGCCGCCAATCCCGCCGCCGCCAGAGGTGGTTGAAACCATGGCGGCAGGAGAGGCCTCTCAGCGGCGGGACTTCGGCCCATCGCGGGCCGGAGAATCGCCGCAGGGGGCTCGCCGATAGGCGCGGAGGGCACGCCGATCGGGGCGGTGCAATTCCCGTCACCGCCAATTCCTGGATGGCGGAGAATTCCTGCCACGGCGGGGGCGGGATTGTCGCCGGTCCCGGGCAATTCTCCGACCCTGCGGGGGTCGGAGAATTTCGCTCCAGTTCTGAGATGTACAAACCCATCAGAATATTTAAAGGAGTGACTTGCTGTGGTTAGGCTGACTGCACCCCAAAAACAAGCCTCCCACCTCCCCCCACTTCTCCATTAAATGTAGAAATGGATGGGTTCAAAGTAGGTTAGGTTGGAGTTGAAATTTTTAACACTATTGAACACCCTACCCAAACCACAATCAGCAAGATTTAAAGGACCAAATTATGGGAAGAACCTATCAGCCTTCGCCCGAGGACACAGGACAATGGGCTCAAATATGGGACAACCCCATAGAATAAGGGAAATTTCCCCATTTATTTCAACTTTGATGACTATCCCAATGTACCTGAAGCTTTAAGTCAATTTAAATATGTCAGGAATGGAAATTTAGAGTCCCTTTGCCCGTTTTTCCCGGTGGCTATTTATCCTGCCTTTGTTTCCCAGTTTGACTGTTGCTGTTCCTGCTCCTGTTTTAATGGAAGGCATCCTTGTTGTCTTTGTAACTGAACAATCACCTCAATGATTGGTGCTACCTCCATTACTATTCCTCCTACTCACCACTGCAAACCCCTCTCCACCAAAATACCACCACCCAAATCTTGTTATTTTTTCATGCATTTTATTCCAAACATGTGTAAAATAAAATCAACATATACAAAAGCACACTCCACATACTCTCAGTCCACACTTTGTACAATATTCCCCTTTATACCTCCTCCCCATCCCATGCCCCTCCCCCCACCCTGCAACAAACAGTTCCTCAAACATTGTCATGAACAACCCTCACCATGCCTCGATACCCTCCTCCAACTCCTTCAACTCAAATTTAATCTTTTCCAACTGGAGAAAATCGTATAAACCCCCTAGCCAAGCCTCTACACCCTGGGGCGCATTCGACCTCCAATTTAGCAAGATCCTTCACCAGGCCATTAGAGAAGCAAAAGCCACAAAATTGGCCCCTTTCCCCACCAGCAGCTCCAACACTGAAACCCATAGATCACCACAATTGGATCCGGCCTGACCTTCACCCCCACAATCTGAGATAGCATCACAAATGCCGCTTCCTAGTACCTCTCCAGCTTCTCACAAACCATATGTACATGATTCGCCGGCCCTCACCCACACTTCTCTCACCCATCGTCCACCTCTTGGAAGAGCCCATTCATCCTCACCCAGGTCATATGTACCTTGTGCACCACCTTAAACTGAATCAAGCTCATCCTCATGCAGGAGACAGTTGAATTCACCCGACGCATCGCCTTGCATCACAGTCCCCAGCCTATCTCCTCTCCTAAGTCCACCTCCATTTGCTGTTGATCCTCACCATCTGCACCCCCCCCAACCCCCCCCCCCCCCCCCCCCCCCCCGATCCCCCAACCACCGTATATATCCCCAATCCCATCCTCTCCCACCTCATCTGGGAGCAATATTTGCTTCAGTGAGGTGTACTCCGGTAACCTAGAGAATGTCCTCTATTCTTGGGGCTGATTTAGCACAGGGCTAAAGAGCTGGCTTTTAAAGCAGACCAAGGCAGGCCAGCAGCATGGTTCAATTCCCGTACCAGCCTCCCCGAACAGGCGCTGGAATGTGGCGATTAGGGGCTTTTCACAGTAACTTCATTTGAAGCCTACTTGTGACAATAAGCGATTTTCATTTCATTTCATTTTTCACTCTTTCACGCAAGGTTTATATCTAAATTCACTCCCCCTCAGCAACCCAACCCGCTCCTGCAACTCATCCAGATCTGCAAATTTCCCTTCCAAGTACAAGTCCCTCGCCCTCACCAGCCCTGCCTCCCTCCACCTCTCATACATCCCATCCATCTGCTCCGGCTTAAACCGATGCTCCCCGCACAATGGTGTCAGCACCGACATCCCCTCCAACATAAAGTGTCTCTGCAGCTGATTCCACACCCTGACCATTGACTGTACCACCGGGCTCCCCGTATACTTCACCCAGATCTTGCTGAGAAATATAACTCTTGGTAATTAAAATAAACACAATTAGTTTATCATTAAAGAAAATCCCACGAGGACTCTTCCTGAATTCCTGTCAAGGTTAGGTCTATTTACCTCTCTTAGCCTGCCCTTTGTAGTGCGGAGAACACATGAGGTTTAAAGGATTGTTCTTGCTACATGAGCATTACGGCAAACTTTATTTTTAATTAATGAAACGAAGTTCGTACGTGTTAAGCTGAAACAAAACAAGCCCTGGAAAGAACTGTTGCAATGTTCCTATGAAATTCCTTTGTCTTCAGGATTGAGACTGCTTTTTTAGAATTGCACCGAAATTGCAGATAAAGGAACGTGGATTAAGCATTCATCAGTTACCATTGACAACACACATTTCCAGACTTAGGGCTTTTCATTGATTTAATAAAGAGCCTGAAATTGTCTTTCACTTCAATGCTATGGATAATCTTGTGCCGAGTGTATACAATCTAATCACTCTTCCAGTGGACATTTCATTATGGTTATGATTCAGATCTCTCTAAATATCATCTGGAGGTTTGGCTCATGTCTGAATGAGGGCCATTATTGATCAAGTTGGACTGGATATACAGAGGCCCTTTTAATCATTGATAATGTTTTCCAACTGAGAAAAGTTTATTTCATTAAAATTCTTCTGTACCTGTTGTGTTGAAACCAAACAGGAGAGGGCAAGACACTGCAAACGAAAGTATCCACACAGCAGTAATCATTATAGTCACCCGCCTCCTGGAACTGTAATTTGTGTTGTATAGCATTGGCATCACAACAGCAGTGTACCTTAAACCAAGAGAAAACAACATTTTACCACCAGACCATAAAAGTGGATTGTAATGCAGTCAAAGAAATGCAAACCTTCAGTAAAGTCACTGCAGTCCCAGATCACCATAGGCTGCTTCTCCTTTGAAGGGGAGAGCTGACTGCTGGTGATTTAACCTGATGATCACCACACCTCAGGCAAGGAGCAATGCTGAGAAAGCAGGCCTTCATGAATAACCTCAGCTGGTACAGGAATTGAACCCATGCTTTTGGCCTTGCTCTGCACCACAAACCAGCTGGCCAGCCAACTGAGCTAAACTGGCCCCAGAAGCACAGCACACCAAATAGTCTCTGGGGATAACTCATTTCAGCTCCTAAAGCTATTGATGTATTGGTGATATAATAATTACTTGAGGCAGATTTGCGCTAGAAATGGAGAATGTTCTGCAGAAGTTAGCCACTATTAGGGGACATCTGGCACATTTCAAAGGGAACATTTGGAGGAGAATGCATGTGACATTTTTGATTTGAGGTTGTAGTCTTGAAGATGCATTTTAATATGTTTACTGTCCCAAAACACTGGGTATCCAGGCAACCCTATGTTGTAAGCAAACAGTTCCCACCAAATCTGTAAGGCACCAAACATCTTTCTTTTGTATCTTTAGTGACTCTTTTCCAATTACCTGACTTTATTCTTTCAAATTAAAATTCTGATAATATGCCCAGGGTATCACTGCAGATTGAAACCATCCTGTTAGTTACGTATTCAAAAACTCTAACAGATTTGTCAAATACTATTTCTCTTTTGTAAAACCACGTTGACTTTGTCTGATCATGCGATGATTTTCTAGTTGCATGGTCAGAATAACAGACTAGTAGTTCTCTGTTTCATTTTCCCTCCTCTCTTGAATAGAGCCTGGCACATACGCTAAACTCCAAAATGCTGGGATTGTTCTAGAAACCACGACATTTTGGAAAAACAGGTGGTGAGATTTTCCAGTCGTTCACGCTGGCGGAATCTTCCGGTCCCGCCAATGGTGCGCCCCCACCTTGGGGTTTCCAGCGGTGAGGGGTGCATTCAACAGGGATCCTCGTTGACAATGTTAGGACCAGAAGATCCTGCCGCCGGCCAATGGCGAACTCCCTCCATGAAACACGTGGCAGGTAGCGTGGAAACTCGCGCTGATATAGTGCATCCAATGTCTCTGCAGCTACCTCTTACAGAACATTATAATGTAGGCCATGAAGTCCTGGAGTTAATTTTCATTCCCTTAAGTTTGTCGAATAATTTTTCTCTGTTGATTTCATAACCTTACGGTCTTCCATCTGATAAGCCCCTAGGTTATACTCTATCTCTGGTACCTGTATGTAATTTGTTTCTTCTACTGTAAATACAGACACTTAAATGTGAAGATTGGCTCTTCACGTCAGAACTAAGGAAGATGTTAAAGTTGAAGCTCTTTCATAAATCAATGACTGCAACACTAAAGAGTTACCGCATGGATTATCATTATTAATATTGATAAATATCCTTAGTACAATTCCTCACATTTAAAACACTTTAAAATATAGTAGGGATGGACTTACCTGTCAATACTGATAGCACAAAGGTTTAAAATACTTGCTGTGCACATCATGACATCCAGCGTCACAAAGATGTTGCAGCTTGTGCGACCAAATCTCCAATCCCCAACCACCTGTGGGAGATAATGTTCACTTGTAATTCCTTAACAAAAAAATTGGTAAGATATCAATAGGAGCCCCGGTTTCCTCCCACAAGTCCTGAAGGTTGTGCTGTTAGGTGAATTGGACATTCTGAATTCTCCCTCTGTGTATCTGAATAGGCACCGGAATGCAGCGACTAGGGGATTTTCACAGTAACTTCATTGCAGTGTTAATGTAAGCCTACTTGTGACAATAAAGATTATTAAAATTCAATTAAAAAGAAGCATCTAAAAAAAAATAGAAGGATACCAAATATGAATAAAATAGTACAAGCACATGGCAGACATAACTGCTGTGCCGAATGTTTCTGTTACTGAATTTCCTACATGCTGTTGGTAAAATGTGAATGATATGTAAGAGCCTGGTCTTGAAAAGAATGAGCGACACAACTGAAGGTCATCAATATAGTCACCTTCCTCTTCTCCTCTGTGCATTGCAGTATGAGACAAACCATTCCCCATTGTTTTTACATCCAGTAGATTATACTCTTGAGTTTTTTCTACAACAAAGTCCTTCTCTATGTGGACAACTCAAGAGTTTGACTCACAATATCCAACTGGAACTAGCCAGCTGCGCTGGAGGTTTTCAACTCCACTTCCATTGAATGACTGGATGTCAGCTTGGTATTCAGAGGCTAGAAATCTCTGCTCCACTGGCCAGGATTCCCTGTAGTGACACCTAATCCCTAATCTGCTGAGTCAGAGGCTAGAATGCTACCATTGGGCCCATGCTCACTGCAGTAATATAGTTGTAATATGAGCAACATGTTGGTTCAAGTTGATTCCTGGCCTACTTCAGGATTTGAAATCCAGATTCCAAGTTGAGACTTTAATACAGGACTGAGGGAATGTTGCTGGATCAGAGGTGTTGTCTTTTGGGTGAGAGGTTAAACTCACGACCTTCTGCTTGTTCACCTACTCTCTAAACCTTTCCACCTCTCTATCCGCCTTAAAAGCATGCATTACAATATCCACCTCTTTGATCAAGCTTCTGGTTACCTGTCCTCAGCACTTGTTCTAAGTGGTGTTCAACATGGAGGAGCACTAATTCACCAGCTGAATGAGGGTGCTAGGTGGTAATCAGCTTAAAGTTTCCTTGCCTGTGACTGACCTGCATGCCATGAATTTTCATGGGGTCCAATATCAATGTTGAGGGCTCCCAGGGCCACTCATTCCCAATTGTATTCTGCTGTGCCACCCGCTACCTCTGATGAACATGACGGTGGGACAAGACATAGCAAGGGATGGTAATAGGGGCTTTTGGGAATTTGGTGAGAGAAATAATTTTGTGAACATGACTATATCAGGCTGTTGTTTGACTGCTCTCCATACTTTAGTATAAGTTCCCAGATATTTTAGAGGACTTTGCATGCAGGGTCAGCTGGTCTGGGTGCATCTTTGTCAGATCTGAATCCAATGTCTAGGTTAAAAGGACAATTTAACGATAACTAGAATAACCCATTGACACAAGAGTGATCAATCATGCAGTGGTCTTTGGTTAGGATACTGACGGTGAGAACATTCAGCTCAATTAAGATACCATCAGTGGGTATGAGAGCACTGAAAATGTATTTATTTTGATGGATGCTCCATGCATATATATATTATTCCTGTAATTTAGTGATTCTTGAGACTTTGTGGCACCAGTTGCTAAGTAATACAACAATTGATGACAGTGATAGAGTGAATAAGGAATGTTGATACAGAAATTGTGGCTCTGCTGAGTTATATTTGGTGAAATTGGAACCTTGGCTGTTAAATCATTCAGCAAAAACAACTTAAGTAGCCAAAAGAGTACAAGGAGTGGTTGTTAAATTACACTGCAACATGGAGACTTATTAATTAACCTTGAGTTTACAGTATTTCATTCACATAGGAGTATTAGAAAATACACTGTACTAACAAGCTCCGTTATTTAAGCATATTGCACTCCATAATAGGCACATAATAGCTCATTGCATGAAAAAATGGCTTTTGTACACCAGTACTAATCCCAAGCTTATGTCGCTTTAGTGCTGATTCAACTACCAATGGAAATAAGCTTTCTCTATTTAACTTCATAAACATTTTCACACTTTAAGCACTTGAATTAAACTCTCCCTTAACCTTCTCTGTTCCAATCAATGGAGACTATTTTAAAACGTTCTCATCAGTAACAAGGCAGCATAAATTGAAATTTAGAACAAGAAGTATAAGACACTGGAAGGGACTTTTCAACAAATTATTAGAGTATGGAATAGATTAATACAAGTGGCATTTCTTTGGAGCTTAGTCAACCATGGCATTTAGGGGTGAATGAGCCAAATACATAGGGCGTGATTCTCTGGAAAGATTTCTGTGTGGTAGCGAGTGGGAACTGCCGTGAGCTTCTTTGCGCTCGGTCCAGCGAGGCCGGTAACACTATTCAATGTTAATTGATCCGCTTAATGAAGCCCTATGGGCTTCTCACCACAAATGACAGCTTGCCAGCCCATTCACCAGGACGCCGCTCACCAGGCACCCCGCTAACAAGGTCAAGTAGCACTTAAACAGCTCTTGCACAGCCAACCCCAGTCAACTCGCAACCATGGCGCTGAGAAGATTGGCCATATGATTTAGCGATGCAGACCTGGCCAGGTACCTCGATGCGGTGGAGGCAAGGAGAGATACCCTGTTCTCCCGAGGGTCCCGGAGGGTGAGCCACAAGGCAACCACTGCTGCTTGGGATGAGCTAGCGGTGGTTGTAATCTCTGGGAGCGTGAGCAGGAGGACTGGCCTCCAGTGCCATAAAAAGGTCAACGACCTACACCGGGCAGCATGAGTGAGTAAACACCAATGTGCCTCAACTCCCTGAGACCTTTTCACCCCCACTCAAACATCTCCCCCAACTCTCCTTATGGCCCACTTCCCTCCCCTCACCCTTCAACCACCCCCCAACCCTCCCTTCACATCCCCCACCCTCCCACCACTGTGAACCATGCGTGCGTCTAATGATGCCCTCTCTGTCTCTGAAGGAGAAGCTCTCCCACAATCGTTGGGAGAGAGCCCAGACTGGTGGCGGGGTGCCGGACTTAAGAATCCTCACCATCTTCGAGGAACGGGCCCTGGAGATGACTGGAGTAGTCAAGGACAGAACGGTCACCAACATGGATGTTGGCGGAAAAGGCAGAGGTGAGGAACTATCAGGCCCCACACGGAGGACCTGTCAAACGTGAGCAGTGATTGCCGTACTCACTGATCCATCCCTCCCCCTGACCACATTCTCCCATTGGTCCACCAGCCGACGGCATCGGCCCATCCCGGGTGGCCCCCTCTACAGCCTCCCAGGAGAACACCTTGGTGGAGAGCTCAGAGGAAAACATGTCTGATGCATCACAGCTGTCATCTCCACCCTCCACCACCACAGGTACACACACCTCTGTGGGGAAAGTTTGCTAGGCTTCTCAGGTACAATTTGGTGAGCACCACACAGCTGCTGATGTACATCAGGTGGAGGCAGGAACACCCAGGCGAGACAGCGGTCGGAGGTCCCAGCCTGATGCTCAGCCTGTGGAAAAGGGTTACCCGGAGCTGATGGAGACGTTAGGGTGCGGTCAGGACATTCAGAGGGAGATTTCAGTGTCACATCAGCTGGTCCATGGCCAATTGGAGAAATCCCAGAGGCTATGGGCGCAGGAGATTTTGTCGGCAATGTGTGGCACCGAGACTAACACTGCTAGTGTGCCGACCGCAGTGGCGAGTCTGGTGAACGGCGTTGGCACCATGAATTAAGGTGTCCAAGGCATCGCGCTGTCGGTGATGGCCATGGCTGAGGGTCTTGGCAGTATGTCTACCTCGCTGGGGGAGGTTATCCAGTACCAGGCTGACCTTGATGAGGTGCTGCGGGACATGATCGCTCTCAGATGGGAATGGCCGAGGTGCTGCGGAGCGTGTCCCAGTTGCAGGTGGGCAATACTGAGGCACTGCAGAGCCTGGCCCAATCACTGAGGAGCATCGCCAAGGGTGTCGTCATGATGGTGCAGACCATGGTGAACCTCCAGGTCTGGCAGAGCCAGATGATGAAGGGACAGCCGGGGCTCCAACCAGCTGCCCCTCCGTATCAAGGTGAACCCCAGGGCCATATGGGCGCCATCTAGGAGTTGGGGGTGCTGGATATCAACCCGGACCTATCCCATTGAGTGGTGGTGGCCACGAGCTCCACCTAGTTCCATGATGGGGCCGCGTATCGAGGTCAGCATACGGGACAGCGCGCCGAGTTGTAGAATCGCCGGGGGGGGGGGGGGGGGCGTGTCAATCGTGCCACGCCGCCCCGTCGTCGGCTCACCTATTCTCCGGCACTGATTTTCAGGCACCAGCAGGATCGCCGCCGCGCCAGTCAGGGCCATTGAAAGCGGACCCCCCGGTGATTCTCCGGACCTCGATGGGCCGAGTGCCTGCTGAGTTCGGCCGAGTCCCACCGACGTGGGTTATGCCGGCGGGACCTCGGAGTTCTGTGTGTGGGGTCTGTCCTGGTGGGGGGATCCAACCCGGGGGGGGGGGGCTCCACAGTGGCATGGCCCGCGATCAGGGCCTACCGATTGACGGGCGGGCTAGTTCCATGGGGGCCTATGTTCCTCCACGCCAGGCCCCTGTAGGGCTCCAGCATATTGCCTGGGGGCAAGCACGAAGACGAGAACCCATGCGCAGGGACGAACACGCGGCGGCCGCAGTGCGCATGCGCGAACTTGTGCCGGCCATGGTGTGCATGCGCAAATCTGCGGCGGCCATGGCGCACCGGCTTTTGGATGCCGGATCTGCGGACACCACTCGTACTAGCCCCCTAGGATGGGGTGCATAGCTACCCGTTGATGCCGGTGTGGCTCGTGCCACTTTTTACGCCGGCGTCACAACTTGGCCGCAGGATTGGGGAATCCCGGCCTATAGGTCTGGCGGCATGGTAGCACAGTGGTTAGCATTGTTTATTCACAGCTCCAAGGTCCCAGGTTTGATTCCTGGCTTGAGTCACTGCCTGTGCAGCATCTGCACGTTGTCCCTGTGTCTGCGTGCTGCGGTTTCTGCGGTTTCCTCCCACAAGTCCCGAAAGACGTGCTGTTAAGTGAATTGGACATTCTGAATTCTCCCTCTGTGTACCCGAACAGGTGCCGGAATGTGGCGACTAGGGGCTTTTCACAGTAACTTCAATGCAGTGTTAATGCTAGCCTACATGTGACAATAAAGATTATTATTATAGTTGATCATTGGGAAGTATGTTTCTCGGGGTGTTTGTGTGTTGTAATCTGATTTGATACATGTTTGTAATAAAATACAATTTTTTAAAAGTTAGCTGGGCCCTCATGCCCCAGAGCCCCCAGAGGATGGCCACCAAGGGCATCAAAGGCCACATGACGAGGTAAGCAGCTGGCTGCCGCCACCTCTAATGTGCATCCTGGGGAGACACCGAGATGTAGCGGTAGAATGAGGAAGGCCAAGCACATCAAGGATCACTGAGGGACTTGGGGGAGATGGGAGAGGGTGGGGAGGGGGGTAGGTAGTAGGTGAGAAGGGTGAGGGGGTGGTGGGGAGAGTGAGGCGGCACCATTAGGAATGGAGAACTGTATGAGACCTGTGACACATTAAAAACACTTGAGCACAATCAGTAAGACACCTATCACTTTCTACCGTGTTACAGGCTGACCTCCGAACCCTCGGTCCATCTCTCAAGGCATCTCCCCCTCTCTGTAGCACTGAGCCACCCCCTGGCCGTGGACATGTCCCTGGAACTGTGTTCCATACCCTGGGTGTTCAGATGTTGGCTGCTGCGTTGTAGTGTTGCCTCCCGCAGTGTTCAAGCACAGTGTCCGTGCATCAAAGGTCTGATTGGAATGCTGGGCAATGACTCCCACATGCTACATGGCCCGCCCACCCATGAGAATCCACTTGGATTGTGTGAAATGCGACAACTACAATAGCTAATTCTCTGTCAGCAATAGCCTTCAGCTGCTCGGCCAGAGGTCTCGGCAGTCTATGAGGGTTATGGGTGGTCAATGGGGCAGATTTAGGGCTTGGTTTACCTCTGGAATGAGTACACACGATCCAGGGCTTGGTATGCTGGTGCTGCATAGTTGTCCCCCCCCCCCCCAAGTAACTTAGCTCACACCCATCACCTGAATGGGGTCTGCATCAGGGCTCTTGATCTTGGACCACTGTGCCCGAGGATGGAAGGGGCAACAGGGGGTGGGGATGCAGGCAGGCCTGCTGTGCAGGATAGCATGACAGATGCTGCATATGGGGTGCCGTATCCAGCCTACGCCGACTCTGCTGGACCTTCTCCAGTTTCTGGCTGCCTGGGTTGCCATCAGCACTGCGAGGACTACCGCTGCGAGGGCAACAAAACCATCCATTTTAGTGTTTATAAGGAATTGGAGAAAGACAGAGACCAACAATCAATTAGGGCTTCCATCCCAGGACCCTCAATTTCCCCAAGCCTCCCACATCCTTGTGTATCCGGCCTTCTCTCAGCGTGCCATCCACTGAGCCAGCTGTGGCTGGAGAACCCCGCTCTGCACACTCACCCTCGGCCACATTATGAGCCCCTCAATCTAAGACTGCTGCCGTGATCATTAGGGAGACCGAGCTCAGGTGCCCTCCCCTGATCCACATGCTCACCTCGGGTTGCGGAGATGTTCCCAGTGCCGCAGCCCAGCTCTTGAATTTTTGATTGTTGGCTGCTGCCTCTGTGGTGCTGATGCCTCCAGGGTTCAGACCTCACAGTTTAATTGGAATGCTAGATAATAACACTTGTCTAAGACATGGCATATGTACCCACAAGAATGTACTTGGGAACTGTTGAGTGCTCACATAACTAACAATGCCAATTCCTTATTAATAATAGCCTTCAGCTGTGCAGCCAGAGTTTGATCACAGCCGAAGGTAGTTAAAGGGATCTATAACATATAGGCTGCACGGTAGCATTGTGGATAGCGCAATCGCTTCACAGCTCCAGGGTCCCAGGTTCGATTCCGGCTTGGGTCACTGTCTGTGCGGAGTCTGCACATCCTCCCCGTGTGTGCGTGGGTTTTCTCCGGGTGCTCCGGTTTCCTCCCACAGTCCAAAGATGTGCAGGTTAGGTGGATTGGCCATGATAAATTGCCCTTAGTGTCCAAAATTGCCCTTAGTGTTGGGTGGGGTTACTGGGTTATGGGGATAGGGTGGAGTTGTTGACCTTGGGTAGGGTGCTCTTTCCAAGAGCCGGCGCAGACTCGATAGGCTGAATGGCCTCCTTCTGCACTGTAAATTCTATGAACTATATCCAAGAACAGTACTCTATCCTGGAAGTGTTTAGCATGGCAGACAGGCAGCAGCTGGAGTTGCCCTTGTTATGGGTATATACAGGATCAGAGGATGGCTATGAGGTCCTGCAGACGATAAGCTCCTCACCCTAGGGCAACCCCTCACCTATGATGTCCAGATCCCAACCAGGCACAACCTCCCTCGCCCTCCCCGAGCACTGGGGTAGCAGCTCCAGTATCCATGGGCTGCATGCCAGGGAATGGAAATGGCTACTCACCCCCTTGAATTCCGCTCAGCAGCCATTGCGACAGCTTCCCATTTTTAAAAAGGTGTGCTAAACATCACCCACATGATGGTAAGTCGGCTAGTTCCTGGGAGACCATTAGATTGGATTTCCATGGTGCTAATGAGATGGAGATTGGCCTTAATTGGTGTCAATGATCTTCTCACCACATTTGGGCAGGATCCGGAACCCGCCACCGGGAGCAGGGCAGTTAATCTTTAATATTTTAAATCTTTTTTATTATCACAAGTAGGCTTACATTAATACTGCAATGAAGTTACTGTGAAAAGCCCCTCGTCGCCACATTCTGCCGCCTGTTCGGGTTCACAGAGGGAGAATTCAGAATGTCCAATTCACCTAACAGCACGTCTTTCGGGACTTGTGGGAGGAAACCGGAGCACCCGGAGGAAATCCACGCAGACACAGGGAGAACGTGCAGACTCCGCACAGACTGTGACCCAAGCCGGGAAGCGAACTTGGGACCCAGGTTAGATAGTGAACCAATTTGCTCCCAGCGCGGATCCCGATTTTGGCCTCCCCCACTATTTAAGTAGCATGCCCGGATCTGCAGTGGGCGCAACACGGTGATTAAATCGCGCCCTGTGTCTATATTATTCTCAGATTGTAACTCAGACCAGGCTATGAATCTGGTGGTGACACTGTTGTTGCTGCAAATGTTTATCCTATTGAGGAATCCTGTTTCAATTTACTGGCCGAGCTTTGTCTATTCCAGATGTTGAGTCCCGTGTCCTTAGTTCAATGCCCATTCTCTTTTTCAGGATGCTGTTCAAAGCACTTTCAGGAGTGAGAGGAATCATCAGGTTATGCCAGTTGATTGTTTCACAAAATCTCACTTCAGGACACTACCAGTGTTGTCTTCCGCGGGTCACTTCACAGCTGGTGGTTCTACAAGCCTTGTTCTGAAAAGCTACTATTGCAGGTTTGCTAAAAGAACAAAATTGAGAAGCTGGCCTGCTGTTCCTTCTTTCAACTTGTTCTTATCAAGTTTTGAGAATGATTTATTTTGATCAGACAATGAAAGTTTCTTGCACTGCGCCACTTCCAGTTTGTTGATGCTTATGTCTCATCTAGGGAAAATTAAATGATCTATTTAGTGATGCTTTTTAGCCATAATTCTATTTGAGCAATTTAAATATTTAGGCCTTGAAATTTAGGCATTTAGAGTAGGGGGGGCGGGGGGTGTAATTTTATCACATGACACTTTAAAAGAAAACTTCACCAAAAACTATTGGAAGCGCACAGGAAATCTGGCATTTCTAAACCAAATACGTGGAAAATTGCCAGGAGTCTCTGCTACAACGTGCAATTTGTAGATATAATAAAACCAATGCATTAAATTTATGCATCAATAAAACAACAAAATTAAAATGGACCTCACATTTTCTGCATTTTTAAAATTCTTTCTTTGTATCTCCAGCATGTGCAGGTTTTCATAATCAATTTGCATGAATTATGTATCAGCATGTTTGAAAAGAGAATGCAAAAATGATGCACTACATTAATTTAATGGAAAAACAGCATGTTACCTCTTTGGAAAAAAATGTAAGAAGAAATTTACATATGAAAATTAAACAATGATATTTTTGGCTTTGGCCTAAATCTTACACTCCTCCCCTGTCCTGGGTGGGGTGGGGGGCAGTGGGGGGGCTGTTGAGGCGGGGGCTGGTGGGAACGTGAAATTGCATGGATAGGATTGCCTCCTGGATTCCAATCGGCCCAACGGATGTGATTTTACCATGTGGTGGGCAGGACCTCGAGTGGGAAGCTCGCCCTTGCCCTTATTGAGCTCATTCAGTGACCATAAGGGCCTTTTCTGCTCGGTCGCAATTTCCACGCTGAAAGATGCAGGGTACGTGAGGGTGGGAAATAGAAAAATGCACTATCCTTGATCGCGGAGCAGGGGTGGGGGTAAGTGAGGTTGGGACGCCTCTATGGGAAGCCCCCTTGTGGTGAATGTAACTCCGTAATTCACACTGTATTGTATATGCATGAGACCATGCATTTGTAAGTGCAGTTGTGTTGCCCGACCACTAGGGGGAGTAGCGCTGGGAATGCTTAGGAGTTTGTACAGGGCTCCATCCTTGGCTCCGCCCACGACTCCTCCCCCTGGACTGCTGTATAAATACCAATGCTCAGAGCCAGTCGTTCAGTTCATTGAGAGTTCAACACGGAACAGGCTGGCTCTGTTGTAAGTAGATTAAAACCACTGTTCATATCTTAAAGCACGTGTCTAGTGAATTGATGGTTCCATCACCCCTTTTGACTGGGGCACCCTTCCCTCATGTACTAGACACCTCTGGACCTTCCACTTCTCGCCCCTCCCCCGGGCCTATCCCCCATGGCAGTCTTCCTTCCAAGTGAGAATTGAAGACCAACATTCTGTCAATCAATGTTCATTTGAGTGTAAAATGGCAACGGGCCTGCCAGAGTTGACAGGGATATATCCCCCGCCGACTCTCCAGTTGGTTGGGGTCGAGCCCCCGCCATCTGAAAAATTCAGGTTTTTGAGTTGTTAGAACAGAATTTAGAATTAATTGAATTATTTTTTGCTATTATTTATCAGTAAAGTTGTGCTGGATTTAATGCAACCCATCACGTCAGGAAACATAGCAACCAGGCCCACTTAGGGGGCGACATGGTAACACAGTGGTTAGCACAGTTGATTCACAGCTCCAGGATCCCAGGTTCAATTCCCGGCTTGGGTCACTGTCTGTGTGGAGTCTACATGTTCTCCCCAAGTCTGTGTGGGTTTCCTCCGGGTGCTCCGGTTTCCTCCCACAGTCCAAAGATGGGCAGGTTAGGTGGTTTGGCCATGATAAATTGCCCTTAGTGTCCAAAAAGGTTAGGTGGGCTTACTGGGTAATGGGGATAGGGTGGAGGTGTGCGCTTAGGTGGGGTGCCCTCTCCAAGGGCTGGTGCAGACTCAATGGCCGAATTGCCTCTTCTGCACTGTAAATTCTATGATTCTATGAATCATGAACCTCCCCTGACTGAGTTGAAGGGCAGATGGGGCTGCTGCAGGATTCCCGGCCCCTGGAGGTGGGATGTCAATCAGTTTCATTGATGAGCCAGTTGACACCTATTATCCTTGAGCCCATTGTGGTGTAGTGATAGCTAAGGGATTAAATGGGGGCTAAACGGCTTTCCCAGACACTCAGAAGGCAACTCTCCAAAAGCTTGTTGGTTTTGCCAGCGGCCTCCCAGGTGTGGGTATCCCTTGTAATTGGGCACTGTGCCCGATTGAGGAGCCTGGCATCGGGAAGGGGAGGGGCTGTTGATATGCACACCACTGTCTTTGCCTTCTGCCTGTAGTGTGAAAGGTTCAAGTTAAACTTGTAAATAGACAACCTACATCATCAGTGATATAATATCACATGACAACAGAGTATGCTGAGAGTATTTCTATGTAAAGCCTTATACTGTATATATTTAGTAGAATGTTCAAGGACCTTCATAGAATAGTAAGAAGTCTTCCAACACCAGGTTAAAGTCCAACATGTGTGTTTCAAACACTAGCATTCAGAGCACTGCTCCTTCCTCAGGAAGGACTTTAACCTGGTGTTGTAAGACTTCTTACTGTGCTCACCCCAGTCCAACGCCGACATCTCCACATCATGGCTTCATAGAATACACCAGGGCTACCTAGACATTACAGAGTGTTACGCTCAAGCACAAAATTCAATTTGATGGTCAGGGATCGCAAAAACATTAGGAGAAATTATTTTGAGCTTCACTCCCTGTGCAATCCATTGGCAGGTGCACAGGGAACACTGATGCTATCCTCATTTCCATCCAGACCAGAGCAATTCCCAGAATAGATCTTTTCAAACTGAAGGAAAAGACATTCCTTGTTGTTGACTATTATTCCAAAAGGATTAAAGTTAAATATCTTCTTGGTTCCATGAAGCTGTAACGAAATTACTAAAATACTTGTTTGTCACACATGGAATTCCAGAATTAGTCATTTTGAGACAACGGTCCATGGTTTGTAAGCAGATTTTTGAAGCAGTTCACAGGACCCTATAGATTTGCCCACATGACTAGTTCACTTAAATACACTCAAGCTAAAAGGAGTAAGCACTTTATTAAAGAAAATTGGCGATATCAACTCAGTACTGTTGAGTTATTGTTCCATGTCACTTCTAATGGAAAGACAACTGCACACTCAACTTCTTGTTCTTATACACAGGCATATGCCATACTCTACAGAGAGTAAAGGAGAAGGAGGGTGTCTACCATGCAAATCAAACCTGAAACTATGATCAGCATCATAGAAATATAGAAGATAGGAGCAGGAGGAGGCCATTCGATCCTTCGAGCCTGCTCTGTCATGAAAATGAAAAATGAAAATGAAAATGGCTTATTGTCACGAGTAGGCTTCAATGAAGTTACTGTGAAAAGCCCCTAGTCGCCACATTCCGGCACCAGTTTGGGGAGGCTGTTACGGGAATTGAACCATGCTGCTGGCCTGCCTTGGTCTGTTTTCAAAGCCAGCGATTTAGCCCAGTGTGCTAAAAAGCCCCTGTCGTTCATTATGAGCAGGGCTGATCACCCAACTCAATAGCCTAATTGTGCTCCCCCCCCCCCCATATCCTATGATCCCCTTCATCCTAAGTGCTATATCTAACTGCTTCTTGAAAACATGCAGGACACGATTTCACGGAAAAGCTTCTGAGTGTGGTAGCAAGTGTTATGGGCCAGGGTTTAGAGAACCCCAAAGTGTATCATGGAGTTCACCTGACCCACAACTTTTAATAGATTGTGGTTATGGGGAGCACATACTTTACAGGTGTGGTGCAACAGAGTTAAAGTACATTTAAATTAAAACAATGTTTATTTATGAAACCAGTGAACACTTTATAAACCCACAGTAAACATATTAACAACTATCATCACCAATCATCCCCACAGATACAATATTCTATAAGTAACCCTGAATCTTTCCTTGCAACATCCATAAGACGAAATATCCTTTTTAAACACAGAGATCAGGTTTAAATTCTCTACTGAGAGCAGTTATCACTTTGAAATCACTCAAATGATCTGGAGACAGTCTTTAGATTGCAGAGAGATCCTTATACAGCTGCTTGCTTTTCCTGCAGCTATCCAGCTCTCAAAATGAAACTAAAAACACCCTGTAGCTGCCAGCCCAAAGCGAAAGTGAAAGACAGACAGCCCAGCTCCACCCACACTCGGACATCACTGTAGCTATTCGATAAACACCCATTTCTTAAAGGTACATCCACTACAGCTATTTAATAAACACCCAGTTCTTAAAGGTTCTCTCACGTGACATGAGTGGAAACTACCACGGGCTTCCCGACACTCGGACTGGCCGGGCTGTCACTGCTACAAAACGTTAATTGGTCCACTTAACGAGGCTCCATGGCTTCTCACTGCAAATTGATGGACCTGCCTGATAATTCACTGGGACTGCACTTGTCAGTCGCCCGCTAACAAGGGAGAGCAGCACTAATGGGCCCTGGAGGTGGCTGGGGAGGCTGAGGACAGATCTGTCACCAATGTAGAGATTGCCATACGGCATAGAGATGGGGATCCACCGGCCCCCACCCAGATACCTGTGACACATGAGTTGTTAATGCCATACACACTGACCCATTTCTCCCACTGACCACATCTCCATTCTCCCGCAGGATCTCCATCCGACGGTGACAGCCAATCCGAAGTGGACACCCCTCACACCCCACCCTGCATCCCATGAGAACACCGCGGAGGAGAGCTCCGAGGATGCCAGCATCAATGCGTCACAGCTGTCATTCCTACACTTCACCAGCACAGAGAGAGACACACATCTCGGTGGGCAATGATAGTGGACAGGCATCTGGGACACATTCTGGTGACCACCACACAGTTGCTGATGCACATCAGGTGGAGGCAGTAACCCCCAGGCAACACAGCAGTCTGAGGCCTGCTGAATTCCAGGACCCAGCAGGGTCTCAGTCAGATGCTGAGCCTCTGGACCAGGTTTACCCGGAGCTGATGCAGACGCGAGGATGTGGCCATGATATTTAGAGGATGTTGTCAGTGACCCTCTAGCAGGTCCATAACCGATTGGAGGAGTCCCAGAGGCTACGTACGCAGGAAATAGCACTGGCAATGTGTGACATCGAGGCCAACACTGCTATGGTGGTGACTGCAGAGGTGAACCTGGTCGGCAGCATGAGTGGAGGCGTCCAAGGCATGGCTCCAGTCAGTGGTGCCATGGCCGAGTGCCTCGGGAGCATGTCCCTGTCGCTGCGGGTTGTGACCCAGTTCCAGGCACCTTGATGAGGTGCTGCAGGGCATGTGCCAATCTCAGGTGGGCACTGCCGAGGCCCTCCAGAGCAATTCCCGCTCACTAGGATAGGTCTTCCAGTTCCATATGGGCATAGCCGAGGTGCTGCAGAGCATGTCCTGGTTGCTGGGGGACATGTCTCAGTCGCAGGTGAGCATTGCCAGGACACTACAGAGCATATCCCAGTCACTGAGGAGCATCACCGAGGGCGTCGACGCTGTACTGCAAATATTGGGGAGCAGCAAGCTGGCAGAGCCAGGTGATGCAGGGGCAGCCAAGGCTTGACCCAGCTACCCCTTAATCCTGAGCTAAACCCCAGAGTCCTATGCGCACCAACCGGGAGGTGGGCGCATTGGGTGCCAACACGGAGCTATCCTACGGAGTGGCGAGGGTGGCCACCTTCTTCCCCGAGACCCACCCCACTGACAATGGTGCGTCTCGGAGTCAGCACACAGAACAGATGGCATGGCAGACATGTGTTGCCGGCAAGAGCGCCGTGGATCTCCGGCCCCAGAGGACACCCGCCAGGGGCATCGAAGGTCACCGGACGTAGTAGCCAGCAGGCTGCCTACATCTCTGACATGCATACTGGGGACACATCTCAACTCAACTGCAGAGCACGGAAGGCTGAGCCAGTCGGGGATCACTGAGGGGGCACTGGGGGGAGGGGGCCTGTTTCATCTCCCTGGACACAAAGGTCCTGGATACTTCCTCACCTGCCCCTCCACATAGCACAACATGTGTAAGTGATGGGTGTGAGCAATCACTCAGCAGACATGCAGGGGTCAGACTGTGGCATTGTTTGAGGAGCACCGACACTTTCACAGCAGGTTATCATCATCCCGCTGCCCTCGACAGTGACCCGCTGACAGTGCGGACACAGTCCCGTTACCTTGGAATGATGTTACACAGACCCTGGGAGTGTGGGAAATGGTGGTGGGAGGAAGGGAGAGAGGGTAAAGGGGGGGAATGGGGGAATGGATGGTGAGGAGTAGGGAAGGGGGGTTAGGGAGAAGGGGAATGTCCTGTGTGAAGCAGGCGAGGATGAGGGCCTCCCTGACACCCTGGGCTGGCTGGACACTCTTCCTGGTCTGTTAGGCAGCCGAGTCCTCAGGGTGTGGGGAAGGGCCCAGCACAGGGGCTGCCGCTTCGAGACTCTGTCGACATTGCTGCCGCTGCCTTCTCCGCTGCCTGGCTGCCTGGCCTGCCGGCAGCACCACTAGGGCAGCTTCTGCTTAATATCCGTAAGGAATTGGGAGAGGTTATGAGACTGACAACCAGGAATGTATTGCATCCGGGACCCTCCAGTCTCCCCATTATTCTCCTCCTGCCCACCATCCAGCACGCCCTGGCCATGCACACCCGGCCACAGTGTGGCACATGCTCACCGGACCCTAGACCCTGTTCCCCAGACATCTGCACGTAACGTTACCTGTACCAGGTACTGGTCCCTCGCCAGTGCACACACCCACTCTCTGGTCGCAGGAATGTTCCCGGTGCTGGGGCCTAGCCCCTGGGTGTTTGGATGTTGTCCGCTGCGTCCTAGGTGTTGACTCCCGGAGTGTTCAGGCACAGTGTCCAAGCATCACGGTTTGATTGGGATGCTGGGGAGTAACCTCCACATGCTACATGGCCCGCCCACCCACGGGAATCCACTTGGGATGTGTGAAATCACTTAACCACAATTGGCAATTCCCCATTAGCAATAGCCTTCAGCTGCACAATCAGTGGGTGTTTTGGGTGTTCATTAGGGCAGGCGGGCTGGGGCTGCCCCGGAACTGGGCTACATGATCCAGGGGGTGGCATGGTGGAACTGTGGCCGCTGAGGCATCATCTCTCTCCCCGACCCCCACCACCCCCAGGTCATGGGTGGCCATCCGCCGAAGCCATCCGAGGCTGGACCCCTGGTGGCTCCCTCACTCCCCCGTCGAGTACCAGGGCAGGAACGCCAGTGTCCCCGGGCTCTTTGCCTGTGAGCAAAGATGGCTGCTCATCAGTTTCCGCCAGCTTCACATTTTTAAAAAGGAGTACTAATCAGTGCCCGCGTGACAACTTGCTGGGGAGACCGTTAGATCACGGCAGGCTGTTAGATAAATGAAATGAAAATCGCTTATTGTCACGAGTAGGCTTCAATGAAGTTACTGTGAAAAGCCCCTAGTCGCCACATTCCGGCGCCTGTTCGGGGAGGCTGGTACGGGAAGGGGTTGCTCCTATAAACTGTATGGAGATTGGACTTCAGTGGTGATTATTAGTTGAACCCTACAATGGGATCCTGATCTCGCCAACGGGGATGGGCAAGTTAAATCGCAAAATGATCAGCACCCGGCGTGGTTCGCGATTTTGGCTTCTCCTGCGTTTTAACAGCCACATTGCGCTCTCTTTTAAGCGGCCATTAAATTGCACACACGATGTTTTGGTCTCGACTACTTCCTGTAGTACTGAATTCCACATGCCGACCACTCTCTGGGTGAAGAAATTTCTCCTCATCTCTGTCCTAAATGGTCCTCAGACTGTGACCCCCTGGTTCTGGACACACCCACCACCAGGAACATCCTTCCTACATCTATCTAGTCTAGCCATGTGAGAATTGTATAGGTTTCTATGAGATCCTCCCTCATTCTTCTGAACTCCAGCGAATTGAATCCTAACTGATTCAATCTCTCCTCATACATCAGTCGCACTATCCCAGGAATCCCACCATAGAATACATGATTTACCAGAACTCCAGCCAGGTGAATCAGTATACAACCAGGGGTGTATTCCACCCCGGGACCCTCTCCCCATTGCTCTCCTCCTGCCCATCCCCCAGCACGCCCTGGCCATGCACACCTGGCCAAAGTGTGGCACATGCTCACCGGATTCTTCACCAGAATTGTGAAGGTCAAGTTTTGGAAAAAACAATAATAATAATCGCTTATTGTCAAAAGTAGGCTTCAGTGAAGTTACTATGAAAAGCCCCGAGTCTCCACATTCTGGCGTCTGTTCAGGGAGGCCGGTACGGGAATTAAACCCACGCAGTTGGCCATGTTCTGCATTACAAGGAGCTATTTAACCCACTGTGCTAAACAAGCCCCTACATTCATGATCTTATCCTGACATGACTGCAAACGGGATGGTGAGAAGAAACAGAAATGTACTTGTATCTACCAGAAGAAGGTCATCAATGGGATGGACAAACTACCCAGATGATAGAGGAAGACGATCTTGAGCAGAGAGCCAATAGTCTCTGCGAGAACATGGAGAACTTAAATTCCAAACATCTTGCAAGAGAATTGAGAACAAGGTTTGGAAGATTGGTGAAACCACTACATTGCTTATGTCTATGAACCAGATGTAGGCAGAGACATCAGGGGGAGATGTAGGCTACTTCACAGTGCCAGGGACCCGGGTTCAATTTGAAAAGTGCAAAAAAAATGAAAATCGCTTATTGTCACGAGTAGGCTTCAATGAAGTTACTGTGAAAAGCCCCTAGTCGCCACATTCCAGCACCTGTCCGGGGAGGCTGGTACGGGAATTGAACTGTGCTGCTGGCCTGCTTGGTCTGCTTTAAAAGCCAGCGATTTAGCTGAGTGAGCTAAACCAGCCCCTTCTGGCTTGGGTCACTGTCTGTGTGGAGTCTGAATGGGTTTCCTCCGGGTGCTCCAGTTTCCTCTCACAAGTCCCAAAAGACGTGCTTGTTCGGTGAATTGGACATTCTGAATTCTCGCTCAGTGTGGCGACGAGGGGATTTTCACAGTAACTTCATTGCAGTGTTAATGTAAGCCTACTTGTGACACTAATAAAGGTTATTATTATTATGTATTTGATAAAGTCAGAAACTTTGAGGGAAATGTAGTATGACGGGTTCATGTTTAATATGTAAATAGATAGTCTGAATCATCAGTGATCTAAGATCACCTGACAACAGAGTATGCTGAGAGATAGTTCTATGTGAAACATTGTTCTCCCTGGTACTGTACATAGATAATAGAATATTCAAGAATAGGTAGTTTAGGTAGAAGCCTTGCTTCCAGCAGTATCTATAAATCTTCCCCATGGACAATCTCATCTCAGGCCTACAACATTGATAACAGACTACCCATTGCTCTCTCTCCTGTGACCCTCACCCTGTGATCCCTAACCCACCATCAATTACTTTGGGTTGGGGTCCCATGGTGATCCTGGGCCTCTGTTGGGTGCCTTGCCACCAGCTGTCACTGTTCCTGCTGGCAGTATTGAGACCTGTTGTCTTCTAATTGACCGGCAGCTCTCAGTGAGCAGGTCTTAGGCCACTGAGGATCTCAATTGGGCAGAAGGCAGGAAGGTGGTCACTTAAGTGCCTGAAATATATTTGATTCCATCAGCTGTGTTCCCGCAAATCCCACCACCACCGCATGGAACTGCCAGGTGTTCACTGCCACTTTTCTGATCAGTGAACGAGACCCCCCTCAGCCCGACAGAATCTGTACATCACCTTTAAAACAAACTTTTACTTAAACTGTGTGGAACTAAGGCATTTGTTTTGGGTAATAATTAAAAAAGATTCTAATGCCACAATTAGAAAACTTATCACCTCAACTATATTAGAAACCACATAATAATGGTTAAAACCATTAAGCCTGTTGCTTAAACTGAAGGCATTATTCACAGCCATGTTGTAATGACACCACTTGAACAGGCTTGTTTAGAGTACATTGATAATTTCCATTAAAATAATTTGAAACCATAAAGGGCAACATTACAATTAACCTTTTATTCCCACTCTAAAAGCAAGGCTCTTACTTTTCTTGACAATTTTTGTAGATTATTTCATGAGGGGGTGCAGCGAAGGTTTACCAGGCTGATTCCTGGGATGGCAGGACTGTCATATGAGGATAGACTAAGGCGGTTAGGTTCATTTTCACTGGAATTTAGAGAGAGGGGATCTCGTAAAATTCTAAAAGGATTAGACAAGGTAGATTCAGAAAGAATGTTCCCAGCACGGTGGCGCAAGTGGCTAGCACTGTGGCTTCACAGTGCTAGGGTCCCAGGTTCGATTCCCCACAGGGTCACTGTCTGTGCGGAGTCTGCACATTCTCCCCGTGTCTGCGTGGGTTTCCTCGGGGTGCTCTAGTGTCCACCACTGTCCAAAGACGTGCAGGATAGGTGGATTGGCCATGATAAATTGCCCTTAGTGGCCAAAAAGGTTAGGAGGGGTTATTGGGTTACGGGGATAGGATGGAAGTGAGGGCTTAAGTGGGTTGGTGCAGACTCGATGGACCGAATGGCCTCCTTCAGCACTGTATGTATGTTCTATGTTCCCGATGGTGGGGGAGTCCAGAACTAGGGGGTCATAGTTTGAGGATAAGGGGTAAACCTTTTAGGACTGAGGTGAGGAGAAATTTCTTCATCCAGAGATGGTGAATTTGTGGAATCTGCTACCACAGAAAGTAGTTGAGGCCAAAATGATATATAATTTCAAGAAGGAATTAGATATAAAACTTGGGGCTAAAGGTTCAAGGAATGGGGGAGGGGAGGGAAGATGGGATCAGGGTATTGAACTGGATGATCAGCCATGATCATAATGAATGGTTGAGCAAGTTTGAAGGGCCGAATAGCCTCCTCCTGTTTCTATTTTCTATATTTCTATGTGTGATAATTCAGAAAAGTTAGATAGTGACAAATGCCTCTAATTCTGGGGATTGTTCTATGAGGCGAGACTGGGGCTGCATTCCTTAGAATTTAGAAGAATGAAAGGTGATCTCATTGAAGGGTCCAAAATTCTTACAGGCCTCAACAGGGTTGGTGTAGGAAGGATGTTTCCCCTGGATGGGGGAGGGTTTCAGAACCAGGGAACACTGTCTCAGAATAAAAGGGTAGGGCATTTGGGACTGGGTTGAGGAGGAATTTCTTTACTCAAACAGTTGTGAGCCTTTGGAATTCTTTTTCCCAGACAGCTCCAAAGGCTTAGTCATTGAGTATGTTCACGGGATAGGTTGATAGTTTTAGGCATCAAGGGGTATGTGGATATTGTGGAAAAATGGCATAGAAGATCAGTCATGATCTCATTGAACGGCAGAGCAGGATCGAGGGGTAGATGAACTTCTCCTTCTCCTATACTATGACTCTATGTTTATATGAAATGTTAAAGAACCAAATATGGCTCAGGAGATGGAAGCTTCCAATCCTTGACTTAGATTCATATTATTATACAGCACAGAAGTAGACCATTGGCCTTTCATGTCTGTGCCAATTCTTTGAAAGATTTATCCAATTAGTCCTACTCCCCTTCCATTTCTTCATAGGCCTGCAAATGTTTCCCCTTCAGGTAGATATATAATTCCCTTTTGAAAGTTGCTATTGAGTCTGCTTTCACCACTCATTCAGGCAGTGCATTCCAGATAATAACAACTCACCTTCTGGTTCTTTTATCAATTAGCGCAAACCTGCATCCGTCAAGCGTTCAAATGAAATTCTGTTTAAAGAAGGCA
Organism: Scyliorhinus canicula; assembly: GCF_902713615.1. Lineage (NCBI taxonomy): Eukaryota > Metazoa > Chordata > Chondrichthyes > Carcharhiniformes > Scyliorhinidae > Scyliorhinus > Scyliorhinus canicula. The sequence goes on along the minus strand of NC_052152.1, from coordinate 88,427,113 downwards.
TTTCATGTTCTTCTTTCATGGGATGTGAGTATGGCTGCAAGACTAGCATTTTTTGCAGGCATAGGTACACCCACAGTGCTATTGGAAAAGGAGTTTTGATCCATTGATAGTGAAGGAATGTCAATATCTATCATAGGATTTACAGTGCAGAAGGAGGCCATTCGGCCCATTGAGTCTGCACTGGCCCTTGGAAAGAGCACTCTACTTAGGCCCACATCTCTACCCTATCCCTGTAACCCAGTAACCCCACCTAACCTTTTGGACACTAAGGGGCAATTCAACATGGCCACTCCACCTAACCTACGCTTCTTTGGACAGTGGGAGGAAACCGGAGCATCCAGAGGAAACCCACGCAGACACGGAGAGTAAATGCAAACTCCACACAGACAGTGACCCGAGGCCAGAATTGAACCTGGGACTCTGGAACTGTGAGGCAGCAGTGCTTACCACTGTGTCACCGTGCCACCCGAAAAAATATCAAAGGGATTTCCCGGGATTTGAACCGGGGACCGCTCACAAATTCATGGACCACACCCCCTGAAGCACCAATCTTACCCCTATAACAATGAGACAAGTCAGGTTGGTGTTTGGCTTGGGTGAGAAGTTGCAGGTGATGGTGTTTCCATGCCTTTCTGCCCCAGACCCTCTGGATGGGAGAGGTGGTTGTGATGCTATGCATAATGTAAGTTTGTACGACCTCCGACCACTAAGTGGCATTGTAAACTCATCACGTCACCATGTGATCTGGGAGTTGGAAGTTGATCGTGCTGGAGCTGGACGTATTTGCATTTGTTCCACAAGAGCTGTTTAGTGTTAGTTGTTTGTTTGTTTGTTTTTCTTAGTTATCTTATCACTCAGTTTGTTCTATAATAAATTATTTTAAACTACATGTTCTGTAATACATCTTTCACTTCAGGCAGACTACAAAACATAACATGGTACCAGGATTGATGATTTAACCATAACCTGAAGATTTTGTACAAGAAAATTCGAACCACTGAAAATAACTCTGCAGGATAAAAAAGGAAACAAATCTTTGCAACTAACCTTGTAGACTATTGGCATCTTGTGCTCAACGTGCGGTAAAACTTTAAAGCTTGGAATGCAAGGTATCAAGGCACCTCAACAGCTTTGGTTTACCAGTAATGTAGACAAAATTTGGAGGGCGTTTAAGCAGCAGTTTAAACTGTATATTACAGCTTTTGGTCTGCCGGCACAGCTCGATGAGAGGCATATCTCGTTGACGCTCACTGTAGCAGGTCCCCAAGCAATTGAGATCTTAAATACTTTTTCCATTTGAAGGAAAGGCTGACGGCAAAAGCTTTGAAGAAGTGCTTAAAAGATTCGATCAGCATTGTTCCCCTAGAAAAAAATGAAACCTTCGAGTGCTATAAATTCCATATGTGCACCCAGAACGTGGGCGAGGCATTCAAAAGCTTCCTTACTGACTTGCGACTGAAAGAGCAGTTGTGCAACTTTGGCACAGTCCAGTCGTCAATACGAGACCCGGTATGTTTGGATTGATAGCTTTAGGCATCAAGGGTTTGAGTCTTCAATACGAGACCAGGTATGTTTGGATTGATACTTTTAGGCATCAAGGGGTATGTGGATATTGTGGGAAAATGGCATAGAAGATCAGCCATGATCTCATTGAATGGCAGAGCAGGATCGAGGGGTAGATGAACTATTCCTTCTCCTATACTATGATTCTATGTTTATATGAAATGTTAAAGAACCACATATGGCTCAGTAGATGGAAGCTTCCAATCCTTAACTTAGATTCATATAATAATACAGCACAGAGGTAGACCATGGCCTTTCATGTCTGTGCCAATTCTTGGAATCTCCAATAATAAAGTGTGCGAGCAGCTAATACGGGAAACAGACCTGAAACTTGAAAGTGCCCTTCAAATATGTTGTGCTAGAGAACTTGCTCCATAGTTTTAGCGTGAAGGCAGAAGAGGCAGCAGTCGCCATTAGTCTGGTGACACAGTTGAATAAGAAACGTGCGGTAATTTTGAGCGGCTGACCCAATCCTCATTTTGTTTCCACGATGTGGTAAATGGCATATGCCACGGCAATGCCCTGCTTATGGAAAAACATGTGCCATCTATAATGGCAGGAATCCTTTTGCAGCCCAATGTTATACAAGAAAAAAGCCTGAAAAAACAAAGAGTATCAGTGCCATTGATGAGGTGTGTCTAGAGAACACATTCTTTGTAGATGTGATCTCCAGTGAAGACAAGGAGACTCAAGGTACATCAAACAGAAATGCATTTGTTCAGGCAGCGCAGTGGCGCAGCGGGTTAGCCCTGTTGGCTCACAGCACTGAGGTCCCAGGTTTGATCCTGGCTCTAGGTCACTGTCCGTGTGGAATTTGCACAGTCTCCCGGTATTTGTGTGGGTTTCACCCCCACAACCTTAAAGATGTTCAGGGTAGGTGGATTGGCCACTTTAAATTGCCCCTTAATTGGAAAAAATGAATTGGGTACTCTAAATTTATTTTTAAAAAAGAAAGAAATTTGTTGCAATCTGCAGCAATAGTGAATGAAGGCATATAATTATACAGATAAATGGATGGTGCTATTAAAAATAAATGGCACAATAATAATAGTTAAGCTTGACACTGGTGCGAGGGCCAACCTCATCAACCTGGCTGATGTAAAACAAACTGCGACTTCAGCCAAAAATAGTTACCAGAACGGTATTATTGAGAGATTTTAATGGTAATGAATTCACGTTGTAAGACGGATGTCATGGTAGCACAATGGATAGCACTGTTGCTTCACAGCACCAGGGTCCCAGGTTCGATTCCCGGCTTGGGTCACTGTCTGTGAGGTGTCTGCACGTTCTATATGTGTCTGTGTGGGTTTCCTCCAGGTGCTCTGGTTTCCTCCCACAAGTCTGAAAAGACATGCTGTTAGGTAATTTGGACATTCTGAATTCTCCCTCTGTGCACCCGAATAGGCGCCGGCGTGTGGTGACTAGGAGACTGTCACAGTAACTTCATTGCAGTGTTAATGTAAGCCTACTTGTGACACTAATAAAGATTATTATTATGTGAGCTTGATGTTCATTCAAAATTCAAAACCGAAAGGTACAAGCTAAAACTTTCTGTGCTGGCGGTGGACCGTGATTCCCTACTTGGAGTTGAGGCGTGTGAGGAGCTACAGCTCGTCTGATGAGTTTACAGTGCAGTCATTGTTGCGACAGGCCCTCATCCCTCAGGAGACTCCATATTGAATGATTTCCCTGAAATTTACCAAGATTTTGGTACGTCACCATACACGGACACGATTCAGCAGAAGGAAGATGCAAAGCATGTGAATCATGCTGAGACGTGTGCTGGTGCCATTAAGGGATAAACTAAAGACCGAGTTAGCGAGAATGACTGCTTTGTGTGTCATTAAATGTATTGAAGCCCTTAATGACTGGGTTAATTCCATGGTCTGTGTAAAGAAGCGTAATGACGACCTAAGAATCTGCATGGATCCAAAGGATTTAAATCTCAATATTAAAAGGGAACACTACCCTACACCATAAAGGGAGGAAATAATGTGTGAAATGGCAGGAGCAACCTGTTTGAGCAAGTTAGATGCGTCACAAGGCTTCTGGCAATTGAAGCTAGATAACAAAAGCACCAAAATGCATATTCAACAACCCTTCGGAGGTATGTTTTTTATGAATGTCATTTGGCATCATCTCGGCTTCAGAGATATTTCATTGTGTTATGGAACATATAATTGAAGGAATTCCGGGGATCCATGTGTATGTGGATGACATTATTATTTGGGGTTGACTAGGGAAGAACATGATAAGCATCTGCTAAGGGTCCTAAAGAGTATAAATAAAAACAGTCTGAGATTAAACAGGGTGAAATGTTAAATCGGGGTGCATAGTATTACCTTCCTGGGAGAAAAGCTGTCCGCACAAGGAGTTCAGCCCAATCAAGACAAGATAAGAGTGATTCTACAGATGCCACATCCTACGGATAAAAAAGGCACTTTAAGAATGCTAGGTATGAAAGATTTTGTGGGCACGTTCATCCCCAACTTGGCAGCCAAAACAGCATATCTGAGGGAGACCATAAAGAAGAATGTAGCATTCCACTGGTCCAGCAACCATGAACAAGAGTGGCAGGCACTGCAGGTTTCGCTTACCACGGCGCCAGTGCTCACGTTTTTTGACCCAACCAAGAGCACAAAAATCTCAACCAATGCATCACAGGATGGTTTAGGGGCGGTCCTGCTCCAGCAGAATCTGGAAGAGGACTGGCTGTCAGTGGCGTACGCGTCCAGGGTGATGTCTGACACTGAGCGTCAATATGCACAGATTGAAAAAGAGTGTCTTGGGCTCATTGATGGACTGACAAAGTTCCATGATTATGTGTATGGACTTCCAACCTTCATTTTGGAGACTGACCATAGGCCACCGGTAGCCATCATAAAAAAATACCTCAGAGAGATGTCGCCGAGACGGCAACGAATGTTCATGAAGTTGCAGCGGTAAGATTTTGAATTGGTGTACAGACCGAGTAAACATCTTATCATGGCTGACACGCTTTCCAGAGTTATCGGCACTGAGGAACCGCTCCAGTTGGATGAGGACATACAGGTCCATGTAAACATGCTGACAGAGTCTCTGACAACAAGTCAAGGGTCATTAGAGAAGAAACTAAGAAGGACCAATGTTGCAGAAAGTGATAAAGTGCATCCATAAAGGATGGCCCAAAGGATCATGTTCAAGTTTCTATAACATTCAAGCAAAATTAAGCGACGTTAATGGATTTCTGTTGTGAAATCAGTGGATTGTGATTCCACAGACATTGCGATCAATGATCCTCGTCAAGTTGCATGAAGGGCACTTAGGGATGGAAAAGTGCAAGACGAGAGTCAGGAGGCAGTCTATTGGCCTGGGATCAACCGGGAAATTTAGCTGATGGTGGAAAACTGTGAAACATGCCAAAGATTTCAGCGCAGGCAGAGCAAGTAACCTATGCAGACGGGTGAGACAGTCACAACTCCGTGGCAGAAGATGGGCATGGACCTTTTCCATTTCAATGGAAAGGAGTACCTTCTGATCATAGACTATTTCTTGAACTACCCGGAGATCGCGCAGTTGTCAAGTTCAATGGCAAGATGTGTGATAAAAACCGTCAAAGTAATTTTATTGCGACACGGCATTCTGGATGTGGTCATGAGCAATAATGGTCCTTGTTATGAATGGATGGAATTTGCACGACAGTATGATTTCCGGCATGTTACTTTCAGCCCGTATTACCATCAGTCGAATGGCAAGGCTGAAAAGGGGTGTATATTGTCAAATAACTCTTAAAGAAAGCACTCGACACTCATGAGGATACTATCTTGCGCTCTTCAGCTATCGTTCGGCACCGCTAGTTAATGGCCTCTCACCTGCCTGTTAATGAACAGGCAACTACGCACGGCTCTACTCATTTACCTACTGAGCCCGTGAACCACTCGTTAGCAAGACAGTTGTCCTCTCAGAAAGAGAGGCAGAAAGGACTCTATGATAGGTCTGCCGAAAGGCTTCAGCCTCTCCAGCCGGAGAATGCAGTGTGAGTAGAAGACTACAAAGGCAATGGATGGTCTAAACAGGCAAAGGTACTGCGACCAGCAGGTCCTAACTCATATCTTGTTACGATGGATGAAGGTGTTGTTTTGATAGTGATCTGATTGCAAAAGGTAAGTGACCATTAAATAATGTGGTTCTGAGGTTGTTACTTCTAACAAGTGCTAAGCTGTCAAGTGAAAGAACAGCATTGTAAAAATGGACATTTTTGGGTGCATTAGCATCGACTGGACAAAGTGCTATTCTGCATTGTGGAATATTGAAAGCATTAACCAGTGTCAGATCCACAATTAATTACTTACACTCTCTCCATATTTTCCACTAAATCTTTAACAAACACCTCAGCCATCTGTTTGGCTGGTTCAATGCTGTGACGACTATCTGATCATTCAGCGAAATTAGCTGTTTCAGTGAAACTAGCAACAAGAATGGTATTCAGCACTAACAGGATGCTGCTGTCAAGGTAAAAAAGATGTTCTGCCCATCACACAAATCAATAATCTGGTGTAAGAATTCCAGTTACAGTTGGATGCTCGGTATACAGGCCATACAACCCAAAGGCTGGCAGATATTAACAAACAGCATGTCCCTTCTGCTGTTCTCAAAGGGCAATATATAGACCATACCCAACCAGCCCATGTGTAAAAAACTCAAAGCACAGTGTCGAACATTAGCTGTGATTCCACAATCTGACAACATTTGCTTAATCATTCTCTGTGTGCTAAAAATTATGCTGACAACCAATTTAAGATTGTCAGTTAGGCTTGTCGTTTGATGCATTTGAGTGTACCGGAAGCTATGCATATTAATACATGGTGCCCTGTTCTTTGCAGACTAAAAGAAAATGCACACGCATTGTGCCTGTTACAGCTGAACAAAATAATGATAGCCATCTGATGGTTCATTCTTCAGGGCAATGTCTTGACCAATCAGAATCAAGCTGCCTGGTTCTAAACTTCAAACCATGCTTGGCAGTTAACTGTCAGTTGCCTTCAACTCGTACAATCTCCATGGAGCAACTCTCATACAGTATAACATTTTTGTTTCCCCTGACATTGATATTCTTACAATTGTCACTGAAGTGTGCAATTTTCCAATCTAAAGGAATGATTCGTGACTTTGGAGGATTATCACTCATGGGATTTGAGTGTTCCTGGATAGCATTTAGTACTCATCCTTAATTGCCCTTGAGAAGGTGGTAGTGAGCTGACTTCTTGATCTGCTTAAGTCCATGTGGTGTTGATATACCCACTGTGTTATAGAGAGGGAGTTCCAGACTTTTGAGCGAGCTACAGTGAAGGAACGGTAATATATTTCCAAATCAGGGAACGTCCAGGTAGTGGGAAAATCCCTAATTCCTGAGTCCCAACTCCATGATGAAAACCTGGCCCTACCTCTTAGACCAACAAGGGGGCATATCATTTTAATTTTGGAAATAGTTGACAGTCTAACCGTGAATGGAAATTTATTAATAGTGATCATAATATGATTGAATTCAATAGCCATGTTTAAAAGAGGTTAATGCAGATCAGCTACTGTGACTATATTTAGAAGGCTGTCAATGCAAGAGACAGAGCTTGTCCACAGTAAACTGGGTAAATCTGAATAAGGGCAAATGACAGATGATTAGTGGGAAGTGTTCATAAAATAATTTAATGTGTCTCAGAACCAGTTTATATGCCTAAGGGTGAAAGCTTTATTTGCCAAAGTCATGGTTGATTAAAGAAGAAGGAGACAACATAAAATTGGAAGAAAAGCACATAAAATACAAAAATGGTAAATGGGAAAAATACAACAAACAGCAATGGGTGCAAAACATACAGTAAGAATTACAAAAGAGTGCGAAAATAAATTTTCTGGGGCTATCAAAATCAGCACAAAAATATTTTGCAATTATATTCGGAAACAGGGAGTGGCCAGGAGCTATTTGGATAACTGTGGATAATGGTGGAATAATCAATGAAAATAATGAAAGCTGAATAATTACTTTGCATCAGTGCTGAGAGAAAGAGCATGCTAGAAATCCCATGCAAACTTATTTTGAATTGTATAACATAAGAAAAATCACAGCAATGGAAGAAGATTATGGAATATATTCCCAGGATCAGATGGTGTCCATCCCAGGATTTTAAACGAAGTAGTTGAGAACAATGACACGCCCAGCAATTATCCTCCAAAGTTACCTTGCGTCATGAATCATTTGTTTAGATTGGAAAATTGCATACTTCAGTGTGTTCCTCAGGTTAGTGTCCTCGGTCCAAACATCTTCAACTACTTCATCAGCGACCTTCCTTCCAGCATAAGATCAGAAGTGGGGATGTTTGTTGTTGGTTGCACAATGTTCAGCACCAATCGTGATTCCTCAGATACTGAAGTAGTCCATGTGCAAATGCAGCAAGACCTGGACAATGTCCAGGCTAGGGCTAAAAAGTGGAAAGTAACATTTGTGCCACCCCAGTGCCAGGCAACTTTTAAAAAAACTATTTTTTACAGGATGTGGGCTTTGCAGACTAGGCCATCTAGAAGTTCAAGGGCAACAGATATCTGGGAACACCACCATCTGGACGTTCCCCACCAGCCACTCACCATCCTGAGTTGGAAATATATCGCTGTTTCTTCACTGTAGCTGAGTCAAAATCCTGGAACTCCCTCTCTAATAACACAATGGGTGTATCAACACCACATGGACTGCAGCGGTTCAAAACATTAGCTCACCACCATCTTCTCAAGGGCAATTAAGATGGGTTATAAATGCTGGTCTATCCAGCAATGCCCATATCCCATGAGTGAATTTTTAGAAGCTATCATTTATGAAAGGTGACAGCAGGAAACCAAGAAATAATAGACCAGTTAGCCTAGCCTCTATTGTCAGGAAATTGCCAGAGTTTATCATCATGGATTGAGTGACTGAACATATTGGACGTTTCAGCTGATCTAGCAGAAAACTAGTATACAGGTACAGCAGGTGATAAGGAAGGCATATGTACTTTTGGCATTTATGGCTAAAGGAATAAAGTATAAAAGAAGGGAAGTGTTGCTGCAACTATACAAGGCATTGGTGAGACTGCACCTGGAGTACAGGGAACAGTTTTGGTCCCCTTACTTGAGGAGGGACTTATTTGGGGGCAGTTCAGAGGAGGTTCACTAGATTCATTCCAGAAATTATGGGTTTGGCTTACGAAGAGAGATCGAGCAGCTTAGGCCTATACTCTCCAGCATTTAGAAGAACGAGAGAAGATCTATTTGAGGTATATAAGATGATAAAAGGTATTGACAAAGTAGACGTAGAGTGGATGTTTCCTTTTGTGGGGCAATCTAGGACGAGTGATCATAGTTTTAGGATAAGGGCTAGAGGATTTAAAATAGAGATGAGGAGAAATTACTTCTCTCAAAGGACCGTGAATCTGTGGAATTCATTACCCCAGAGTGCGGTAGATGCCAGGACATTTAGTAAATTTAGGGAAGAGATAGCCAGATTTTTAATTAGTAATGGGTTGAAGGATTATAGAGAACGGTGGATAATTGTTGGGTGTGTCAATGTTCTCAACTACTTCCTTTAAACCATGATTGTACTGAATGGCACAGCAGGTTCAAGGGACTGAATTTTCTAATCCTGCTCCTAGTTCTTATGTTCTTATTTTTGCATGAAGTAATGCTGAACAGCCGTCTGGTTTACTGGAATAGGCCTTTGTGAGTATTGATTGTAAGAAACCTGAGACTCCTATTAACCTCTAGTTAAAGATAGCCGTGATTGAAGTCCAATTTTGAAAACATGAGGCTCCCTGCCAGCTTGACGCGAGTCTGGAATTTGTTGAATTGGACACGGATTGACCTGGGCAGCTTACAGTCCCCACAAATCCTTATTGACCAATCAGATTTAAGGACACGGACTATCGGTGATGCCAACTCTAAAAACTGAACCGGCTTAATTATACCCAGCTCTTCCAATCACTTTAGCTCTGCTTCAACCTTCTGATGCAATGCTTAAGGCATTGGTCTGGCTCTGTAGAACCTGGGTGTCAAATCCAGATTGACATATTTTGGCTTAACGCCCTTAATCTGGCCCAATTCGGTGTGAAAGATGTCTTCTTATCTCTTTAAGACATCTTGGAGGGTGCCATTCGATATTTTGAACATTTCCAGATATTTTGAAGGTTTCCAGCCAGTTGAGCCGAATCTGCTGTAACCAGTCTCTTCCCAACAGACTGAGTTTATGTCCTTCCATGACAACTAAAAGCAGATTGGCCTCCTGCCCTCTGTAGGGAACTGGGGTCTTAGTTCCTAGGATCTTCAGGATCTCCCTGGTATATGCTGAAAGCTTGGCTGTAGTACTGTGCAAGCATAAAGACTGTGGGTGGGATTCTCCATCTCAGGATGCACGGAATGAGTTCCCTGTTGGGACTGAGAATCGGCAACAACACGATGTTCCAAGCCCCCCCCCGCTGGTGGCGTGAACGAGGCCCACAATCCATGCTGGCGGGTCTTAATGACCCATTTGCATCTATATAGCAGGTTTGGCGCCCTATGCTCCGGCCGTCCGTGATTCTCCGGTCCCCATGGCTAGGAGTCAAGTGGGCACGGATTTACCAGCGTGGACCCCTGATGTGGTGGATCTCACGCTGGGCCAAGGAAGCAAACGTTCACCGTGGCCCACCACAAGGTCTACCACGCCAGGGCCACACAGGTAGAGACCATCCGAGCCCATCCAAGGGCTGCCACCCACCCCAAAATGCACTGCCCAAGCCTCCTCTACCAGATGCCACCCGCGTCCCTCCACAGTGACCCCTGTAATAGGGGGATACCCCACAGGGACCCCTGTAATAGGGACAGACCCCACAGGGACCCTTGTAACAGGGTGCCTCCCGTCAAGGACCCCTATAATAAGGGGACCCCCCAAAGGGACCCCTGTGTTATGGGGCCCCCTCGCAGGGACCCCTGTAATAGGGGGACCTCTCGCAGGGACCCCTGCCCCTGTAATTGGGGCATCCCCTGGTGGGACCCCTATAATAATAAGGGCCCCCCCACAGGGACCACCTAGAACATAGAACAGTACAGCACAGAACCTATCTAAACGAACCCGCCACACACCCTCCACCCATAGCAGACCCCTCCCCTCCTAGAAAATAGACCCCTGTCTGGAAGTTAGAGACAATCCAGACAGGGCGCTGAGAGGAATTATAGCTGTAACACTTACCTTGAAGCTCCACGTGTCCATTCCTCAAAGGAGTGCAGCCGTGACCTGCTTCTGGTTCCCACAGATCCATGAGCTGCAAGTGATTCATAGCTTTCCAGTAGTGTTCTGTGATTGACAGCTTCTACAAACCACCTGCAAATTTGATTCATTCATATCCCTCCACAGTTCAGTGGCCTAAGTGGTGAAACCCCAATGTTTGTAAACATGATCATTTATTTGGTTTGACACCCCGCTTCTTCCCACTCCTTGGGTTCTGGTCCTGACCCGACGACCATGTCTGGCTCTGAGCTTTGCCTGTTAATCTCGCCGCAGACCTCGCGCCCATACTGCTCCGTATTTCATTAACCTCCCCTTCAGCCATGCTTTGAACCTCAGTGGCGCCTTTGTCAGTGCACTCCGTCACCTGAGATATCACAATCACTTTTTCCAATGTAATTGTGGTCTCCACCAGAAGCTTCTTCTGGATATTGAGGTTATGGATTACACAAACCAACTGACCAGGAATGGGAACTGAATGTCCAGGGGTATTCAGTATTTAGGAAGGACAGACAAAAAGGAAAAGGTGGTGGAGTTGCAGTGCTGGTTAAAGAGGAAATTAACACAATACTGAGGAAAGATATGGGTGGGATTTTCCCACCAGGCCGCTGCGTGTTTTACGACGGCAGAGGCAGAGGGATATTCTGTTGACAGCACTCCTCGTTGCCGTGAAACACGTGCGCAGATGTGGGACCGGAATTTCCCGCTGGCATGAACAGCTGGTAAATCCTGCCCATTAGCTCTGACAATGTGGAATCTGTAAGGGTAGAGCTGAGAAACACCAAGGGGCAAAAAACATTAGTGAGCATTGTATATAGACCCCCAAAACTGCAGTGGTGATGTTGGGAATATCATTAAACAGGAAGTAAGCAATAAAGTAAGCAATCTGTAAGTATGGGTGATTTTAATCTGCATATAGATCGGGGGAACCAAATTCGCCACAATACCACAGAGCAGGAATTCCTGGCGTCTATACGGGATGGTTTTCTGGACCATTGAGGAACCAACTGGAAAACAGGCCATTCTAGACTGGATGCTGTGTAATGAGAACAGAATCATTGGCAAGTTATTTGTGAAAGAACCCTTGGGGATGAGCGACCAGATGGAGAGTGAAGTAGTTGATTCTGAGGCAAGAGCCCTGAATCTTAATAAAGGAAACAACGATGGTATGAGGTGAAAGTTGGCTTTGATACGTTACTTAAAGGGATGATGGTAGATAGGCAATGGCAAACATTCAAGGAGCACATGAGGGAGCTTTATTCAATTATTTATTCCTGTCTGGCACAAAAGTAAAATGGGAAAGGTGGCCAAACCATGGTTTGCTAGAGAGTTTAGAGATAGTATTTGATCCAAGGAAGAAGCATACAAATTGCCCAAGAAAAACAACGGCCGCGATTCTCCGCCCCCCACGACGGGTCGGAGAATAGTGGGAGGGCCTTCCCGACATTTTTCCCGACCTCCCGCTATTCTCCCCCCCCCCCCCCACGGCCGCCCCACGACACGAATCGCTGCTCGCCGTTTTTTACGGCGAGCCGCGATTCTCCCCTAGCCGATGGGCCGATTTCCCAGGCCTTTACGGCCGTTTTCACGAACTCCAACACACCTGCTCTCACCATTCGTGAAAACGGCCGCAAAGTGCCATTCTGGGGAACCATGGCACCGATTGGCACGGCCGCACCACGGCCGTGCCAAGGGTGCCATGGGCCCGCGATCGGTGGGCACCGATCGCGGGCAGCGGGTACGAACCCCGCGCACTCTTTGTTCCTCCGCTGCCCCGCTAGATCAGTCCGCGGGGCGGCTGGGGGCATAATGGCCCGCGCATGCGCGGGTTTCACGCATACACGTGATGACGTCATCCACGCATGCGCGGGTTGGAGCCGTCCAATCCGCACATGCGCGGCTGACGTCATCATTTGCGTCAGCCGTCATTAACTTTGGCGCGCGGGCTTAGCGAAATTCGCTAAGCCCGCGATGCCGAGGTTCACGGGGCCCCGCTGCTAGCCCTGACCGGGGAGCAGAATCGGGTCCTGGGAGGGGGCATGGAGGCTGCCGTGAGACACGGCCGGTTTCACGGCAGCCATCACGACTCTTCGCATTTGCGGAGAATCGCGCCCAACAGGTCTGTGGATTGGGAACATTTTAGAATTCAGCAAAAAAGGACCAAAGGATTGATTAAGAAGGGGAAAATAGAGTACAAGGGTAAGCTTGCAGGGAACATAAAAATTCACTATAAACGTTACTGTACTCGTTGGAATTTAGAAGGATGAGGGGGGATCTTATAGAAACATTTAAAATTATGAAGGGAATAGATAGGATAGATGCGGGCAGGTTGTTTCCACTGGCGGGTGACAGCAGAACTAGGGGGCATAGCCTCAAAATAAGGGGAAGTAGATTTAGGACTGAGTTTAGGAGGAACTTCTTCACCCAAAGGGTTGTGAATCTATGGAATTCCTTGCCCAGTGAAGCAGTTGAGGCTCCTTCATTACATGTTTTTAAGGTAAAGATAGATAGTTTTTTGAAGAATAAAGGGATTAAGGGTTATGGTGTTCGGGCCGGAAAGTGGAGCTGAGTCCACAAAAGATCAGCCATGATCTAATTGAATGGCGGAGCAGGCTCGAGGGGCCAGATGGCCTACTCCTGCTCCTAGTTCTTATGTTCTTATGTTCTTATAGGTATATGAAGTGAAAAAGATTTATGAAGACAAATGTAGGTCCCTTACAGTCAGGAGCAGGGGAATGTATAATAGGGGCAAAGAAATGGCTGAGCAACTAAGCACCTACTTTTGTTCTGTCTTCATAAATAGGAACACAATTCAGACACCAGAAATGTTGGGGAATGCAGAGTTTAATGAGAGAGAGGAACTGAAGGAGATCTATATTAGTGCAGAAATGGTGTTTGGGAAATTGATGGGATTGAAGGCTGATAAATCCCCAGTGCCTGTAAATCTACATTCCAGAGTACTTAAGGAAGTGACTCAAGAAATAGTGTGTGCATTGGTGGTCATCTTCCAGAATTCTATAGACTCTTGAACAGTTCCTGCAGATTGGAGGGTAGCTAATGTAACTCCACTATTTAAAAAGGGAGGTGGAGAGAAAACAGGGGATTATAGACCAGTAAGCCTGATGTTAGTTGTGGGGAAAATTTTGGAACCCATGTTCAAAGATTTTACAGCAGAACACTTAGTGGCAGGATTGGACAGAGATCAGCATGGATTTATGAAATCATGCTTGACAAATCTACTGGAATTCTTTGAGGATGTAACTAGTAGAGTTGACGAGGTTAAGCCAATGGATGTAGTATATTTGGACTTTGTGAAGGCTTTTGATAAAATCCCGCATAAGAGATTAGTGCATAAAAGTAAAGAACATGGGATTAGGGGTAACAGATAGAAAACTGGTTGGCATGCAGGGAATAAAGAGTAGGAATTAACAGGTCCTTTTCAAATTGGCAGGCAGTGACTAGCGGGGTACCGCAGGGATCGTTGCTAGGACCCCACTCTTCACAATATATATTAAAGATTTAAAAGATTTAGAAGAGGGAAGAAAATGTAATATCTCCAAATTTGTAGATGACACCAAGCTGAGCTGTGAGGAGGATGCAGAGATGCTTCAGTGTGATTTGGACAAGTTGAGAGAATGGGCAAATGAATGGCAGATGCAATATAATTTGGAGAAATGCGAGGTTATCCACTTTGGTAGAAAAAACGAGAAGGCAGACTATTATCTGAATGGTCTTAAATTAGGAGAGGGATATGTGCAACGAGATCTGGGTGTCCTCGTACACCAGTCACTGAAGGTAGCATGCAAGCACAGCAGGTGGCAAAGAATGCAAATGGTATGTTGGCCTTCATAGCAAGAGGATTTAAGTCCAGGAGCAGGGTTGTCTTGCTGCAATTATACAGGGCCTTGGTGAGTCCACACCTGGATTATTGTGTGCAGTTTTGGTCTCCTTATCTCAGGAAGGTTGTTCTTGTTCTAGAGGGAGTGCTGCAAACGTTTACCAAACTGACTCTTGGGATGGCGGGACTGACGTATGAGGAGAGATTGAATCGGTTAGGATTATATTCGCTGGAGTTCAGAAGAATGAGGGAAGATCTCATAAAACTCTCACAGGACTAGACAGGGTGGCTGCAGGAAGGATGTTCCCAATTGTGGGTGAGTCCAGAACCAGGGGTCATAGACTGAGGATACGGGGTAGACCATTTAGGATAAAGATGAGGAGAAATGTCTCCACGCAGAGAGTGGTGAGCCTGTGGAATTCGTTACCACAGGAAGTAGATGAGATCAAAACGTTATATTTTCAAGAAGCAGTTAGAGATAATAATAATAATCGCTTATTGTCACAAGTAGGCTTCAATGAAGTTGCTGTGTAAAGCCCCTAGTCGCCACATTCCGGCGCCTGTTCGGGAATTGTGCCCGCGCTGCTGGCCTTGTTCTGCATTACAAGCCAGCTGTTTACCCCACGGTGCTATGCTAAACCAGCTGTGCTGTGGTAAACCAGCCAGATATAGCACTGAGGGCGAAAGGGATCAATGGATATGGGAGGAAAGCAGGATTAGGCTATTGAGTTGGATGATCAACCATGATCTATGCTTCTATGTTTAAATGATTCTGACTCTTGTTGGAGCTCCTCTACTTTTTCAACTGTTCCTTCCTCGCCCCTCAATTCATGACGACTGTCAGCTGCAATCGAAAACTTTTACCTCGTCGTCAATGTGGTTGCGTGTAGAGACATACCCTGGGGGTTTCCAATAGTAAACAAAGGTGTTTATTGATGAAGGGAAAGGCTGATTGATAACAGGCACAGAGCACTATACAACAGGTCCTTACACTTCAGCCCCCTGGTCCATACTGCCCAGGGTTCTGTTTCCAGGGCCCCATGCAAACTCCCCATTGGCTGAAGTCTGCGTGTCCCCACGTGATATGTCCCAAGGCGGTCTCAAGGTCTATGGAGCCCAGCCCCTTAAAAGGGCCCCTACAACACTGCCCTTTTATTATTCTACTGTGACAATTTTAAATGTAAAGCTTAAAAGGTCAAAAACATTTGAAAGGACCATAACTTTACAAAGGATTATTAATCTGAGTAAGTAAAAAAGGTTTTTAATTTTTTTTAAATTCATACATGGGCATCACAGGCTGTGCCAGCATTTATTGCCCATCCTTAATTGCCCTTGGCGGGGGGGGGGGGGGGGGGGGGGGGGGGGCGTAATTAAGAGTCAACCACATTGCTGTGGGTCTGGAGTCACATGTAGGCCAGACCAGGTAAGGACGGCAGATTTCCTTCCCTAAAGGACATTACTGAACCAGATGGGTTTTTATGACAATGGACAATGGTTTCATGGTCATCTTTAGACTTTTAATCCCAGATTTTTATTGAATTCAAATTTCAACCTACTTTGAACAACCTAATTTTCACCTGGCTCCCCAGAATCTGGGCCTTTGGTTTGCTAGTCCAGTGACAATACCACTACGCCACCGCCTCCCCACTTAATATTTCATAGCAAATGGAAAGAAAGTAATTTTGAGGATGTGAGTTGTTCAGAGTTTGATAGGCATGGATTATAAGTGTGGCCAAATAAAATGTGGAATGGATGTGGGTTCAGAAAAAAGTGCTGCTTTATAGTTCGATGTTACACTGAACTGAATGCAGAGGTGAGGTCCAGCAGACTGATACTGCATCTGGCTTGCGTATGCATTAGTGCCATTAACATCATACTCTTCCAGCTACTAATCAAAATATTATGCAAGAAAATCACAAATCCTGTACAGTAATAAATAGATACATGAATCTAAACTTTAAAATGTGCCTATACCTCAAGGTACACGACCCAAGGCATCACCAGGATTGCAACAAGCAGGTCTGCTACTGCCAAGCTGACGACGAGATAGTTTGTAGTCGTTTGCAAGGATTTTTCTCTCATCACTGCTAGGCACACCAATACATTCCCAAAAATGATGGCAAAGATCAGCAGCGAGAAAAACAGAGCGTAGTAGTTGTGTGGATGATCACGATCAGTTGAATTAGACCATCCAAGAAAAGGGTCCGTGAGGTTGACAAATCGAACTACAATTCCAAAGGATGCCATCAGGAACTGTAAGAAGCCAGGAACCTGGATAAAAAACAGAAGACACCATCATTTTGCTTAGATTCAGGATTAATTAATATACTAAGTTAGTGATGTGAAGTTATAACTCTCTGCTCAAAACGTTAAAAATCTGTAAAAAAATAACCCTCAGCTCAAGCAATTTGGGTTACCTTATGATTGTCCCCTCCATGCTGTGGCAAATTAAATATTTAAATCGATCAACATGTCTGTTAAAGATCATTCTAGTTATGCCTTCAAACTTGTCATGCTAACAAAACCTGAAAATGACTTTGATGGAGTTCTGTCATTAATTTTATCCATTCCAGTGTTTTTCCCAATGTTTTATAGCTTATTGCTTTGACCATGAGTTATCTAAGTGGAACTCTAATGCAACCTTCTGTGCTACCTTGCCATAGGGGTCCTGGGAGAACCAGTGTGCAAAGTAGAAACTTTTACTGCAAATTCTCAGGAGTCACAATTCATCGCGAGACTCATGGGAAACAACCTTCCATCATTAAGCTTAAACTCATTCAAAGCTTTACAGTCCATATGCTAACTTGCACCAAACCCCATTCACCAGCATTCCTGTGCTCATTGACCTATATTGATTCAATTCCGTTCAAATCCCTCCTTGGCCAGTAATAATGAGGAGTAAAACGTATGCAATTTGTGGTAAGGTGGTATTTGGAGTGTACAGCTTGATAGGATGTGGAAACAGATTCAATAGTAGCTTTCAAAAGGGAATTAGATAAATACTTGAAGGACAATGAAAATTCATGGATATGGAGGAAGAGGAAAGGAAGTGAGACTAACTGGATTGCTCTTCAAAAGAACTGGTGCAGCCCTGAAGGGTAAATATCCTCTTATTGCTCAATGTGCTTCAATTCTATGATATTTGTAGGACCCAGGCAAGCGAGCATGAGGAAGTGATAATGATGTGGAGCAAAAAGATTGAATACACAATAACAAGTTAGACTCGCCACTGCCGAAGACTTTCCCGTGTTGATCAACCTTGGATTTGGGTTTTTATGTCCACAGAGCGACCCGGTAAAGGGTTTAGCCCCGCCCCCTCATCAAGGGAGACCGTATTCAGGTGAGGCCATTGGAAACCTAATGGTTCCGACCCTCTGACCTCAGTGCAGGTTATGGCAATATTGGTGAGGTAACAACCGTCAGTTAGCGCCTATCCATTTCTGCCTTGGTTTGAGATCTGGACTAATTTGACCTTAAGATTTGAAACTTTACACTTCAAAAATTGCTGTTGCTCGTTCCAATCACTCTCCACCCATTTTCAAAATATTTAAGAACAAAATGAAGCAGACATGATACATGGGGCTGGATTTTAAATCTAGGGTCAGGATTGTCACGCAGAATTGCTGAGCAGAAACAGATAGCCAGATTCTGCACACATGTGTACGGCTTCAACCGGGACCTGGGATTGATGTTGCATTACATTAACCCCCCACCATCTGGCTTGGGCTTGCAAAATCCTACCAACTGTCCTGGCTTGAGACAATTCACACTTCTTTAACCTGTGATTATCCCTCTCTCCAGTTGCTCCGTCTGGACCTGTAAAGATTTAATTACCTGCAAAGATTCGCATTCAAAGTATCGTCTTTGACTTTGTCTTTATATGTTTCTGAAACCCCCTCTTCATTCACCTGAGGAAGGAGCTGTGCTCCGAAAGCTAGTGATTCAAAACAAACCTGTTGGACTTTAACCTGGTGTTGTAAGACTTTTTACTGTGAGCATATTTAGTTAGCATTGCAATGCATGAGTGTGCCACTTCTTGTTGCCCAATTGTTAACCCTTCGGAAGTGCAGTCTTTAAGCATTGAACTCCAAAGCTAATACTTGCGTCTCCATGATGGAGAAGCAACACAGATGTGGCCCCAATGCAAGGTGTTATGGTTAAGGTGCTTATCGATCACCCTGTGCATGAGATGACGGATGGCAGCATCTTGTTTCCCCTGTGAGGTTAGAATGCTGGTCCATTAAATGCATTCAACTGCCTGTACTCACACTGGGAGAATCAGGCTGAGCACTGAGGCTCTCAAGGGTTGAAGCACTTAATTTAGGAAGAATTGAGAGGAGCAACTTTGGGGGAGTGGCAATTGTGTGCCATGGGAGGGAGTGAGGCTCATTGGAAAAGTCCTTACATTGGGGGAAGCATATGTGTGGCCATCCCAGGTCCTGAGAGGGCTCTGGGTCAGGGCATTGTCAGGGCTCCACATCACTCACTCTGATGTTCTCTTCCTTTCAGTTTTTGATTCAAGAGAATCATAGAGCTGTCGAGCTTACAATTATTCTGATTGCTATTAGGCAGCAGCAGTGGCATCAATCTGCTGCTGCACGCATTCAGTACCTCACGGTAGCATGGTGGTTAGCATCAATGCTTCACAGCTCCAGGGTCCCAGGTTCGATTCCCGGCTGGGTCACTGTCTGTGTGGAGTCTGCACGTCCTCCCCATGTGTGCGTGGGTTTCCTCCGGGTGCTCCGGTTTCCTCCCACAGTCCAAAGATGTGCGGGTTAGGTGGATTGGCCATGCTAAATTGCCCGTAGTGTAAGGTTAATGGGGGGATTGTTGGGTTACGTGGGTTTAAGTAGGGTGATCATTGCTCGGCACAACATCGAGGGCCGAAGGGCCTGTTCTGTGCTGTACTGTTCTATGTTCTATGTTCTACCCTGTACAGGAGAGGGAGGCAAGGCCCTTTAATCTTCCAGCCACAGGAGATGGAGACACTACCGGCCACAGGTCTACCCCTGTAGAACTTCCTACCTCCAGATGTCAGAGTCCAGTGCCGGAGAAAGCTACCTCTGTCCTGGGGGAAGTCGGATCACCTGTGCCAGGTGATGCAAGAATTGGCACCACATGGACTGGGATATCACCCATTGCCTGTGGTCCTGAAAGTGCCGCAATTACTTTTATGCCAGTGGCTTGTTTCAAAGCTGCATGGGTGACCTGTGCAGAATCTCCCAGTCAGATGCACAAAAGTAAATAAGGGAAGTCACAGGTGTGCTATTTGCGAGGATCCACATGTACATCAATTTGAACCAGGACCAGGTGAGCCAGGGCCATGGGCTTTTTCCACACAGCCCCAGGGATGCCCCAGGTGCAGGGTGTCATCGACTGCACCCAATGGCTCTGCGTTCCCCATGACGGC
The DNA here is from genome assembly GCF_902713615.1 of Scyliorhinus canicula. NCBI lineage: Eukaryota > Metazoa > Chordata > Chondrichthyes > Carcharhiniformes > Scyliorhinidae > Scyliorhinus > Scyliorhinus canicula. The sequence continues at coordinate 88,407,043 of NC_052152.1, read as the reverse complement.
ATGGGGCATCATTTCTGAACCGCAAGGGATACCACTCCGTCAATGTCCACATCATTGTGACCATGTAATGTACATCATGCAGGTGTGTGCCCGTTTCCCGGGAGTGTCCATGATAGTTGCATCTTGGGATGCTCGCAGATCCCAGGCATTTTTGAGGGAGAGCAACAACTTGAGGGATGGCTCCTCAGGGACAAAGCGTAGGGTTCCTGCTCAGGAGGTGGCTAATGATGCCAGTGTGGAGGCCACAAGTATCCACTGAGACTTGTTACAACAAGGCTCGTGCGTCAATGTGTTCACTGGTCAAACAGGCATTTGGACTGCTGAAGGTGTAGTTCTGGTGCCTGGACCGGTCTGGGAGAGCCCTTCAATACAGCCCCCAGAGGGTGTCCTGCATCATAGTGGTTTGTTGCACTCTTCGCAACCTGGCACTGAAGTGGGTGAGGAGGACACGGCAGAGCGCCACATTTTCTCAGATGCGGAGGAGGTGGAGAAGGGCGGCGAGGGGTCAATCTGAGGAGGCAGAAGAAGGACCTCGGGCGATGGCCAGGACCCGTATGGTGCGCAGGGCTAGGGATGTTCTCATTGTCCCTTGGTTTCGGGATGACCAGGACTATGGTGTGAAGACCATGGGGTCTGACATCCACTCATGAATGTGGTGCCCATGGGAGTTCATCGTGATGATGAATACATTCATGGGCGATGGGAGAATAAAGGTGATTTGCAATGAGGACAGAGTGATGCTTCTCTTATCCTCTGCGAAATGTCTGACTCCTGCCAGTTGGAGAACTGAATGTGGCCTGCCACTGAACGGGGTGATCTACAGGCTCATAGAGGCTCAATAACTCATCTCAGCTGCCACTGCCTCCTCTGAGGTCAGAGGTCCCAGTATGTTTCCTCACCTACTGACGAGGTGGACGGACTCTCTACATGTTTTCAGCCTTGAGCACCCTCATGACTAGCGTCTCATGCCCCACCTCACCCTCTGTACAGGTGTGGTCCTGCTCTTCGCCGGTCAGCTTAAGGGCTCTCCCTTCAAAGGCCATTAGGGTTCTGAGCTTGTGCATGATTCTGGCAGGCCGGGCCTGCTCACATTGGTTGTGCTTGAATTTATCCTGCAATGAGATAGATGGGAGAGTCCTGCCAGGTCAGATGGCGATGAAGTTTGGCATGAGTGGGAGGTGAGTGGGAGCAGGGATGCGAGGATCAGATTATCTAATGGGGAGCCCCTGGGGTGTGGTTGTGGGGTGGGTGTGAGGGGGATGGGGGAGGACTGCATGACAAGTGTTGGGACTCCATGAGTTGGGTGGGAGTGAGATCACCGTAGAGGTGTGATGGGCGTGTTAAGGGGTGCAGCGGGAGACATGAGGAGGTACACTAATCTTGGCTGTGCGAAGAAGGTCATTAATCTTTCGGCACTGTAGCCATGTCTACTTATTGAGCGAGCTGCCACTCACCATCACGCCCACAGCCTTGCAGACATGGTTGCTAACCTTGCTTACTGGACGTCTGGGTGATGGCGGGTACAGGATGTCACCTCTCTGCTCTACACCATCCAGATATTTGGCTCCCTCTGTGAAACATGGTGCTGTCTTCCTGGCAGCTACCCCATGTCTGGACTTGGAATAATGGGGAAGCCTTTAAAGGTTGATTACAAAGATTAGGGCAGGATTCTTCGTACCACTGCCCCCGTTTTCTGGTGAGGCGCGCCCCCGCCGGCAGTGGGATTCTCCATCCCTGCAGCTGACCAATGGGGTCTCCCATTGTGGGCACCCCCACATCATTGGAAAATCCGAGGGCATGAGTGCGCTGCCGGCGAAATGGAGGATCCTGCTGGCGGAGAATCCAGCCCTAAGTTTTCCCGGGACAACTGTATCAGAGGCAAGCTGTCATGTGCGCAGCATGAATCATGTGGGGGAGAAAAATGTTGTGAAAGAGGTTGAATATAGGGTGAATATAAAGATCGACACTTTAAAAAAATATGGGAAAATTAACCCAATGTTTCAAGCCCTTGCTGCATTAGTGTCAGTGATGTGATTGATGTGACCATCAATTTACTCGAGACACAATAGGAAGTAAACTGTGGTTTTAATAGACTTACAACTGAGCCTGCCTGCGACCAGAAGAACTGAGGGCAGACTCGCAAGGCTGCAGCACTTTATACTTCCGGTAGATGGAGGGGCCACGGGCAGAGCCATGGGCGGAGCCGAGGGTGCAGCCCTGTACAAGCTCCTCATCGCCCCCTGTGGGCAGAGCCGCGCAATGGCTCACAGACAGAGCCCACAAGGACACAATGCTATATAGTGTGAACGCAATACTATACAGTGTGAATTACATGATGTACATTCTCCCCCTGTAAAAAATCAAGTCCGGCGGGGGTGACGGGTCTTCAGGTTGAGCCGGTCCGGTGGCCGTCTCATCCTTTGGGATCAGCGGAGCACCGGGGTTGCAGCCTCTTCGGGTGGCTGGGTGGTGACGGGCGGTGTGGATTTGAGGGTGGACTCCGGGAGTGGTTCGGTCCGAGCTTTGTTCCTGACCGGTGCGACGGGCGAAGGGAGGCGCAGGAAAACTATAGGCGTGGGGGCGCAGGGCATGGGGGGGGGGTCGGGTGGGCTGTAGTGTGAGGGGTACCTCAGCGGTGGTGGTGGTAGTGGTGGATCCTGCAGGAGCCAGGTCCCGGAGGGAAACGGTGTCCTGACGGCCTTCGGGGTGTTCAATAAAGGCGTAGTGTGGGTTTGAGTGTAGCAGTAGTACCCTTTCTACTAGTGGGTCCGTTTTATGTGTCCGGATGTGCTTCCGGAGAAGAACCGGGCCCGTTGTCCTCAACCAAGATGGGAGCGAAGCCTCCGTGGTAATGCCCCTAGGGACAACAAATAATCGCTCGTGAGGGGTTTGGTTAGTGGCAGTGCACAGGAGGGACCTAATTGCATGGAGCACGTCGGGGAGGACCTCCTGCCAGTGGGAGGTCGGGAGATTCCTGGACCGGAGGATCAGTAGGACGGTCTTCCAGACCGTCGCGTTCTCCCTCTCCACCTGCCCTTTCCCCCTGGAGTTATAGCTGGTAGTCCTGCTCGAGGCGACCCTTACTGAGCAGGTACTGACGCTGCTCGTTGCTCATAAAGGACGTACCCCTGTCGCTGTGTACGTAGCTGGGGAAGCCGAACAGGGTGAAGATGCTGTGCAGGGCTCTGACGACTGTATGAGAGGTCATATCGGGGCACGAGACAGCAAAGGGGAAGCGGGAGAATTCGTCTATGACGTTGAGGAAGTACACATTTCGATTGGTCGAGGGGAGTGGCCCTTTGAAATCGATGCTCAGGCGTTCAAAGGGCTGGGAAGCTTTTACCAGGTGGGCCTTGTCTGGTCTATAGAAGCGCGGTTTGCGCTCCGCGCAGATTGGGCAATCCCTGGTGATGGCTTTTACCTCCTTGGTGGAGCAAGGCAGATTTTGGGCTTTGACGTAGTGGGTGAGCCGGGTGACCCCCGGGTGGCAGAGGTCGTTGTGGATAGCCTTTAAGCGGTCATCTTCCGTGCTGGCGCATGTGCCGCGGGACAGGGCATCTGGGGGCTCGTTGAGCTTCCCCGGTCGATATATGATGTCATAATTATAAGTGGAGAGTTCGATCCTCCACTTTAAGATTTTATCGTTTTTTATTTTGCCCCTTTGCGAGTTGTCGAACATGAAGGCAACCGATCTTTGGTCGGTGATGAGGGTGAACCTCCTACCTGCGAGTTAGTGCCTCCAGTGCCGTACGGCTTCCACAATGGCTTGAGCTTCTTTTTCGACTGAGGAATGTCGAAGTTCCGAAGCGGAGAGGGTTCGGGAAAAGAAAGCTACTGGTCTCCCTGCCTGATTCAGAGTGGCAGCGAGTGCGACCTCTGAGGCGTCGCTCACCACCTGAAAGGGGACGGATTCATCCACCGCCCGCATGGCCACTTAGGCGATGTCCTCCTTGATGCAGTTGAAGGCCTGGCGGGCCTCTGCTGACAGTGGGAAGAGTGTGGCCTTAAATAGTGGGTGGGCTTTGTCCGCATACTGGGGGACCCACTGGGCGTAATAAGAGAAGAATCCCAGGCACCTCTTGAAGGCCCTGGGACAATGAGGGAGAGGGAGTTGTAAGAGGCGGGCGCATACAGTCCGGGTCGGAGCCCAGGACTCCGCTTTCCACGACATAGCCAAGGATAGCTAGTCTCGTTGTGTGGAAAACGCATTTCTCCTTATTGAAGGTGAGACTGAGTTTCTGGGCGGTTTGGTGAAATCGGTGGAGGTTGGCATCGTAGTCCTGCTGGTCATGGCCGCAGATGGTGATGTTATCCAGGTACGGAAACATGGCCCGCAGCCCGGACTGGTCCACCATTCGGTCCATTGCTCGTTGGAACACCGAGACCCCGTTTGTGACGCCAAAGGGGACCCGGAGGAAATGGAAGAGGCGGCCATCTGCCTCGAACGCCGTGTAGTGGCGGTCCTCCGGGTGGATTGGGAGCTGGTGGTATGCAGTCTTCAGATCCACCGTGGAGAAGATGCGGTACTGGGCGATCTGGTTGACCATGTCTGCAATTCTGGGGAGGGGATATGCATCGAGGTGCGTGAACCGGTTAATGGTCTGGCTGTAATCAACCACCATCCGGAACTTTTCCCCGGTCTTGACGACCACCACCTGAGCTCTCTAGGGGCTGTTACTGGCCTCTATGACTCCCTCACGTAGGAGCCGCTGGACTTCGGCTCTAATGAATACTCTGTCCTGCAGGCTGTACCGCCTGCTGCGAGTGGCTACTGGTTTACAGTTAGCCGTTAGGTTAGTGAAGAGTGGAGGGGGGTCGATTTTTAGAGTCTCTAAGCTGCATATGGTGAGAAGAGGTGGGGGTCCGCTGAAGCTGAGTGTGAGGCTCCTGAGGTTACACCGAAAGTCGAGCCCGAGTAAGAGTGGGGTGCAGAGGTCTGGCAGTACGTACAGCTGGAAATTAGAGTAGCTGGCGCCCTGTATTGTTAGGGTCGCAACGGTGCGCCCATGTATTTGGACCGAGTGCGACCCCGAGGCGAGGGAGTTAGTTTGCCGTGCTGGGAAGATAGGGAGTGAACAGCGTCTTACCAGGTCAGGATGTACGAAGCTCTCGGTGCTCTCGGAGTCAAAGAGGCACGGTGTCTTGTATCGTTGCCTTGAACGGACATCATCGAGCTCCTGAGGTGCTTCGGACGCGACTAGACCAAAGTGACTGCGTTGAGTTGCGGGTAGTCGGCGGCTCGATCAGCAGTGCTGGAGTGGCCCCGTGATAACTGTCCGCGGAGGTCGTAGTTGTCGCGGTGAACTTCGGGTGATGGCCACGATGACGGCCCCCGTTGATCGCACGTGGCAGGCGATGAAGAAGATGGCGTCCAAGATGGCTGCCCCCGTGGATCGCACGTGGCGGGCGGTGAGGAAGATGGCACCCAAGATGGCGGCCCCCATGACTCGCACATGTCCGGCCGCCTGGGGTAGGATTGCCAAGATGGCGGCCCCCATGAGTCGCACATGTCGGGCGGAGGCGAAGTTGGCAGACACGCTGCAACATTGCGGGGTCTGCGGGCCTGCGAGTTGGGGGAGCGATTGCTCTGGACTGCGGAGGAGTTAGAGGGTTTTGGTTTCGACAGGCATACTTTGGCATAATGTCCTTTTCGACCACAGCTGCTGCAGGTTGCGTTGCGTGCTGGGAAGCGCTGCCGTGGGTGTTGGGGCTGGCCACAAAAATGGCACGCTGGCGCTCCATAGTGAGTGGGTGGCCACGCGGCGCAGGCCTGGGGCAGTCGCTGGTCGGGGGTCCACGATGGGGTCGCTTGGTCTGCGGGGAATGAGTTGAGACTTTGAAACGCGACCTCCATTGAGGTTGCTAGCGCTACCGTGTCCTCCAAGTTCTGCGCCCCTTTTTCGAGTAGTCGCTGGCGCACATAATTAGACCGGACCCCCACAACAGCGGGTTCCATATGCTGGGATGCAGTTACAGCCTGAAAGTTACATTCCCGTGCAAGGGTTTTTAAATTGCGCAGGTAGTCCTCTAGCGACTCGCTCATCAGCTACTTAATCCACTCTGCTCAAACTATGACACATTTGCACCACGCATGAGAACTACAGTTTGTCCATCCCTGTTTCCCCCCCCCAAGTCTTTAAATCAGTAGCCACAATAAATAAAAGTTTCCCCGCAGTTCCGCTGACCGAGATGCACTAAAATACCCAAGATTGTTTGTTCTTCTCGTTCTCACTTTTGAAAATTTGGTTCTGTTCCTCTCCAGCCCACTCATAAGGTCTTCAACAAGATTAGCAGCAAGTTTATTGGAGCTGTGTGGGTTACCGGCTCCCTGTACCACTGGCCTTCTCTTTGAAAAGTGCAGCACTTCGTAGAGGCTCGAAAGATTTACATGCCATCTGGGCGAGCAGCTTTCAAAATGCGCCTGCACCTGCCCTCGCCCCCATGGAAGGGTGAAAATCCAGCCACTTATTCCGACATTTGTCCAGCAGGATTTTACCTCTCAATTGTCGTTGCTATTTCTCCAAGAAGCTCCCCACGACAAATTGAAGTGACCTGAGAAAGCCTGGTGCGGGAAAATGAATAGATAAAAGAGAGCCATAGGGAAGAGCAGAGGAGTGGGTAATTGGACAGTTTTTTCAAAAGAGCCGGTAACAGGCACAATGGAGGCAAAGAGCCTCCTTCTGTGCTGCTCTATTTTATAATCGTAATGACTTTATAACAGTCATTTTCTTAATGAAATTTGATTCACCGTGCCAGGAAAAGAGCTATCATGCTGATATTATGCAAGATTAAGTATATTAGAGTTATTAATGACATCGACTTCAGGAAAATCATATAACTGTAAAGAATAGTCGTTGAATCGCCAATTTGCCTGTTCACAGCTCCTGTGTAACCAAACCCTGAGGCGAGACCCCTCCAGGTGCCATCTCGACGGGTTCACGATTTTGTGAACATACTAAACGGCGTCCTCACTCGTGAGGCCGGTAAACCTTGGGCCCCAGGTGAATTGGGTGAGCGCATATTTAATGAGCCTAAAGGCTCAGTTATATAAGCACACTTGGATCTCGTCATTGAGAGTGAGATCCAGATCACGGTGCCACTTACGAGATTCAATTGCCTTGTCCCGACACCAAGTCAGGCGCAAAGAGGCCATTGAAACCTGTCCAATGTATCAGGTTTGTGAACTTTCGTCAGAACTAGTGGACAGGACTTCTGGTGATGGGGATGTGCTGAGAAGTCACACAGCAGGTGGTTCTCCTCCTACGAACCCGAAAGTTGGCTCTTTCACCTGAAATAGCCCGCCAATACGAAGGGAAAAAATATCCCCGCACTTTAACCAACATCAGCATGAAGGGAGATTCAGCATGGGCTGAATCACGCCGGCCGTGGCGCGCATGCACGGAATCACGCCGGCTGTAGCGCGCATGCGTGAACTTGTGCCGGCCGTGCTGCGCTGGCTGGAGCTGCGGATACCACTCCGGCGCCGACCTAGTCCCCTAGGAAGGGGGGCAGACCAGAAAATTGAGGACCATTGACGTCGGAGTGGTTCACGCCACTTTTCACACCGGCGTCAGAACTTGGCCGCGGGATTGGAGAATCCCGGCCCCTGTATGAACACGTAGACAAAGTCAGCCGTCTGCTGGCTCACCAGCTGAGAAAGCAGGCAGCCACGAGGGAAATAGCTCATATTACACAGGACAAAGGTATACTCGTAGCAGAGCCAAAGAAGTTCAACGAGGCATTTGAGACCTTCTACCAGGGGCCGTGCACCTCCGAGCTCCCAGCAGGGGACTTGAGGATCAAACAGTTCCTCGATGGACTGGATATGCCAGTCGTGGGGGAAGACAGGAAACAGGGGCTCAAAGCACTGCTGCAACTGGGAAAAGTCATGGAGGGTATTAACTCTATATAGGCGGGGAAGGCGCCGGGACCAGACAGATTCCCGGCGGACCTTTGTAAACAAATTCACGGCAGCACTGGCCTTGCACCTGCAGGAGATGTTCACAGACTCGCTGGCAAGGGGAACACTGCCACCTATGCTAGCACAAGCCTCAATCGTGCTGATATCCAGGAAAGACAAAGATCCAATAGAATCCAGGTACTACATCCAGGTCCTACTGACCCATTTTGCTGCTAAATGTGGACGTGAAAATACTGGCCAAGATCCTATTCAGGAGACTGGAGCACTGTGTACCAGAGGTGGTAGCAGACGACCAAACGGGCTTGGCCAAAGGTAGACAGCTAACATTGAACATCAGGCACCTGCTGAACGTTATCATGACCCCATCTGGCGAGCTGGAGAGACTGCTATTCAAACAAGCCCAGCATAAATGACCCTACCTAGGGATCCAAATCGCTCATGAGTGGACAGAGATCCACAAATGGAACCTGACCAGTCTGGTGGAGGAAGTTAACAAGGTCCTGCAGAGGTGGGACACACTCCCACTTTCCCTGGCTGATGATCAAGATGAACGTACTGCCCAGGTTCCTCTTCCTGTTCAGATCCATACTGATCAACATTCCCAAGTCCTCATTCAACTCATTAGAAAAACTGATTATGGAGTTTGTGTGTGGGGGGAGGGGGAGAAAATGTAAGGATCCCAAAAAAAGGTGCTGCAGAGAACCACAGCCATGGGGGGGGACTAGCAACCCCAAATCTGTAATATTACCGCTGGGCAGCAACTGCGGAGAGGGTAAAGGGGTGGATAAAGGGGTCCGAAGCAGAGTGGGTGTGTGTGCAGGGGAACCTCTCTCCGGGCCCTGGCCACGGCGGCACTCCCATCCCCACCGAATAAACACTTAACGAGCCCAGTGGTGATAGCAACACTCCGGTCATGGAACCAACTGCGTCAGCACTTCGGCCTAACCACAATGTCCTTTAAGACCCCCATCTGCAATAGCCACAAGTTCACACTCGTGACAATGGATGCCACCTTCAAAAGATGGAGACAGGACGGAGGGACGCTGACAGTTAGAGACTTTTACACAGCCAACACACTGACATCACAGAGAGGTTCCAGCTGACAGGGGGAATAAACTAAATTATATGAAGGTCAAAATATCTTCCTACATAGGGAAAGTGGGACATACCCACAACCACTGCAACAGTCATTGCTGGAGGACCCACTGGACGCGGACATCTTAATAAAAGGGAACTGCGGCATCCTGTATGGCATCCTGGGAAGGGCACACACACCACTGGACGAGATAAGAGTAAAATGGGAAGAGGACTTCCAGTTTGAAATAGGGTGGGGACTCTGGAGCAGAGCACTGCACAGGGTCAACTCCACCGAAGCCTAATGTAGCTGAACGTGGTGCACAGAGGACGCTTAACGAGAACCCGAATGAGCAGGTTCTTCCGGAGGTGGCGGATGAATGTGAATGGTGACAAAGAGGCCCGACAAACCACGTCCATGTGCTCTGGTCTTTCTGAAGACTTGTAGGGTTCTGGACAGCCTTCTTCGAGGCAATGCCCAATGTGGTGGGGATGAGGGTAGAGCCATGCCCGAGAGTAGCAGGTTTCCAGGTATCAGACCAGCCAGATCTTTGATGGGGAGGACGGCCGATGCCCTTACCTTTGCCTTCCTAATTGTCCGATGGAGAATCCTCCTCGGTTGGCAGTCAGCAGCACTACCCAAAGCTGCAGGCTGGCCTCCGATCTATCAGAACTTCTCTAGATGGAGAAAATCAAATTTGCCATCCGGGGGAGGGAGGGGAGGGAACAAAGAAACATAGAGCCCAACCTAAATCAGTAAATAACAATATACATGGCGTCACGCCACTCATACAGGAACAGGATATAGGAGCTGAAGAGGGAATGCCAGTCGATTAGAAGGGAGGAGAGGGGGGTCAAGAAGAAAGGGGGCGAGGAAAGTTGGGAACCTGGCTAGGATTAAGCACCCACTGGAGAATGCAAAACGAGAAGCTGAAACTGCTGTAAATAGCAAAAGCCAACCGATGTATACATACTTGTTCATTTTTTATAAAACTTTCTACTTCTTAACTTAAATCCAGGCCCCTGGGTTCTGGACCCCTCAATCAAGGGGAATAGGGCCTTCCTTTCCATTTTATTTTAACTCCTAATAATTTTATGCACTCAATTAGGCCTCCCTTTGGCCTCTTCTGTTCCAAAGAAAACAACTCTAACCTATCCTATTGTTCCTCCCAGGGAAATTCTGCAGTCCAGCCATCATCCTTAAAAATCTGCTTTCTACCGTCTCTGTTGTGACTTGTGGCACAATTCAGCAATCCCTTTGCGCCTGGCGTGGATCAGGACTCAACAGTAGAATTGCACGGGAACCTCAAATCGGGCTCTGTGCTGGCCGCCGGACGATCATGAGTCACCCGACCCATTCCGCCCAATGAGCCTAATGGCCAAGACTCAATTGCCATGCCTGCGAGACCTTGCGAGGGCACAGTTTAGTACTGGTCCACAGAATCATGGACCAGGCGTAACAGGGCCTCGAGGTTGGGGGGGGGGGGGTGGAGAGAGACTCACAAGCCTTTGGAGACCCCCAGCTGGTCAGGACAGTGTAGGGTGGTACCCTAGCACTCCCCTAGCACCTGGCACCTTGGAGGGAATAAAAGATCAGGGAAGCTGGTCAAATGGCGTCCCAATCTGCAAACAGCCGTTCCTGCTGGCACAATCAGCTCGCCGACAGTAAATCCCTTTAAGTGTAGCCTCAACGGGGAGAAACTCCACTAGGCCAAAAAAACAGCAGAGTGCCGTTGAATAGTGGGGTGCTTCTCATTGTTGCAGCCTGAATCTTTCCTATCGTGCGGTGACAGAGTCAGAGGGATATTCCCACACCTGGCCGAGTTACATTGTCCTAGTCAGACTTAAACACATTAGTGGGAATCCACTGGATGCCCCAGGTCCATTGTTCATCAGGACACTTTTGTTTGACCAGCTATTAGGCCATTACAAAGCCTGATGGCATCTTTGTCCATCAATGGGAGGTTAGTTGTATATCGTCAGCGTGGTTCTCTTCTTTTGTATTAACAGAAGTGGGCGATGCTTAGAGGGAGAGAAGGAAGGCAGTTTTGAACAAGTACCGGAGAAGGCTATGGAAATTGACCGAGCAGGTCATGAAAGTTGCCACTGAGGCAGGTGTTGAAAATAGGGCTCAGAACGAATGTCCTGACCAGAAGAAAAATTGCTTTATAAATGCATGTATTGCCTTTGTCTGCCTGCGAAAGTGTTCTGTTACAGTCTGGTTTAATGGGAATTAGTGTGTTAAGGTTAAGAAACTCCATGTAACATGTTATTGTCAGGGTTGAAGTTTAAAAGTTTAAATATTCTTTTCCTTTCTTTTTAATAAAGTTTGTTTATAAAATAACCAAGCCCTATTTCTTATATTATCATGCCTGGAATGATTTGATCTTTCCGCACCGCCATAAAACTTTCTGGTTTAGCCTCTTCGTCACTCTTGATAGCTGACCAGGCATTTGTAACACATAGCTAATGTTGCATACAGTTCCAGCATAACGTTCCTTCTATATGCCTCAGCTCATAAAATATTGTGTGCTTTCTTGACTACCTTATCTGCTTGTCTAACCATTTTCAGGGATCTGTGGACATGCATTCCAAAAGCTCTCAGTTTCCCTAGACTGTTCAGTAAGTTTAGCTGGCTTGGATGAGTACTAAATATTGAACAGGATGACACCCATACTTTGTTGCATGTAATCATCCTGGGTAGACCTATCTTGCCAGATTCACTAAGGTACAACATTTCCTATTCTCTCTGTTCTGGGTCCCATAGGTACAATGTGCAACAGTACCCTTGATGCAACTCTTGGTGTGTTGTAACACCATCCTCTGAGTAAGATGTCCACAATCCAATCAGGGAAATCCTCCTTGTAGCAGGAAATGTCCACTTGTTGGCCATTGGACAGGGTTGGCTATTACAATACTTACCATTTTCCCACAGACTTTATTGTTTGTTTTCAAATGCATTTTATCAGACATTTTTTTTAATGCAAAGGATGCTCAGAAATGTTCATTATATTATTTGTGGGCAAATTTGGCAAATCCACATTTATTAGTCATCCTTAGGAAGATAGCGGATGTTCAACTTGAACTGTTACAGTCCTCATGGTAATGGTCCTCTCACAATGTAGAGAATATTAATCCAGGAACACAGAGATTTATGCGCAATTCAGGATGGTATGTGACTTGAAGGAGAACCTGGAGGTGATGACTTCATGAACTATTGCTTTCAGATGTGGTTGCATGCTGTTTAATTTCTCAGCAATTATTTAGTGCATGCAGGCTCATATGATTTTCCACATGAATTTTCCCTTTCACTTCGATAAACCTACACATCCAGCTAAAAGACGCACGCATTTATATGTAAATAATCCAATTTCATACAATTGAATTAAGATGAGTTTTCCATTTATGAAAAGACAACGTTTAGTTTTGTGGTTTCAGCTCCACTTTGCCATCAGTGGAAACCTAGCCCCATTGGGCAAGAAAAGAAAAAGTATTTGCGTGAAAATGGGAAACTTTTTTTAAACAGCTGCAGTGGAAGAACTGGGAGTGTTCACTGCCCTTCGAAGGACACTGAAGAGATCAAGATGTATTGATTCGGGCCATTACGCTATATAGACAACAATAAGATTTACTTTCAGAAGTCGATTAAATATTTGCGGCCTCATTTAGAGGTTGAATTTCTGTTTCCTATCACATTAACGTCTTGAATCAAACAGGAATCTAAAATTAGGTGCAAAAATTATTCAATAAACTGAACAATACGCATACACAGCATAGATAACTGAATAATTCATATAGTTTACCCAATCCATAACAGTTGGTAATGTAGGTAATTTTAATGTTTCCGTTTACATAAAATCAGCATTGTGTACTTTGACAGATTGCAACGACCTAGCACTCATGCATTATTATTGGGTTAATTTAAAGACTGGCATAATGCCGTTTTGGTTGCCTAGCAATATAGCAGGTATTATTAAACCGTACATAAATATGATTTTTTAAAATGCAATTGAAACAATCTTGAGGATTATATTTGGTCCTCTGCAAGTATGAGCTGGTCACAGGATGCATCAGATTCACCACTTAACCCAATTATATTAAACCTGACGCATAGTCACAGAAAATGGCAGACATAATATTGTTTCAATGGGTAGCTTACAATAGCAAGAATGTACATCAAAAGCTTTAAACAACAGTAAGCAACAGCCAGAAGGCATATATAAAAATTAAATAAACTTCAAGCAGTTAATATTTTCAAGAAGACTTGCAATCTAAAACTTCATATGTATCATTTACTTCCAACGAAGAATAGTTTTAGGCAAAATTCCCTGAGGTCTGTTTCTAATAGGTTGATGTCAAGAGCACAAGTTGACCCTGTGTTCCAAGATGAGGGACTCTTTTTTATGCATGCACACTATGGGGTGGCAATGTGCTCATGGCTTCTTCTGAACATCCCAATTTGCTTGTATGTCCCTAAGATAACTCAAATAATTGGGCACAGACTCACAGGAAGCAACCTGTAAATTTAATAAGTCTGTTGTGGAGCACTAATTGGGTGGAATACACTGTTACCATGTGCAAACAGGGTGAAAAAGGCTGCAAATATTATTAGCTCTTTGGGTGTACTCATTATATTGAATTGATTCATAGACTGGCCTCCAAAGAGAAACAATTTAAAAACTTATTTTTCTTTTAAAAGAAAAACCCTGAGGTGGCACTTGAGCTCGGTTTCAAATCAGATCAAGACTGATGGGATGGATTTTCTGACAGATGTAAGGGCGGTCAGTGGAAGAGGGGAAATGAGGGAGATTGAAGGTCAGGGAGATTGGGCTTTGAGTGTGGGGAGAGATGGAGCCAAATTTGGAAGAAAAAAGGAAGAAGGGAGGTTCTTGAATGAGGGATATTGGATCATGGGATGCTTTGTGGTGGTCAATAGCATTGCCCAACTCTGCAGTACTGATTGTACCTTTACTGACTTTAGCAATACTGATTACGCACTGCCTCTCCAGGAATGTGATGTTTCAGATCATACACATCCACCCCCATCAAATACATTACTGACCGCACTCAATTGCCACACACTCTTCCCCCTAAACCTAGTAGCTCTCCAAATTGTAAGTTCACAGCTACAGAAATGATAACAAACACAACATAATCTTCCTCAACATAAGAGAATGTATGTGGGGAACCTGAACCACTACCCTGGGATAAATTACCATACAAACATATAGTTGTTGTATAAAAAGAGAGATTTCAAGGGAAACGTTTATAACTTGCTGGGCACAAAACCCAAAGATTGAGTGCAATGCCAATTTTATACTACACCCAATATTGCCCTTTGACTTCAATGGATAGTAAAACCTGACTTGGTGTAAAGCTGGCGCTGAATCTCATTCTGTCGATTTCCTAACAGGCAGAATAGGTTAAAATGCTCCAATTACCAACCATTGCAGCAAACAACAGATTTTAATGATGTTAACTTTGAAGTTCTTCTGTGTCACTGATTGTTGTTAAGGAAACGGAATGATCAGTATTTTGTGCACTGCCTTGAAGATACCCACGCTCTATGCTGTGCTCCACATACTTCGGTGCATTCTTTTACAGCAGTGGCAAGAACTTCCTAACCAATCAAGTACAATGGGTATGGGATGGAATGCACATGTAGTATTGGTGCAGTTTTGCCATTATGGTAAATCCCTCATTGTCTGAGGATGTCCAAGGTTGGAATTATTTCATCGTCTTCTGTGGGTCTTCTCATGACTGAAAAGTTCAGTTCGGGATTGGCATGAATGTCCGCAGAACTGACGGTTCACATTGTCATTGTTGGTCCCTGAGTGAATTTCTGTGCCACCTCTGGCATTCCTCTGGGCACACTGGATGTTGCAGGTTTGGTGTAGATGGTCCGTGAAACATACTGAATCAAATTTCAGTGCTTGCCTCCGCATGCGCCAGTCAGTGCAGTGTTTTTGCAAGAGAGGTGGTTTGCAATGCAGAGGTTTGTAAGGCTCTTTGTTAGTGTGATCATATCCTGTTTTTGCTTACTATCTTGATGTCATTTGCCCTAAAATAAATAGTTTCCCAATCAGAAGGTTTGCTTGGGGATTCTATAGTCATCCATGCAGGAGGCATGGCTTGCCCTTCTAGAATGTATTTTGTGGAGGGTCATCTTCAAATTGTTGAGCCCAGCATGATGGGTGATCTTGTTGTTTGTGATTTGTCCTGCCATCCAATTATCATGTTAGATCTTTAGCGAGAGGCTTCCAGATGATGTGGCATCTAGAGCAAAAGCAGAGTATGTGCCAAACAACTAGGTGCCAAGGAAAATGGTCTGGTAAAGTTTAATTTTAGTCTTCAGATTAATGCATTCTGATTCCAGAAAAGAACATGGAGTTGGCCATGGGCAGAATTTGCCTTTTGGATTCATGCACAGATATGCTCATCAATAGAGGCATCCCTATGCAGCACAAGGCCACATCACGATCTCTATGCGCTGTTCACATACCTAATTAAAGCTTTTGACAGTGTGTGGTTATGACACTGACTCTTCAAGCTAAATTTGTCAAAATCCTACACCTACTGCAAAGTCTGAGCGGCCTGCATGATGGAATGGCTGGACATGTTTGTACTTACGGTGAGATGTCCGATGCCTTTGCAGTGGTAGAAAACAAGAATACTTTGTGGCTTTGAATTCTTCAATCTCTTTGTTGTAATGCTTAAGACAGGCACCAGTGGCTTGCTTTCAAGCATCAATATTAGATTCTATTCAGGGAAGCTCCTCAATCTCTACAGACTACATGCCTCCACCAAAGTCACAGAGGCAGTAAGCAAAGAACTTCTGCATGCAAATTGCTTGCCCTAGCTGCCTCCAATGAGGAAGACATCCAGACCATGACAAAGAAATTCTCAAGTGCTATCTAAAACGTGGTCTCCAAATTAGTGTCACCAAGACTGAGGTTATGTTTCAGGCAGCACCAGGCACAAGATATGAAGCACTAGACATAGCCATTGATAGCACTTGCACTACTAGATGGGACACACAGTGTAAGGCCCACCATTTTATCTGCCTATGAAATGTGTGCAGGGTGTCAGCCCTGCAAAGTCACTGGCTGTCAATCTCAATATCTGCATGGGGAGACAGTGGCATAGTCATATTGTCACTGGATTGGTGAACCCAGGTTCGAATCCCGCCATGGTGGAAATTGAATCCAATAAATATCTGGAATAAAAAGTCTGCTGATGACCATGAAAGCATTGTCAATTATCATAAAAATTCATCTGGTAAAAATCTGCCACCCCTTACCTGGTCTTTCCTACATGTGACTCCAGATCCACAGCAATGAATGTGCGTGCTGAAATGGCCCAGCAAGGCTATTAGCTGTATCAAATCGCTACAAAGGCAATAGAATGGAAAGAAACTAGATGGACTACCCGGCATCGATCTAGGTACTGGAAATGACAGTGGAAAATCCAACCTTGTCAACCTTGCAGAGTCCTCCTTACTGACATCAGGGTGCTTGTGTCAAACTTGGGAGAGCTGAATCACAGGTTAGTCAAGCAACAGCCTGACATAGTCATGCTCATGGAATCAGGCCTTACAGATGACGCCCGAGGCACCACTATTGCCATCCATGGTGACGGGAAAGGTGGCGGTACACTGATATACAGTCGGGAGAAAGTTACCCTGGGTGGCATGGTAGCACAGTGGTTAGCACCGTGGCTTTGCAGCTCCAGGGTCCCAGGTTCAGTTCCCGGCTTGGGCTACTGTCTGTGCAGAGTCTGCATGTTCTCCCCATGTCTGTGTGAGTTTCCTCTGGGTGCTCCGGTTTCCTCCCACAGTGCAAAGGTGTGCAGGTTAGGTGGATTGGCCGTACTAAATTGCCCCTTGATGTCCAAAAAGGCTTAGATTGGGTTACGGGGATAGGGTGGGTGTGTGGGCTTAGGTAAGGTGCTCTTTCCAAGGACGGTGCAGACTCGATGAACCGAATGGCCTCCTTCTGCACTGTAAATTTTATGATTCTATGAGTCTTCACCATGAGGAAGACATCCAGACCATGACTAAGAAATTCTCAAGTGCTATCTAAAACATGGTCTCCAAATTAGTGTCACCAAGACTGAGGTTATGTTTCAGGCAGCACCCAATGAGGTCTTATATAATAATAATCTTTATTGTCACAAGTAGGACATTAACACTGCAATGAAGTTGCTGTTAAAATCCGCTAGTCGCCACATTCCGGCACCTGTTCGGATACACCGAGGGAGAATTCAGAATGTACAATCCACCTAACAGCACGTCTTTCGGGACTTGTGGGACGAAACTGGAGGACACAGAGGAAACCCACACAGACACATGGAGAATGTGCAGACTCCGCACAAACAGTGACCCAAGCCAGGAATTGAACCTGGGACCTGGCGCTGTGAAGCAACAGTACTAACAACTGGCCTATCGTACGCTAATGGCTTCAGGTCAAACAAGTGCAAGGAAACGACCTGCTAATTACCATATACCATCCACCATTGAATTGAAGTGGCAGAATGTACTCTGGGTGGAGGTCTTCAATGTCCATCACTGAGAATGGCTTGGTAGCACCACTACTGAACAAATCCTAAAGGACATAGCTGCTAGACTGGGTCTGGGGTTGGTGGTGAGGGAACCAACAAGAGGGAAAAACATACTGGACCTCATCCTCACCAACCTGCTTGCCACAGATGCATTTGTCCATGACAGTATCGGTATGCGTCACCACCGCACAGTTCTTGTGGAGACAAAGTCCCATCTTCACACTGAAGATACCCTCCCATCATGTTGTGTGGCACTAATATTGTGCTAAATGGAATAGATTCAAAACAGATCTTGAAACTCAAGACTGGCCATCCATGAGGTGGTGTGGGTCATCAGCAGCAGCAGAATTGTACTCAGTCACAACCTCATGGCCCAGCATATCCCACATTTTACCATTACCCCAGACATGGGGCTCAACACTGGTTCAATGAAGAGTGGAGGAGGACATGCCAGGAGCAGCATCAGGCATACCGATAAATTAGGTATCAATCTGCTGAAGCCACAACACAGGACTTCTTGTGTGCCAAACAACATATGCAGTAAGTGACAGATGGAGCCAAGTGAACCCACAACCAATGGGTCAGATCTAAGCTCTGCAGTCCTGCCACATCTAGTTGTGAATGGTGATGGATAATCAAACAACTCGCTGCGGAAGAGGCTTCATAAATATTCCAATTCTCAATGAAGAAGGGGCCCAGCACATCAGTGCAACAGACAAGGCTGAAGCATTTGCAATAACCTTCAGCCAGAAGTGTAGAGTGGTTGATTCATCTTGGTCTCCTCCAGAGGTTTCCAGTATCACAGGGTGCCAGTCTTCAGCCAATTCGATTCAGCCCACGTGATATCAAGAAAAGGCACTGGATACTGCAAAGGCTGTGGGCCTTGACAATACTCCAGCAATTGTACTGAATATTTGTGCTCTAGAACTTGTCACACCCCGAGGCAGGAGTTCCGTACAGCTACAACACTGTCATCCATCTGCCAATGTGGAAAATTGCCCAAGTATGCCCAGATGCACTCCACCTGCCAATGTGGAAAATTGCCCAAGTATGCCCAGATGCACTCCACCTGCCAATGTGGAAAATTGCCCAAGTATGCCCAGATGCACTGCAGGAACTCACCAAGGTTCTTTTGGCAGCACCTTTGCAAACTGATGGCCATTACTATTTAGAAGGACAAGGGCAGCAGATACATAGGAACACCACCCCATGGAGGTGCCCCTCCAAGTCACTCACCATCCTGACTTGGAAATATATCACCGTTTCTTCACTGTCACTGGGTCAAAATCTGGGAACTCTCTCCCTAATAGCACAATGGGTGTACCAACATCACATAGTCTATAGAGGTTCAAGAAGGAAGATCACCACCACCTTCTCTAGGGCAATTAGGGATGGGTAACAAATGCTGACCTAGTCACCGAAACCCACATCCTGTAAAAATGAAAAAAATAATTGGCCTGCAAGCAGTACACTGTGAAGAGGATGAGAGGAATTCTCAAGCATTTCAAATGATAGCTGTGTGACCAAAACCCCTCCCCCATGATCTCAGTGTCAACATTTTTCAAAGGAGAAAAAAATGTTCTTTATATTGGGCTAGAGGTGAATTGAAAGCAGAACTTGCAAACATTAGTGAAAGGTGCAATATTGCCCTACTGCAAGTGCATCCTGTGCCTGTTTGTATTGAGTAACAAATATATTGTGGAAAGGTAAGAATGTACAAGACATCCTGGGGCTGGATACTCTGCTTTGCCGTCAGCCCAGGGGTTTCCCGACGGCGTGGGGTTGCCCCACAATGGGAAACCCCATTGACCAGCCGGCGTAACGGAGCATCCCGCCGACAGGGTAAAACAGAAATGTGGCGCGGCGGGACGGAGAATCCAACTCCTTGTATCTCTCAAGGAGCAAACCAGCTGTTCCTTCCAATGGGAAAGAGGTGGCATGGATGAGAAAGGAGAAACTTTGGCACATCTGCAGCCTTCAATGTTATTTTTTGTCTATTTGTTCCTAGTTCCAATGCACTAATGCGGTTTTAGTTTATCATCTGCTTCCAGGTGAAAAAGGACTAGGTCAACAATAAAATAACTAATACCATGCAATGAAGTAATTCTAGCTCAGTTTCCAAAGAATTGTTGAATGGATTTTTGAAGCAAATTTGGAGGTATGGTCCTTTGAGTTACACTTGCTAAGCAGCTATATCATGGTCCGGACAAGGCTTTTGCAAGTCTGTTGAATCTGCTTCATGCTTCAGAATTGTATCTAGCCACGGCTCACAATCAGGGGAACCTGACTGCCTATGCTACTGGTAACCCTTGTGCTTAATGGCCAATGAATGTGATGTGGGGTGTCTGGATCCTCTCTGGAGGTGCCATACAGTTCCCTCTCCAAAGTCAATCCAGATTTTGAAAATCTACTCTTTACAGGTCCAACTGGCCTGACCCCAACTTTCATGGGGCCCAATTGGGATACGAACGGCAAGTATCTCTCATCTCACTGAGCATATTGGCTTTCAATGTTGTTTGTGCTTGAATCTTTCCCTGTCAGTAAAGCAGGACCTCCCAGTGCAGGCTATCAGCATCCAAGCCCAGTGCCGTCCTTAGTACTAGCCTTGTGAGTAGGTGGGCCGAGTAGAAAGTCTTGGCTTTTCTAGGTCCTTGTCAGTTTTGGAGTCATTCCACCTGTCTTCCATCAAGTTTAAGATGGAAAGCTGGCGGAAATTCAACCCCATTATTTTTAGATGTAATCGAACAAAAGAAAACTACTTTTAAGAAACGGAACTAAACAGAACTGATGTACCCTATTCTTTATGGGTGAGACCAAGCTTAAAGGAAGAACTTAGCATTCAACTCATCAAATTTGGCAAATTTGAATATCTTACTCTTGTAAATAAAGCTGACACTTCCAGATAAGTGGTCTTCTTTTAAACCATGCACAAGATTGCGCATCAAAATATTGTATGTAGTGAGATTCTAGTTTTTACACCTAGTTTTACAGTACATTCACATTGCTGGTAAAGCCTGCCTCACAGAACAGATCTTTCAATATATTAGCTAGTAACGTATAAGAACAGAAAACAGTTACTGGTCCAATTCATTTTTGCCCCTATAAGCGCTTAGCAAAAACAACTGTTTAGGTGATATTGAGTCTCTGATCAAATTTCCTCTTGGAAAGTATTCATCTGAAATAGCTGTCCACTACAGTTACTAAATCCCTTGTGTTTAATAACTTCTGTCCTGATAATATATTACCACAGGGCACACACATTTCTGGGCCCTGCTGTGTTGCTATGGTAAGTACCTTGTTAACTATTCATCAAAATACATCACAATAATATGCAAATGCTTTGGTAGTCCTGTGAGAAGTGTGGCAAGGTTGATATGCTCAATGTAAAATTAAAACAAACTAGGAAACTGCTAAAATTTGCGATGAATATCTAATTTCAATTTTAATGTAAATTACATTTCTGCTGTTTGGATTTGCAAATTCATTTTATTTTCCATTTCATTTTAATTGCATTTTCCTTGACAACACATTCATGGGAAGTCAGAACAGAAGCAGGGTTTTTACTATTGGTCAAGGTTTTACAAAGTGTGGGTCACAACCTGTTGGTGGGTCGTGGGCGGGTGTCGGGAGGGTCATGGAGCGATCGGTCTTGATCACAGGAGATGCACCCAATGGCTGCGACCGTCATTTAAATTGAGAATAGCAGCCAAAACCGACTTTTATATGAGAATGAAATGAGGCTTAGTTGGCTCGACAGATGGTTTGTGATGCAGAACAAGGCCAACAGCACGTGTTATTTCCAGCACCAGCCGAGGTTATTCATGACGGGCCCACATTCTTAACCTTGCCCCTTGTCTGAAGTATGGTGACTCTCAGGTTAAATCACCACCAGTCAGCTTTCCCCCTCAAAAAGGAAAGCAGCCTTTGGTCATCTAGGACAATGGCAACTTTACTTTATATGCAGGGAAGTACTGGCAAATGAGAGAAGTTTCAGATTTTGAACAAGAAGTGTCAGGGGAAAATTTAATTTTGTGTTTGAGGCCCCAGAATTAGATATTAACATACAGCTGACTCCAAACGAAAAGACTAAGCTGCTGTACCTGACTTGTGACAGCACATTATAAACACGCCAAAGGTCCATGAGGACGTAAGCATGCTGGAATAGCATCTCCCATGAGTATCCACTGCTGAGTAAAACAGGCATTTTATTGCTATTGCTCTTCATGATGACAAAGGAACTGGCTGAACTCTGCACCTGATATGTGCAATGTCCTCCCCTCCTGTGAAACTGAATGGAGTGAAACCATGAGGACCAAGCAGGCTCCCTTTCACATCAATGGTAAGAAAATGGCATGTGTCGTGAAGGTCGACCAGCGTGAGTCACAAAGGTCGGCCAGCATGGGTCCCAAAGGCCAGACAGTTGGCAAAAGTGGGTCCCGGGAAAATAAATTTGGAAAACACTTAATTTTTCCCTCCAACCAGTCAGTCACATTTTGTCGTGGGCAAAAGTCTGCACTTGCAATATAAAATCTAAGAGGTTCAAAATGCTGAACAATGGGTGAGAGCTGTTATGATGAGCAGCTGGAGTAGAGAACAGTGGCCTTGTGACCCA
Source organism: Scyliorhinus canicula (assembly GCF_902713615.1). NCBI lineage: Eukaryota > Metazoa > Chordata > Chondrichthyes > Carcharhiniformes > Scyliorhinidae > Scyliorhinus > Scyliorhinus canicula. The sequence goes on along the minus strand of NC_052152.1, from coordinate 88,384,877 downwards.
TAGGTTATTGACCTGAATTTCTCAGGTATGTGTGAAATAATCTGATAGATTCTTCATACGAAATGAACAATCAATCATTGATGCTTCTGTGGAACTGGCAGCAGACATCAATCTGTTAGTTATACTTCCATTACTCTGCTAACTGCAGCTCTGAGCAATCAAAACTTCCCATGAGATGTAGCAAGCAGATCGACTCTGCTTTGACAGCATTGACATTTGAGAAGTTCTAAAAGTGGTTGATAGGACACGTTTGCAGTTTTTATGTAAAGTAACACAATTCCTGCAGTGAAAAAGGTTCCAGTTAATGAACATGCATGTATTTGCATGCATACATGCATGTAGGGGCTGGTTTAGCTCACCAGGCTAAATCGCTGGCTTTTAAAGCAGACCAAGCAGGCCAGCAGCACGGTTTGATTCCCGTACCAGCCTCCTCGGACAGGCGCCGGAATGTGGCGACTAGGGGCTTTTCACAGTAACTTCATTGAAGCCTACTCGTGACAATATACGATTTTTTATTTTTTCATTTTTTTTCATTTGTGATGCTACCACATTGTTGGATGTGGTGGGCTCATACTTCCAACGTTGAATATTCTATTCAATCTTCCCTTTGCGCGAGTTGTGAGTCTGTCTCGCTTTCAAAGTGGTTGAAAATGGATATGCTCTAAAGCCTTTTAAATCCATTAATGCCCTCTAAGCGTAATTGGGAAAATCTTCAAGCTTTCTGAAAGAAGAGTCTCTAGATTGTACGATTGATTTACATCTATGCTTTAGTGTAGTTCTCAGCCATATAATTTTTTGGATGATGCTTACTCAACAATTATGCATTTTGGTGGGTATTCCAGGCTGTATATATGTGATGTTTCCTCAAAACGCTATGGGCCAGAGTTTTTGGTTTGGGCTCAATCAGCAATCCAGGTACCAATAAATGCACTCCTAATTGTACCGATTTCTGAAGTGATTTTATGTTTCAAGCTCCCACTCATATTTATTTGTAGAATCACTTGAAGAAGTGAAATCGGCAGGGCTTTAGAACTTATTTTTTTTACGTGACTTGCTTTAAAAGAATTCCCTTTTTTATTCTTTCATGGGATTTGAGCATTGCTGGCAAGACCAGTATTTTTATTGACCATTCCAGCTTGCCCTTGAGAAGGTCTTGATGAGCAGCCTTCCTGAATCATTACAGTCCATCTTGGACATAATTGAGGAGTGATAACCTGGTGCAGTTTAATGAATAGAGCTGAAAGTCAGTTTGTCACAAAAATCAGTGTTTTTAATAAATGCCGGGACCATCTCCTGTGTGTTATCTAACTTTATAAACTGAAAATGTTTTTAAAGAAAACTAACAGTACCAATTAAGATTTCTATTGGGATGCAAAAAGTAATTTTAATGGGAATTAATTATTTCTAATATTTCAAAACTTTCAATAAGTGCCTATTAGTGACCATGAGCCCATTTAGAACAGCTTTGTTTGAAGCACCACGTCGAAGAACAACAAACATGGACAAATAACAGAAATTTACCATGGTGACAAATTTGATCTGGGGGTGTGGCTAGGCTAGATGCGTGGGATGGAGGTGGGGACAGGTTGCTAATTCCCAATGCAAGCTATCATGGAAACTTGATCTGCACTGGACGAAATGCACATGTGAAATTTTTCATTCTTTTCTGCTAGTGTGGCTGCTTTTGCGTTGACAGAAACTCTATCCCCCTGTTTTTGCCTCCAGATAAATGATGAGAGACAGGAACAATGATCAGAGTGCTATGTTGTTGTTTAATTTTAAATATAGCTGATATGCTACCCGGCATGCTGTCAAGTTAAGAATCGTATGGGACCACATTCAAAGATGTCTCAACAAAGAACATAGGTAAACGCTGTCACAAAGAATTGAACAAACTTGGAGATGGAAACAAATGATTGCCATGAAAATCCTCTATTACAAAGAACAAAGAACAATTCAGCACAGGAACAGACCCTTCGGCCCTCCAAGCCTGTACCGGTCATGATACCAACCTTTGCGAAAATCCTCAGCATTTCCTTGTGCTGTATCCCTCTATACCCATCCTATCCATGTGTTTGTCAAGATGCCTTTTGAACACTGTTAATGATCTGCTTCCACAACCTCCCCCGGCAACGCGTTCCAGGTACTCACCACCCTCTACGTAAAAAACTTGCCTCGCACATCTCCTCGAAACTTTGCCCCACGGACCTTAAACAGATTCCCCCTGGTGACTGACCCCTCCACCCTGGGAAGGAGTGCCTGCTCATCCATTCTATCCATGTCCCTCATAATCCTGTAGACCTCTATCACATCACCCCTCAACCTCCGTCTTTCGAATTAAAACAGTTTGAGTCTATTCAGCTTCTCCGCATAGCTAACACCCTCAAGACCAGGCAACCTCCTCTGCACCCTCTCCAAAGCCTCCTCATTCTTCTCGTAGTATGGCGACCAGAATTGTGCGCAATATTCCAAGTGCGGCCTTACCAAGGTTCTATACAACTGTAGCATGATTTGCCAGTTTTTATACTCAATGCCCCATTTAATGAAGGCAAGCGTTCCGTATGCTTTCTTGACTATCGTGTCCACTTGTGTTGCCACCTTCAAAGATCTGTGGACCTGCACGCTCAGATCTCTCTGACTTCCTATATTCCCAAGAGTTTTACAATTTACTGTATATTTCCCCTCGAAGTTAGACCTACCAAAATGCATTACCTCACATTTGTCTGGATTAAACTCCATTTGCCACTTTCTGCCCAAGTCTCCAACCTATTTTTGTCCTGCTGTATCTTCTGACAATACTCAACACTATCTGCCACTCCATCAACCTTGGTGTCATCCGCGAACTTACTAATCAGACCGGCTACATTTTCCTCCAAATTGTTTATGTGCACCAGAAACAACAGAGGCCCAAGCACCGATCCCTGTGGAACACCACTAGTCACAACCTTCCATTCAGAAAAATACCCTTCTACTGCTCCCCTTTGCCTTCTGTGACCGAGCCAATTCTTATCCATCTTACCATCTCACCTCTGATCCCGTTTGACTTCACCTTTTGTACCAGTCTGCCATGAGGCACCTTGTCAAAGGCTTTACTGAAGTCCAAGTAAACAACATCCACCGCTCTCCCCTTATCAATTATCTTTGTTACATCCTCAAAAAACTCTATCAAGTTCGTGAGGCACGACCTCCCCTTCACAAAACCATGCTGTCTATTACTTATGAGTCCAGTTGTTTCCAAATGAGTCCAAATCCTGTCACTGAATATTCTCTCCAATAATTTACCTACTACCAGAGTGAGGCTCACCGGCCTATAGTTTCCAGAATTATCCCTGCTACCTTTCTTAAACAGCGGTACCACATTAGCTATTCTCTAGTCCTCTGGGATCTCACCTGTAACCAATGAGGATACAAAGATGTCAGTCAAGGCGCAAACAATTTCCTCCCTTGCTTTGCTCAGGATTCTGGGATAAATCCCATCAGGCCCAGGAGACCTATCTCCCTTAACATCTTTTAAAAGACCCAATACCTCCTCCTTTCCGATGTTAACATGATTCAGACTGTCCACAAGCCCCACCCCAAGAATCATCTTCCATAAAGTCCCCTTCTTTTAGTGAACACTGATGCAAAATATCCATTTAGTACCTCACTCATTTCCTCTGGTTCAACACATAGATGCCCCCTACTGTCCTTAAGTGGTCCAATCCTTTCCCTGGCCACCCTCTTGCTTTTTACATATTAATAAAAAGCTTTGGAATTCACCTTAATCCTACTTGCCAAGGACTTTTCATTTCTATTCCTTATTCTATTCCATTCCATTGTTACCCCCTCAAAAAACTTGATTAAGTTAGTGAGGCACGACCTCCCCTTTTTTTCAATGTATTTTATTACAAACATGTATCAAAACAAGTTACAGCGAACAAACACCCCGGGAAACATGCTTCCTGTCATAATATCCACTCATGTATATAATGAGATGTAGGCAGGCAGTGATTGACACATCGGATGACCAGTAAGCATACAACACAGTACTGCCAATCACCAGACAGGACACTACCACTATAAAGCCAGACGGCACTAGGTTTCCCGCTCTCTCGGGACCCAGCTACTGAGACAATCAGAGAGCACGAGCTAGCAAGTGCAAACACCATGCGGTAGCTAGTAAGTCTGGTCAGGCTACTATAAGGTCACCAGTCAGATCAGTATAGTGTCGACCCACATCTGAATGTGTATAGCAGTTCTATAGTTGAATAAACAGTGTTGGTTCTTCTCCAGTGTTAGACGTCTGTTTCTAACTTCCCTGCATCGAGTGCAGTCCACATCGAACCAATCTGCCTAACACATCACTTCCCAACAATCAACTTTTCCTCTTTTTCACCTCCCCTCCCTCGCGATGAACAGCCCCCCAGACATGGTCACAAATATCCCCCACCTTTCCTCAAACTCCCCTGAAGAGCCCCTGAACTCACACTTTATCTTCTCTAATTGTAGGAAGTCGTAGTCACCCAACCAAGGCGCTGCCCCCAGTAGCGATGCCAATTGCCACTCCAACAAAATTCTCCGCCATGCAATCAGAGAGGCGAAGGCCAAGATATCGGCCTTCCTCCTCTCCATGAGCTCTGGCTTCTCCGAAACCCCAAATATCGCCATCAAATGGTCCGGGCCCACCTCCTCCTGCATTATCCTGGCTAAGACCACGAACACTCCCGCCCAGAATCTTCCCAATTTTTTGGAACCCCAAAACATGTGTGCGTGATTCGCTGGCCCCTGCCCACACCTCTCACGCTCATCTGCTAGCCCCTGAAAGAACCCACTCATTCTCGCCTGAGACATATACACCCTGTGCATGACCTTAAACTGTATTAGGCTCATCCTTGCATATGAGGAGGTCCCATTTCCCCCAGCTCAAACTCATGATTCTCGCACAGCGGCATTAGCACCGACATCCCTTCCACCCTAAAATGTCTCCTCAGCTGATTCCACATCTTCACTGTGGACTGCACGACCGGCTGCTTTAATAAATACTTGGAGCCATTGGCAATGCTGCCATCACCACAGCCCTCAAACTAGACCCCTTACAAGATTCCTCCTCCATCCGAACCCACTCTACCCCTTCTCCTTCCCACTATCGCCGCACCTTGTCCACATTCGCCGCCCAATAATAATGCAGCAAGTTCGGCAAGGCCAACCCCCCCTGCTGCCTTTATCTCTGTAACGGGGTCCTCCCCACCTTCGGCACCTTCCCCACCCCGACAAAGTCAGAAATGATCATGTCCACTTTCCCAAAAAAGACCTTTGGTATAAAGATCGGGAGAGCTTGAAAGATAAACAAGAACCTCGGCAGAATATTCATTTTCACCACTTGGACCTTCCCTGCCAGTGTTAAGTGCAGTGTATCCCACGTCTTAAGATCCTCCCTAGCCTCTTCCACCAGCTTCGTTAAGTTCCACTTATGGAGCCCAGTCCATTCCCTCGCTACCTGAATCCCCAAATGCCTAAACCGATCCCTCGCTACCGTAAATGGCATCCCTCCCAAATTAGCCCACTGTGCCAGCTCATTCACCGGGAATACCTCACTTTTCCCTACATTCAGCTTGTACCCTGAGAACCCTCCAAACCTCTCCAGCAGGCCCATAATCCTTCCCATACTCTCCAACGGATTCAAAACATACAGCAAGAGGTTATCAGCATAGAGCGACACCCGATACTCCGTCTGTCCCCTCATAATCTCCCACCACTGTGCCGACCCTCTGAGAGCCATCCCCAATTGCTTTATGGCCAGCGCAAACAGCAGTGGTGACAGCAGGTACCCCTGCCTCATACCCCTGTGGAAGTCAAAGCTTTGTGAGCTCATATCATTCATCCTCACCCTCGCCCTTGGGGCCACATACAGCAACCGCACCCATGCCACAAATCCCGGCCCAAACCAAACCTTCGCAAAACCTCGAACAGGTACCGCCACTCCACCTGATCAAATGCCTTCTCCGCGTCCATGGACACCACCACCTCTAGTACCAGAGCCCCCGACGGATTCATCACCACATTCAACAGCCATCTTATATTACTTGCGAGCTGCTTGCCCTTCACGGAGCCTGTTTGATCTTCTGCCACCACCCTGGGGACACACTCCTCCATCCTCCCGACCAACAACTTAGCCAATGCTTTCACATGCGTATTCTGTAGTGATAAGGGGCTATACGACCCACATTTCACCGGGTCCTTCCCCTTTTTTGGAATTAGTGTGATTACTGCCTGCATCATCGTCTTGATTATTGCCTGTGTCATCGTCTTGATTACTGCCTGCGTCAACATCTTGATTACTGCCTGCGTCATTGTCTTGATTACTGCTTATGTCATCGTCTTGATTATTGCCTGTGTTATTGTCTTGATTACTGCTTGCGTCATCGTCTTGATTATTTCTGCATCATCGTCTTGAATACTGCCTGCGCATCGTCTCCTATTCTATTCTTGATTACTGCCTGTGTCATTGTCTTGATTATTGCCTGTGTCATCATCTTGATTACTGATTGCGTCATCGTCTTGATTACTGCCTGCGTCATCGTCTTGATTATTGCCTGTGTCATCGTCTTGATTACTGCTTGCGTCATCGTCTTGATTATTGCCTGTGTCATCGTCTTGATTACTGCTTGCGTCATCATCTTGATTATTGCCTGTGTCATCGTCTTGATTACTGCTTGCGTCATCGTCTTGATTACTGCTTGCGTCATCGTCTTGATTACTGCCTGCGTCATCGTCTTGATTACTGCCTGCGCATCGTCTCTTATTCTATTCTATTATTCTCTTCCTCTATTCAAGTAGATCAAGGTGGATCTGCCTCTTAATTCAATTTGCCTGTCTCTGTTCTATATCCCTTGATACTCTTATCCCCAACAAAAGAATATCAAGCTTGCACTTGATGCAGTAGCCAGAGCGTCTTGGGGAAGTGAATTCCATGTTTCTGTGTGAACAGCTCTCTCGCATTTCACTCTTATAAGATCTAACTTGTAAAATTAGTGGGGTGGGGGGGGGGGGCAGCATGGTTCAAAAGGTGGTTGACAGACAAGAATCAAATAATTCCTGTAAATGGATATAGCTGGAACGGAATGTTCCCCAGAGATCTCTATTGGGTGTACTTTTGGTTCTTGGACCAGTGCATATGGAGGTCATCACAAAGGTGAGAAGGACTGAACATGACATTAGAAGAGAAACAGTTTAGTGTCATGTGCAGATAGGCAAATCCAAAGATGTGCAGGTTAGGTGGACTGGGCGTGCTAAATTGCCTCTTTGTGTTGTGTCCAAAGCTGTGCAGGTTAGGTGGATTGGCCATGCTAAATTGCCACTTGGTGTCCAAAGACGTGCAGGTTAGGTGATGTTATGGGGCTATGGAAATATGGTGGGGGAGTGGCCTAAAGGGTCAGTGCAGACTTGATGGGCCAAATAGCCTCCTTTGGCACTGTAGGAATTCTATGGTTCTATGGATAGGTGAAAAGTTAATGTAATAAGCGTTGCAAAGTTATTGATTCCAGAACGGTATCACTTAATAAAGTCTTCATAACCTTCAGTAGGTTAATAGCAAGCTTTATTAACTATTTGTTGTGACATTATGATGAATCTACATAACTGTAAGGGTTAATGTTATGTCCAAATTAACCACTAGAGGGAGCTAGATGCAGAACTATATAAAGCATCAATGCTAAGTCTTCTGGGAGTGTTGAGGAGAAGGTAAGAAGACAGACTGTAGGAAAAATAGTGTCAGTGAGAGCAGATCATAGTTATTGTATTAGTGTAGAGATTAGTAGATGAGGGTATATTGTATGTTTATTATCAATTGTTTATTATATAGGAGTAAGTGTCGAATCCAATTAAGTAGTGTAAATAAATCTTCAGCTTTGTTTTATATAAAAGCTAGTTATGGTCTCTGTGAACACCAAGTCAACCATCTTCGGATCAGAACCACAAAGAACACCACACTTGCAACTAAATACCAAATACAATGTACAGGAAAGGAGCTATTTCAGTGTCTAGGTCTTCACAAGTTTCTGCTCAACACCTCACTGACCATCGGTCTGAGCCACATGTCTTCTTACATCAGTGTGTGGGTGGTACTGTACACAGTCCCACGTTAGACCTGGAGATAAAAGCAAATCACTGCGGATGCTGGAATCCGAAACAAAACTAGAAAATAGTGGACAATCACAGCACGTCTGACAGCATGTGTGAAGAGAAAAGGGAGGTAACGTTTTGAGTCTGGATTACTCTTTGTCAAATCTAGAGAAAACTGGACATAGGATCATAATTATACTTTGTGGGCGTGGAGGGGTGGGACTGGGTAGTGGGCCAACGATAGGTGGAGATTGACAAAGATATCATGGACAGAAAGACAAAAGGAATGTAAATGGGGGTGATTAAGTCTAAGAAGGGTGCTGATAGTGGCATATAAAGAGATTAGAATGTGTTAAAGGCAGAACAAAGGTGAGCAGTGTGTCAAAGGGCAACTAGAAACAGGGAACAGATGGTCAAGTGGGATGGAGGAGTGGGGCCAATGGTGAGGGAAAAACAGATCAATGGAAGAAACTAAAATAAATTGATGGAAATGAAAATGGAGTGAAAAGGAGAGTTTGCAGTCTGAAGTTGTTGAATTCAATGTTAAGTCCGGAAGGCTGTAACGTGTCTAATCGGAAGATGAGGTGCTGTTCCTCCAGTTTGCACTGGGCTTCACTGGAACATTGCAGCAGGCCAAAGATGGACATATGGATGTGAGAGCAGGACAATGAGTTGAAATGGCAGTGACCCCCACCCTTCCACCTCCTCTAACCTAAGGGGTAGAGTGAATAACAGGTAAGCTCTTTCTTTCTTTTTCTTGTTTTATCTAGAGGAGATGGCAGGGAAGGCAGCGCAACGTTCCTCCTGCAGAATGTTTGAGGTGAGGGACGCTGTCAGTGTCCCTGCTGATTTCACCTGTGGGAAGTGCACCCCTTAGAAACCTCATTAGGGAACTGGAGCTGGAGCTGGATGAACTTCGGATCATTCGGGAGGCAGAGGTGGTCATAGATAGTAGCTTCAGGGATGTAGTTACTCCGAAGAATCAAGATAGATGGGTGACGGTGAGAGGGGCTGGGAGGAAGCAGTCAATGCAGGGATCCTCTGCGGTCGTTCCCCTCAGTAACAAGTATACCGCTTTGGATACTGTTGAGGGGGACGACCTACCAGGGGTAAGCCACGGTGAACGGATCTCCAGCACTGAGTTCATCCCTGTGGCTCAGAAGGGAAGGAGGGAGAGCAGGAGAGAAATAGTTATTGGGGACTTGATAGTTAGAGGGACAGATAGACGGTTCTGTTGCAAAGAAAGAGACTCACGGGTGGTATGTTGCCTCCCGGGTGCCAGGGCCCATGATGTCTCGAACCGTGTTTTCAGAATCCTTAAGGGGGGAGGGGGAACAGTTACAAGTCGTGGGACACATCGGTACCAACGACATAGGTAAGAGAAAGGACAGGGATTTAAAGCAGGAATTTAGGGAGCTACGGTGGAAGCCGAGAGCCAGGACAAACCATGTTGTTACCTCTGGTTTGTTGCCTGTGCCACATGCTAGCGAGTTGAGGAACAGGGAGAGAGTGCAAATAAACACGTGGCTGCAGGGATGGTGTATGAGGGAGGGTTTCAGTTATGTGGATAATTGGAGAACATTCTGGGGAAGGTGAGACCTGTACAGACAGGACGGTTTGCACCTGAACCAGAGGGGCACCAATATCCTGGGAGGGAAATTTGCTACAGCTCTTCGGGGGGGGTTTAAACTAATTTGTTAGGGGGATGGGAAAACGAGCTGTAATCCAGAAGCCAGTGTTGAGAGTAGTGAGGTACTGAGGAGGGTATCAAAGTTGCAGGAGTGTACCGGCAGACAGAAAGGTGGGTTGAAGTGTGTCTACTTCAATGCAAGGAGCATAAGGTAGGTGAACTTGGAGCGTGGATTGGTACTTGGGACTACGATGTTGTGGCCATTACGGAGACATGGTTAGAACAGGGACAGGAATGGTTGTTGGAAGTTCCGGGGTTTAGATGTTTCAGTAAGAGTAGGGAAGATGGTAAAAGAGGTGGAGGAGTAGCGTTGTTAATCAAGGATAGTTTAACGGCTGCAGAAAGGCAGTTCGAAAGGGATCTGCCTACTGAGGTAATATGGGCCGAAGTTAGAAATAGGAAAGGAGCGGTCACGTTGTTAGGAGTTTTCTATAGGCCCCCAAATAGTAATAGAGATGTGGAGGAAGAAATTGCAAAACAGATTATGGATAGGTGTGGAGGTCTCAGGGTAGTTGTCATGGGTGACATTAACTTTCCAAATATTGATTGGAACCTCTATAAGTCGAACAGTTCGGATGGGGCAATTTTTGTACAATGTGTGCAGGAGGGTTTCCAGACACAATATGTAGATAGGCCGACAATAGGGGGGGGCCACATTGGATTTGGTACTGGGTAATGAACCGGGCCAAGTGTTAGATTTGTTTGTGGTAGAGCACTTTGGAGATAGTGACCACAATTCGGTGTCTTTCACTATTGCAATGGAGCGGGATAGGGCCATACGGCAGGGCAAAGTTTATAATTGGGGGAGGTGTAATTATGATGTGATTAGGCAAGAATTAGGGAGCATAAGATGGGAACAGAAACTGTCAGGGAAAGGCACAAATGAAAAGTGGAGCTTGTTCAAGGAACAAATACTGTGTGTCCTTGATAGGTATGTCCCTGTCAGGCAGGGAGGAAATGGCTGTGTGAGGGAACCATGGTTCACAAAAGAGATTGAATGTCTTGTCAAGAGGAAAAAGGAAGCATATGTAAGGATGAGAAAACAAGGTTCAGTTGAGTCGCTTGAGGGTTATAAGGTAGCAAGGAATGAGCTAACAAAGGGCTTAGGAGAGCTAAGAGGAGGCATGAGAAGTCCTTGGTGGGTTGGATCAACGAAAACCCCAAGGCCTTTTACTCTTATGTGAGAAATAAAAGAATGACCAGGGTGAGGTTAGGGCCGGTCAGGGACAGTAGTCGGAACTTGTGCATGGAGACAGAAGAAACAGGAGAGGCGTTGGATGAATACTTTTCTTCAGTGTTCACCAAGGAGAAGGGCCATGTTTTTGAGGATGAGAGTGTGATACAGGTGGGTAGGCTGGAGAAGGTAGATGTTCTGAGGAAGGATGTATTAGCAATTTTGAAAAACCTTAGGTCGACAAGTGGGGCAGCGCGGTAGCATGGTGGTTAGCATAAATGCTTCACAGCTCCAGGGTCCCAGGTTCGATTCCCGGCTGGGTCACTGTCTGTGTGGAGTCTGAACGTCCTCCCCGTGTGTGCGTGGGTTTCCTCCGGGTGCTTCGGTTTCCTCCCACAGTCCAAAGATGTGCGGGTTAGGTAGATTGGCCATGCTAAATTGCCCGTAGTGTCCTTAAAAGTAAGGTTAAGGGGAGGTTGTTGGGTTACGGGTATAGGGTGGATACGTGGGTTTGAGTAGGGTGATCATTGCTCGGCACAACATCGAGGGCCGAAGGGCCTGTTCTGTGCTGTACTGTTCTATGTTCTATGTTCTATGTTCTAAGTCCCCTGGGCCAGATGGGATATATCCAAGGATTCATTGGGAGGCAAGGGATGAGATTGCAGAGCCTTTGGCTTTGATCTTTGGGTCCTCACTGTCCACGGGGATAGTGCCAGAGGACTGGAGAGTGGCGAATGTTGTTCCTCTGTTCAAGCAAGGGATTAGGAATGACCCTGGTAATTATAGGCCGGTTAGTCTTACTTCGGTGGTCGGTAAGTTAATGGAAAAGGTCCTGAAGGATAGGATTTATGACCATTTGGAAAGATGCAGCTTAATCATGGATAGTCAACACGGATTTGTGAAGTGTAAGTCTTGCCTCACAAATTTGATTGAATTCTTTGAGGAGGTAACTAAGTGTGTAGATGAAGGTAGAGCAGTTGATGTCGTACACATGGATTTTAGTAAGACGTTTGATAAGGTTCCCCATGGTCGTCTTATGAAGAAAGTAAGGAGGTGTGGGATAGAGGGAAATTTGGCCAATTCGATAAGTAACTGGCTATCACATAGAAGACAGAGGGTGATGGTGGATGGAACATATTCAGACTGGAGACCAGTTACCAGCAGTGTACCACAGGGATCAGTGCTGGGTCCTCTGCTATTTGTGATTTTTATCAATGACTTGAAGGAGGGGACTGAAGCGTGGGTCAGTAAATTTGCTGATGACACCAAGGTTGGTGGAGTAGTGGATGAGGTGGAGGGCTGTTGTAGGCTGCAAAGAGACATTGATAGGATGCAGAGCTGAGCCAAAAAATGGCAGATAGAGTTTAACCCTGATAAGTGCGAAAAAATAAGGGTAGAAAAATTTGAATGCAGATTACAGGGTCAACGGCAGGGTTCTGGGGAATGTGGAGGAACAACGAGATCTTGGGGTTCATGTCCACAGATCTCTGAAGGATGCCACTCAAGTGGATAGAGCCGTGAAGAAAGCCTATAGTATGTTAGTGTTTATTAACAGGGGGCTTGAGTTTAAGAGCCGCTGGGTTATGCTGCAACTGTACCTGACCCTGGTGAGACCGCATTTGGAGTATTGTGTGCAGTTCTGGTCACCTCACGATAGGAAGGATGTGGAAGCATTGGAAAGGGTGCAAAGGAGATTTACCAGGATGCTGCCTGGTTTGCAGGATAGGTCTTATGAGGAAAGGTTGAGTGAGCTAGGGCTTTTCTCTTTGGAGCGGAGGAGGATGAGAGGCGACTTAATAGAGGTTTATAAGATGATGAGGGGGATAGATAGAGTGGACGTTCAGAGACTATTTCCTCAGGTAGATGTAGCTGTTACAAGGGGGCATAACTGTAAGGTTCAGGGTGGGAGATATAGGAGGGATGTCCGAGGTAGGTTCTTTGCTCAGAGAGTGGCTAGGGTGTGGAATGGACTGTCTGCTGTGATAGTGACCACTTTAGGAACTTTCAAGCGGTTATTAGATAGGCACATGGAGCACACCAGAATCACTGGGAGTGGGATAGCTTGATCTTGGTTTCGGACAATGCTCGGCACAACTTCAAGGGCCGAAGGGCCTGTTCTGTGCTGTACTGTTCTGTGTTCTATGTTCTATGACAGGATGGTCTGGGTCCTGCTGTGGATAGACTGAAGGTGTTCTGCAAAGCGGTTACCTCATCTGCGTTTAGTCTCTTCAATGTAGAGTTGACCGCATTGGAGCAGCAAATGCAATAGACCAGATTGAAGGAGGTGTTCGCAAAGCCCTGCCTCATTTGAAATAAGTGTTTAGGACCTGGGCTGGTGTAGGGAGAAGGTAAAGGGACAGGTGTTACACCTTCTCCGATTGCATGGGGAGCTGTCGTTGGAAGAGGATGAGGAGTTGGGAGTGACGGAGGAGTGGGCCATGGTATCCCGGATGAACGGTCCCTGTGAAATGCTGACAGGGGGAGTGAGGGAATGATGTGTTTGGTGGTGGCATCATGCTGAAGTTGGCAAAACTGGCAGAGGATGATTCTTTGAATGCAGAGGATGGTGGCGTGAAAAGTCAAGACAAGGAGGACCCTACCCTGGTTCTGGGAGGGAGGGGAAGGGGTGAGCGCAGAGGTGCGGGTGATGGATCGAACACGGCTGAGAGCCCTGTTGACCACGGTGGGTGGTCTTAATTCTTCTTAAGGAAGAATTAGGACAAGTCAACAGCACCGTTTTGGAATGTGGCATCATTGGAACAGATGCAACGAAGATGAAGGAATTGGGAACGTGATGTAGTCCTTACAGAATGTGGGGTGTGAAGAGCTGTAGTCAAGGTAGCTGTGGGAGTCAGTGGGTTTGTAATGGATCCTAGTGGACAGTCAAATTGAAAGCTCAAGGAAGGGAAAGGAAGTGTCGGAGACGAACCGTGTAAAGGTGTTAGAGGGGTGGAAATTGTAAGCTAAATGAATACATTTTTCCAGGACCAGAAAGGAACATGAAGCGGCACCAAAATAGTCATCGATGTACCCGTGAAAGAGCTGTGTGATGGGGCGGAGGTAGGACAGGAACAAGGAATGTTCTACATACCCAATAAGGAGATAGACAAAACTGGGACCTATACAGTTACCCAGGGCCACATCTTTGGTTTGGGGGAAGTGAGACATGTTAAAAGATAAATTCTTCAGTCAGAGGATAGGTTCAGCCAGACAGAGAGTGGTGGTGAATGGGAATCATTCAGGCCTCTGTTCAAGGAAGAAGTGGAGACCCCTCAGACCATCCTGGTGGGGAATGGAGATATAGAAGGATTGAACATCCATGGTAAAGAGGAGGGGGTTAGGGACAGGGAGCTGGAAGTTGTTGATATGCTATAGGGCATCGGAGGAAACATGAATGTAGATGGGAAGGGTCTAGACAAGAGGAGAGAGTATGGAGTCAAGATAGGAAGAAATGAGTTCAGTAGTGCAGGAACAGGTTGGCATGATGGGCCTACCGGGACAGTCCTATTTGTGGATTTTGGGGAGGAGATAGAAGCGGGCTTCGTGGGTTAGGAGATTGAGGTTGAAAGCTATGAAGGTAAGATCTCCAGAGGAGATAAGGTCAGTGACAATGGTTTGATGCTTGCTGGTGGGATCATGGTCCAGGGGAGATAGAAGGAAGAGTTTGAGAGTTGCCGTTCAGCCTCTGTGAGGTAGAGATCAGTACGCCAGACAACGACAGCCCCACCCCTGTTGGGTGTGTCAGTGTCAGTAACATGGCATTAATGACAACATTCCTCACTCTGATCATTTTAAACTTTTATGTGCAAGATCCTTCTACTGCAATAAATGCAAGATAATACCTTTCAGAGGACAAACAAGGAATAGGAATTCACATTGAATGCGTAGCACTGAAGGGTATGGCTGATCATTTTAAGGATTTCAGTGCATAATTCTCTGGAAGGATGAATATATGTAGATACATCCTTATAAATGGCAGAAAAACTTTGGGTTCATTAAACAGTGACCTATGGTATAAAACTAAAGAGGTGGCAACGTTTTGTACAAACATTGAGTAGCTCAATTAGAGTGTTGTATGTACCTTTGGTCTATCCATTAGAAAATGGACATTAAAGCCATATAGAGTATGCTATGGCGTTTCATCAGGATGTTGCCAAGGATCGGAAACTATATTTTTGAAGTGAGGCTTGAGATACTAGAACCAATTCCTTTGGATCAGCAAAGGCCAGAAGGAGATTTAAGAGATTTTTAAAACTATGAAAGGGTATGAATAGTAATGAGCTCTTGCCACTGGGAAGTAAGTGACATGGTGTTATTAACAACCCTCCTCACTTTGGTAATTTTAAATTAGGAAAAATCTCTGCGCAAAAACTGTTGAAGCATGGAAGGCTTTGCAACAGTCAGTGGTTGAGACATCTTTCACAGAATAATTGGACAACTATTTTTAACAGAAGGCACAGAATTATGGGAAGGGAGCAAGGCAATGGGATTAGTTTTGGATTAGTTTAAAAAGACAGGATGGATTTAGCTTCTATGGTTCTACTTAAAGTAGCTTTACTGGTGCAAACCTGTGATAAATGCAATGAACACAAATGCATCACAACTTTAACATTGTAGTATTCTAAAACAAAACATTGAGCAACAGCAGTGCCTAATACATTGACATTTAAACATGAATATCCAATAATGTTTGGAGGGGAAGAAAACAAGTTTTAATATGTAAAGAATCACGGGTCAGAAAACAATGTGGAGAAAGTGCCCAGCCATTTCACCGAGTCCAGTTCCTACACAATAGGAGTATAGAACACTTTGCAAAGAAGACTGGAAGAACACTACTTTTGCTTTCTGGAATTTGGCAGCACACTTACTATAATTTGCAAACCAGATTGTGAAGGCAATTTGGACCATTCCAGACTGCAATTTGCAGCAGAAACAGGGCATAGATTTTGAGCAGAGATTAAATATCTCTGTTCTCAGTGAAGAAAGGAAAATGGAGAAGATGCCCGATTTAGGGCCGTAAAAGGCTAAAACACAAATAATGATAAAACTGCTTTACTTTAGCTCTGAAGCGTGGCCTTTCTTTTGCTGCCAGTTTCTCATCTCTCTTTTTAAAACATCTTTCAAGTTATAATACCTTCTTTTATTCAATTGCTTTCTTGTTAGTAACCCTCCTGAGCTTATTACTTTGCTGCAATTTGAATCATACTGAATGGTAGACTAGTTCAGAACAAAAGGAGACTATTTGGTCCATTAAGTTTGTTTCAGTTCTTTAGAGCAGTGCATCTCAAACTATCTGATGTGGCGTACCGGCAGTTTTTTTTTTCCAATGTGCCAGGGACCGGTGAGCAAAACAAGCCAATCCAGGATTACTGTCTCTTTCTTTTCTGGAAACACTCCAAGTACCGGCAGACGATGGCTCGCGTACCGGCACCGGTACGCGTACCACACTTTGAGAAGCACTGCTTTAGAGGATCGATCCAGGAATACCCATTGTCCCAGATCCCTAAAATTGTTCTTATTTCAGGTATTTCTTATTCCCTGTTAACGTTTACTATTGAATCTCCACCATTGCCCTATCAGATAGCACATTTCAAACCTTAATCACACATTGCATAAAATTATTTTCCTCAAGTTGCCTCTGATTCTGAATCCAGAATCAGGGACCATCCAGCCATGCTGTCCAAGAACAACCACAATTTGTATTTCTATATCTCCTTTACCATTGTACAATTCGGGGTTCAATGCTTCAAGGTGGGTTATCAGGCAAAATTTTATAGCAAGCCACGTAAGAGATAACTCGGAGAGATGGCCAAATGCTTGATCGAAGGAATAGTTTTAGGAAGAACCTTAAGGAAGAGGAGAGAAGTAGTGAGGCAGAGAGATTTAAATCATGGAAATTCAGGTCTCAGGACCTAGACAGCTGAAGGTATGGTCATGAATAGCGGAACAATTAAAATTCAACAACAAACAAATGTGGATGAGCACAGAGCACCTAGTGGGTTTTAGGGCTGTGATAATTGAAACCCTTGGCACAGGATGTAGCACACTCACCCCTGAGCCAGAACTTTGTGGGTTCAAATTCCACTCCAAGACTTGAGCACTGAGGCTAACAGTTCAGGGCAATAGTGAGGAAGTGCTGCACTGTCAGATATCAGATAAGGTGTTAACGGAGGTCCCTTCCTCTCTCTCTCTCTCTGCGGTGGATGTAATGCAGTATTTTGAAGAAGAACAGGGAAAAGGGGAATTATCCCCTGGTGCTATGACCAGGTGAGAAGGGGCCGAATGGCGCCCCTCTTTGTGCTCGTCTCATTTGACTGCAACAGGTTAATTGTTTGAAAAGGATACACTTGTCAATTCAGTGAGTACTTAACTACTTATGTGTT
This sequence comes from Scyliorhinus canicula, assembly GCF_902713615.1. Classification (NCBI taxonomy): domain Eukaryota; kingdom Metazoa; phylum Chordata; class Chondrichthyes; order Carcharhiniformes; family Scyliorhinidae; genus Scyliorhinus; species Scyliorhinus canicula. The sequence goes on along the minus strand of NC_052152.1, from coordinate 88,367,530 downwards.
GTGATCAGAAAAGAACCAATAGGACAGGCTTTCTTGAGTTTAGCAAAGAAAGAAGTTAGCTTAATTTTGCCTAAACCAATCTAAATAAAATGATAAAGTATCGACTTTCACATATATGCACATTAAACGTTCATACATACACACATATACAGATTGCAGAGTGGGGAAGGAAAGGTTAGCTGAATTAGAGTCCGGGAAAAAAGGAAAAATGTATACAACCTGTAGCTTGATAACTTGGCAGGCTTCAGGCTGATTTTGATGGTCTCAATGTAAAGATGTAGTGACTGAGTTGGTTGTGCTTCAGGATATGGTGGTGCTGGTTTTGATTCTTCAGATGAACATCTTGGTCTGTGGCAGGGTGTCCCTGGATGATCACAGTCAGCAAACAGGACTCAAAGCTTACCAGGGCAATTGGATAAACAAGGATGCAGGAGGGACACAAATTATTTCTTCTTTCTAAACTGCTTGTTCTCAATTCTGCTGAGAAAATATGTGCTTAAAACATACTAAGAGATGGCCAGTCAATGTGACATTCCTTCGTCAGCCACCAGGGTGTTCAAAGGTGACCAGAATAGCTCATATTTGGATGCTAACTTAGCCAGGATCTCATTGTCTAATGATTAGTCTTAATGTCTCATCTCCAACATTGGAATACCTCAGGTGATTGCCATACCTGCCTTGCTAATGAGACAGGAGATGTGAGTCCTTCACATTGTAACGTAATTGTCTTTGATGGGTTTTGCAGACAGTGACTTGGAATGTGGAACATATAATAATGCAAATTGGGGTTAGCGTCCTGCAAATTACGTCAGTTTCTGTGTTTTTAAAAAGTTACATTTATGTTTCCAGCTGGTGTGTGAAAAACCATTATTTGGCACAAAGCACATGCATATCTTCATGTCACTGCTGCCTTTGCTGTCATTAGTTCCTCAATCAACATCATTAAAAAAACAGATTATCTGGTCATTATCACATTGCTGTTTGTAGCAGCTTGTTGTACACACATTAACTGTCATGTTTCTTACATTACAAAGATGACCACACTTCAAAAGTCATACATTGCCATATAGTGCTTTGGGACATGCGGTGATCGTGAAAGGCTCTATATAAGTGCAAGTATTTTTTTTTCTGAAGAAATTGCAGGTGCTGGAATTGTAGCCATCTGGGATGGCCACTTCCAGAATACAAAATGGATGATTGCAATGACTGTAGGGAAATATGGACAATGTCACGAAAGCAAGCAGGCACAGAGCCTGGATGCATATTGAGAAGGCAACTCCCAGACTAGACTGAAACTGTAAGGCAATTAGCATATTGATGGACCATCTTCAGGAACAAAGGAATGACACTCAAGTAACCAATACTATTGCAGACACCCCGGCGCCAGAAATACACAAACAAAGCAAGGCCAACGGCCACCAAAGACACGCCCAGCTATCAGGCACCCCCCCCCCCCCTTTATTGGTCAAGATCAATACGAGTGATCAAGATACGGCACAATTAATTGGGGCCATGTTCAAGGCCCTCCCAAAAGCGCGCGAAGCCCCTTCAGGTATAAGAAGAAGTCCCCCGAGAGAGAATCGCTCTCTTGGACTCGGCTCTCGAAGCGGAGAGACCCGTCCACCAGCTGCACCAGAAGCAAGTAAGTCCAAGGTCAACGCTCGCCATCAGACGGATGACCTTAGCTGTTCTCCTGTTACCTCTTCGAACCCAACAGCCTCAGATCCGAACAACGGCCATTGTTCCTCTGACTGAGTGGGCACCCAAAGTTAAGTATAGGCGTTAGCATTAGAGATAGTTCAGTTTGTGGTATTTGTGCATGAGTAGATATTATTATGTGTGTAAATAAATAGTATTGACTTTGACCTAACTAACTGGTGCATTGGTTCTTTGATCAGTATTCGGGTTTGAACCTTGTGGCGGTATCAAAAGAGCAAACATAATTAGGATTACGGAAGGCGACCATATTGACCACTGTATTTATAACCAGATAAATAGAGCAACAGAATGTTTTAGTGGGATTTCAAGAAAACAGACAGCATCCAGATCCTAATACAATGACAAAACTGACATTCCCAGTCCGCAGGGGACACACGCACAAATACACCGATCAGTAAGAATCTTCAGGCACTCTGCACATCCCAGATAGATATACCTCACCTTCATGCATTCAGTCATGACTGATCAACACAATTCAGCCTGTAAATCTGAAGCGAAATCCTTCCAATAACCCACTCAATATCCAACATACATCTCTGGTCACAGTTCAGCATAAAACATTAAGTAAACAGGTCTCTCAACTGGATCTTCTTACACAGCATAAGGGGCATTTCCACACCTGGTTCACCACAGGATAGTCACACTGCCTGAACACTAGTGTGGATAGTATGAGCTACGATCTGTATAAACACTGATCTGCCACTCACTGAACATTGTCTTGAACATTAGTGTGAATAATCTGTATGAACTCTGTGGATATTATGGCATACAAATGGTTTAAACTCTGCTCTTTTAATCAATGTCGCCTCACTTGGTTTTCGGTCAGTACAAGAAGTTAATGCCAGCGTTACTGCTGTTCTGTTGCACTTCATCAAGATTACGTGCCATAGTGTCCCAATGAGGTTGGGAGGGTAGTTGGGAGTAGGGGTTGGTCCTGTGGTTGCGGAGGGGGTAACCTGATGGTTGGGGGTGGGGGATTGTCAGAGGGTAGCTAAGGGGTGGTGGCAATCAAGGGTGGGAGGGGGTTTAGTTGGATTGTTGGGGTGTAATTGTGAAGTAGGGGCTGGGGGATTGTAAAATGTCAGGGAGTTGTTAGGAAGTCAGGAGGAAGGGTAGGTTGGGATGGGAGTAATCAGGGTTTCATGAGGGTAATAACGAGGTGTGCAGGTCGGGACAGTAGGCAGGCGGTTAGTGGTGGGGTCATTCGAGAGGTCGGAGGGGTAGTCAGCTGGTCAGGGGTGAGGGCTACTCAGGTCAGATGTGGTTGGGGGTCAGAAATGGGAAGGGGGTCCAATGGGGAGCTGGTAATATAGTATCCAAGAGTTAGAACTGGTTTTAATCCTTCTAACGTTTTCTGGGTAACTGCTCCGATAACTAAGTCAGAAACAGCAAAATCTCCTACTCTAACTCATAGTTTGGGAGGAATCCAGATGTGGGGGAATGGCCCATCAGCGGTCTCAACTTCCCAAGGGATTTCCATGCGATCGATGCATGGGGACCTCAGTGGGGTCCCCAGCACATTTTCCAGGGTACCTGTGGGTATGATTATCCAGAAGACCTGGGTGGCTGCTAAAACCTAAAGCTGCATGAAGAGCTGTAGGTCCCACTCCCGGGCGTTACTGAGGGAGTGCTGCAATATTGGGAGTGAGATGCCGAACCAAGATCCCTTCTGTACTCGCAGGTAATCGTAAAACAAACCATGACACTGTTTAAACAAAATAATCAAGATCGCCTCACTTGGTTTTCTGTCAGTACAAGAAGTTAATGCCTCCAATATTTATCCCTCACCAACATCACCAAAACAGATTATGTGGTCGTTCTCACATTCATTGCTGTTTGGGAGTTTATTGTGGGCAGCATGGCGGCTACATCTCCTACATTACAACACTTCAAAAAAAATACTTAATTGGCTGCAAAGTGCTTCAAGACATCCAAGACCAGCACTAGAAATCTTTCTTCCTCTCCCCACTTGAGCAGATACGTGGGGTATCCAACAGAAACTGTGCCATGCTCTTCACAGAGATATGTATCCAGTGAAGCCACGTCTGATACACTAACACTGGGCTGGAGTTCCCTAAATACTGGGGCATTACATGCAACAAGCCATCGACGTACAGGAGAAATGGATTCGAACGGAATAGACTGAGATGTTGAGTGATCCCGGGGTACCTGTTGTCTATAAACAGCGCATCGGGCACAATGTTAAAACACCACCCCGAATTCAACTCTCACATTCATTTCCACTCACTTGGTCAGACACGCTTTGTTGGACAACCTGTTGGTCACTGATAGCGTTGGAAAACATTTGCCCAGTTCACCTATTCCGGGAAAGTCACCATCCTCAAAATTCGTTTGTTAATGTTTATACAAGACAGCGTTGCTTCAAATAAAAGCAGCAGCAACCGAGAGCCCTGTGTTAATTCGGGGAACGCTTTCTTTAGAATTCGCCTCGCAGTTGAGGATTCAAAGTATGCTCTAGCTACTGAGAGTCGCTGTAAGATTCTGCCCCCTTACCTTCTTCAATACACGGGCACCTGTCCTTCGGGGCTGTGAGCAGCGTTATCTCTGCTCAACAATTCAATCCGAAACGCCCCTGCTCGCCACTTCACTTCAGCACCAAGTTCGCCAGATGTGCTCGGAGACCAGAAAGTGTGATCGTGCTCTGGATGGGCAGCCGGCGTTTGGGCTTAACAGGGCTCGACACTCACTGGCTGTCTGACTGTAGCCCCTCTGGAGGATGCAGCCTGATGGAGCCATCAATAAGCCGGCTGGGAATGACAGCACACTGGGAAGCTGGAAAGAGAAATTGAGAGAGAGAGAGAGAGAGGTAAATCACAGAGGAGAGCAATAGAAAAATGTGGAGGAATAATTAGAAGTTGTTAGCGTCTGAGTGCATTGCCTGGAAGAGTGATAGAAGCAATAACCAATAGTAACTTTCATAAGGAAATCGTATAAACACTTAAAAATGGAATAGATTGTAGGGCGTTTAGGAAAAAGCAGGGTCATGAGACTCATTTGATAGCTAGAAGGTAGATACAGTGGGCAAAATGGGCTATTTCTGTGCTGTAGGTTTCTAGGGAGAGTAAAAGCAGAGTTCCTACCACCTTTTTCAAAAAGTAATTAATCGGAAAGGAAGGTGATAAACGTTATAAGGTTTCCAGTTTGTCAATTCTTTGATATTTTGTTGCATAACATATAGATGGGATTCAGCATCACTTTGAAACATCAACAACTGAACCACCAAATGAAAATGTTGCTGTCAAGTATTTGTGTCAGTTCTATTTTTTTTAGAAAGGATCCTGGTGCCCGGACTGGCGTTACAAACATTCTTCCATGAATTGGGAGTGCTGGTCTCCACTATATCTCTCCCAGTGGCCTCAGTCTGGTTTATGGTAACACAAAGCAGAGCCTAATCATCTGCCCGTGACATTCAATGACATTACCACCACTGAAACCTCATTAACGGCATCCTGGGTTTTACCATTAACCAGAAACTGAACTGGACCAGCCACTTTTCATTGAAATACTGTGACACCACGCCAGAGGCTGGGTATTCTGCAGCAAGTAACTCAACTCTGACACCCCAAAGGCTGTCCACCAGGGGCTGGTTTAGCACAGGGCTAAATCACTGGCTTTGAAAGCAGGCCAGCAGCATGGTTCAATTCCCGTAACAGCCTCCCCGAATAGGTGCCGGAATGTGGCGACTGTGGCTTTTCACAGTAACTTCATTTGAAGCCTACTCGAGACAATAAGCGATTTTCATTTTAATTTCATTTCATTTTTTCACCATCTGCAAGGCACAAGTCAGGAGTGTGATGGAATGCTCTCCACTGGTGGAATACAGTCCAAAGATATGCAGGTTAGGTGGATTGGCCATGCTAAATTGCCCTTAGTGTCCAAAAAGGTTAGGAGGGGTTATTGGGTTATGGGGATAGGGTGGAAGTAAGGGCTTAAGTGGGTCGGTGCAGACTTGATGGGCCGAGTGGCCTCCTTCTGCACTGTCTGTCCCATGTTCTATGTTCTTACCTGGGTGAATGCAGCTCCAACAACCCTCAAGAACCTCAATGCTATCCAGTCAAAGCTGCCTGTTTGATTGCCACTCCAACCACCAACTTAAACATTCACTCTCTCCACCACTGGTGCACAATACCATCTATAAGATGCACTGCAGCAACCCATCAAACACCTTCCAAAACCTTGTCCTGAAAAGGACAAGGGTAGCATATGCATCGGAACACCACCCCCTGTAAGTTCTCCTCCAAGGTACACAACATCCTGAACTATACCGCTGTTCCTTCACTGTCGCTGGGTCAAATGCTGGGACTTCTTATCTAACAGCACTGTAGATGCACTTGCACCAGATGGACTACAGCGGTTGAAGAAAATAGCTGACTACCACCTTCTCAAGAGCAATTAGGGATGGGCAACAAATGCTGGCCTAGCCAGTGACCCCCTCATCCCATGATAGAATAAAAAATAAGTTTGCATCAAAATCAAAAGATGTTGAGTTTCAGGGATGTGAGCACACAACCTAAGCTGACATTTCAGTATCGGGGGAATGCTGAACTTTAGGAACTGGTGTCTTTTTGATGGGACATTACACCAATATTGTCTCTCCCCTCTCAGGTGGATGTATCAAATTCCATGGCTGGGGAGTTCTAATGTCCTGGCCAGCACTCACCTTTCAATTAACGACAGAAGCTCTGATCATTTGTTTCATGGCTGCTTGTGGAACTTTGCTGTGTGCAAACTTGGTTGCTTTGGATGTCTTACATTAGAAGAGTAACATTCTTTTTAATAAGCTGTCAAGTGGTTAGATGTAAAGCACTTTGGGGCACCCTGAGGTCATATATAAATGGAAGCTCTTTCTTCTTGATTGAAACATGTCAGATGCTGTGGGGACTTGAGAAGTCGAATGTGGAAAGAACGTTCCCTCTTGCTGGAGAATCTAGAATTCAGGGCCATTGTTTAAAAATAAAGGGTCGCCTAATTAAGACAGAAATAAGGATTTGTTTTTCTCTCAGACGATGGTGACACTTTTTAATTCTCTTCCTCAAAAGGCGGTTGAAGCAGAGTCCTTGAATATCTTTAAAGCAGAAATAGGTGGACTATTGATAAGAAACAGGGTGAAAGGTTATCAGGGTAGGCAGGAATATGAAGTTGAGGTTAAAATTAGATCAGCCAGGATCATAATGAATGGCGGAGCAGGCTCGAGGGGCCGAGTGGTCTACTCCTGCTCCTAATTCATATGTTCTTCTTTTGTGCCTGGCACTGGCAGCATACTGAATTTGTGGGGTGTTTGGGGGCGGGGAGGATGGGGCTGGGGGTAGGTGATGTCATGGGAAATTTGACCTATCTGCCATTAAAAGAGGAATTAAAGCTGTTGGCGGTGGGAGGATCAGTGGTCAGTGAATGGGATGAAATTGTGCAGTATGTTTCATAAAGAACCTTCTCATTCAATGACACAGTTGTGGAGTTGTTCCATCAAAGGTGAATCACCCTGCTAGTGCTGAAGGCACCGCCCCGCATTACAGCTCTGCAACTTCAAGGCGACACAAAGGGTCCTAATTCAGGAGGATTATGCAGAGGGTGAAGAAACCTGATGACCTCAGTAAACCAGCCAAGAACACCCATTATTTACTTGCATAAAGTGCAAGTGCCACAGAGGTCACCCTCCACTAGCTACATGCTTGGCTGAGACCGAATGCAAAAGCTCTCAATCACCTTTGCAGTTCCAACAATCACAGGGCAAACTTTCTAGCTGTATTCCAAACTAGAACTGGGACAATTTGCAACAGTAAAGGTGAGTCAAGGTGTCTCCAGAGATGAGACATCTTAAAACTGAATAGTTAGGATAACACTAGAATAGTTCTACATAAGTTAGGTTATTAAGGATTGAGATTAACCATAGAAAGTATACCCAGTAATCATTATTAAGCATTAAACCTGTATTTTTAAGACATAGCAGTAATATGCATTTAAACCCTTGCTACAAGCAGTGGCCACAATGTATGATGGGATTTAAGCTAGCTAACGTGGCCATGTTTTTGAGACAAACAGGATTGTGTGATCAGCAAATTACACAGTCAACTCAGTAAACAGTTTTTAATCGCTGCCCCCAATATCCTGTCTCAAACAATCCATGGTGTGAAGAGGAAACCAGGTTTGTCATCCTGCCCCTGGATGAACAATGAGGTGGACAGGAACTGACTGCAATACGTAGCATGGGAATGGCCGAAAAACAACTTTAGAATGGACACATGGTCCTGTAAACAACAGGTGACAGGGTGGGGTTAAATCATGAGCTGATCAAAAGTCATTATTTTCCTTAAAGTAAATTTTACTGGATAACATAGAAGTGACAACTCCAAGGGTTGGATCAAGTCCAACTGGGGTGGATTTTTTGAAAACGCTATAATTGGTGTGTTTTATCAGTGTTAGCCAGATTGATTGTGGCATTTATCTAGATCTTTCTCAATGAACATGAACCAAGCTTGGAATAATAAAGCCGTCTTAACCAGGTTGATGTGTGTCTGCTGAGCTGTGTATTTAGCTAAGCCATAACTATGAGGGAGGAATCTCACGTAAAAGCTGGCTAAATACTCAGGCCTTGGATACGCAATATGCTTCAGAAAACTATCGCTGCAAGATGCATGTTCGCTTAACTCATCATGGGCACTTGATTATCCCAGGAAAGTGCACTTCACATTTTCAACATGCCTTCTCTTTCAGAAGGGCAAAGCGACACATAACTCGAGGGGGCAAACTACGTTTCAGAAGGCAACATTATAGTTAATACCATAGAGGAATGAAGTTGGAGCCCTCCCTAAGTTCAGAACGTAATAACTTCCCTGTTTCTCCGTCACTCACTCACTCTATGGATATACATTAAAGCACTGCACTGTGGCACAGGATACGTTAGCAGAATTTGAAGTACAAACGTCAGCATAAATATATCCACCCCGGGGGATTTAAACAGCCAGTTTTGGGAGGCAACAGTGAGTGAAACAGAGCATGAGTAGGCAGCACCATGTCTTTGTGGCAATGGAGGAAGCTGTTAGAGGAACAGGTCATGTCCTTTCCTTGGTTGAAGAGCTCTAGGATTCAATCATAGAATCATAGAATCCCATTCGGCCCATCGAGTCTACACTGACCCTCCGAGAGGGCACCCTAGCAAGGCCCAATACCTCACCCCAGCCCCGTAACCACACCTAATCTTTGGACACTTAGTGGCAATTTAGCATGACCAATCCACCTAGCGTGCACATCTTTGGATTGTAGGAGGAATCCGGAACACCTGAAGGAAACCCACACAGACATGGGGAAAATGGGCAAACTCCACACAGACATCATGCGAAGTTGGAATCGAACCCTGGCACTGTGAGGCAGCAGTTCTAACCACTGTGCCACCCTCAACATGCCACCCAAATTCCTCATAACCTAATAAAAGATTGCTATGCAATTGAACGCAAATGTTTTGTTTCAATACTTCACAGGTTGTAGGCAAGGCCAGCATTTAATGCCCATCCTAGTGGTTGATGAGAAAACGGTGGTGAGCCTCATTTTTGAACAACTGCAGTTCAAGTGAATTATAATTTTTTGTAGTGGTTTTGGTACAATTGCGTGCTTGCTTGGCCGTTTCAGAGGGAAGTCATGAATTGTTTTGGGTCGAGAATCGCACCCGACAACAGACCAAGTCAATGTGGGAGGTTTTCCTTCCTAATTAATTAACTGGTCGAGTATTGTTAAATGATTTACTGAAGTTTTTAATTTATTACTGGTAAGTTTATCATCATACAATTCAATCTTACAGTTGCATTAATCATAGCTGAGGCTATAAATAATTTGCAACTTCTGGAGGCAGCCATGGCGTGAGAAGTTGCATATTTGGTGGCTCCCACTCAAGGTGGATTTTGTTGGTCCTTCTCCACCCGTAATTGGAGTTTGTTTTGAGGGTGAATGTTGTGAGAGTGCCCAGGAAAGGCAATATTCCTCTGGTGAGATCGGTGTATGGATCAGAGGATGGGATGTGCCACGAGATAGAGAGAGCAGCTGGAACAGGGCAGATTTCGTGGTGTACCACTGGTTAAGATGGTGGAGGGAGAGGGAGCAGTGCTGCCCGCCCAGAGGTCAATGGAGCAACTGGTGGAGTCTTTAAATAATAAGTTCCAGCAGCAGAGGAAGGAGGCCTCAGAGGGCCTGGCTAAGGCGGCGGAGCTGCTCAGAGCTGCGATTCAGAAAGGGGGGCAGAGGTTGGAGGCACAGGGCTTGGTGATTCAGAAGGTGGCGGAGGTGGTGGGCGAACATGAGGGGTGGATGGTCTCGCTGACAGAGGAGTTGGAGATGATGGTGGACAGCCAGAAGAGGCTAAGAGAGAAGTTGGAAGACCTGGAGAATCGCTCCAGGTGACAGAATTTGAGTATAGTCGGGGTGCCCAAGGGCATTGAGGGAGTAGATGCTGCCAAATATGTGGCGAGGATGTTGGAACAGTTGATGGGGGAAGGGGCCTTTGATCATCCCCTCGAGGTGGATCGGGCGCACAGGGTGCTGAGGAGGAGGCAGGAGGTGGGGGAGCCACCGAGGGCGATGGTGGTGCGGTGTCACCGTTTCTTGGACATGGAAAAGAGGAGCTGTATCTGGGAAGGGAGTGAGCTACAGGTCTATCAGGACCTGGATGGACTTGGCGAAGAGGATGGCCGATTCAACCAGGTAAAGACTGCCCCCTTCAATAAGAGTGTGAAGTTTGGGATTCTGTACCTGCCCGCTTGTGGGTGATGCATCAGAAGCAGGAGTTTTATTTTGACTCGCCAGAGGAGGGGATAGGCTTTATGAGAGACCATCATGGACTGGGATGAGTGTGAGGACACTGAACTTCGGAGAGGAGTGTTTGTGGTAGAATGTCTGGAAGCGTAGTTTAGAGTGGGTAACATTGGGGGAGCGGCAATGGCGAGTGTGCCTTTTGTTCTTCTTTGTTTGTTGGTGGTTGGGATGAGAGGGGCAGGGGTGGATTGGAGGGAGATGAGGTGGTTAGAGGCCTTGGACGGGGGCCACCATGCTAGCGGGGTGGGCTAGTTAATGGAAGTGAAGTTGGGGATCGTCAGGAGGAAGGCAGGAGGAATGTGGCTGTCTGTTTGTTTCATGGTGGAGTGTTGCTGACATGGGTGTGGTTGGTTTGGCGCAGTTGGGCAGAGAGCGATAGCGGTGGACATCTGAGGGTAGGCCTGGAGGGGCATGTGACGTGGGCCGGGGACTGGCTTAAGAAGGAGTATGGCAGATCAGCAGGAGAAGGGGGCAGGGAGCCCCCCACGTGGCAGCACAGTAGCATAGTGGTGAGCACAGTTGCTTCACAGCTCCAGGGTCCCAGGTTCGTTTCCTGGCTTGGGTCACTGCCTGTACAGGGTCTGCATGTTCTCCCCGTGTCTGCATGGGATTCCTCCGGATGCTCCGGTGTCCTCCCACAAGTCCAAAGATGTGCAGGTTAGGTGGATTGGCCATGATAAATTTCCCTGAGTGTCGAAAATGGTTGGGTGGGGTTACTGGGTTACGAGGATAGGGTAGAGGTGTGGGCTTGGGTAGGGTGCTCTTTCCAAGGGTCGATGCAGACTTGATGGGTCGAATGGCCTCCCTCTGCAGTGTGAATTCTATGATTCTATGACCAGGCTGGTCACGTGAAACATGATAGAGTTGAATGGGCTGGTTAAACGGTTGCGTGTATTCACACATCTGAGGAGTCTGAAGGCGGATGTGGTGTTTTTACAGGAAACACACCTGAAGTTGGGTGATCAGACAAAGCTGAGGAAGGGATGGGTGGGGCAGGCGTTCCACTCGGGGCTGGATATGAAGACGGGTGGAGTGGTGGCGTTGGTCAATAAGAGTGAGCATTTTAGGTGGGGAGTATTGTGGGAGATCCGGGGATGGTACGTGGTGGTTAGTGGGAAGCTGGAGGGGATGGCTGTGGTCTTGGTTAATGTTTATGCCCAAATTGGGATGATGTGGGGGGTTGCCGACTTGGGATATTCAGCAATCGTGGTCTCTGACCACACGCCACATTGGGTGGATTTGTAGGTGGTTCAGAGGGATGCCCAACGGCTGCAGTGGAGGTTAGATATGGGGCTGAGTGTGAGAGAGTGAGGGCTGCTATTCATTGCTATGTTGAGGTGAATAATACTGGGGAGATCACAGCTGCCATGTTGTAGGAGGCACTGTAGTCAGAGGGGAGTTTATTTTGATTTGGACACATAGGGAGAGGGTGGAGAGGGAGGAGAGGGCAATGCTGGTCAATGAAACCTTGAGGGTGAAAATGATGTACTTGGTGGCGCCGGAGGAGGGGCTGTTGGAGGCGTAACAGAGGCTCCCGAGGGAGTTTGGATTAGTGTCGACAGGGAAGACAGTGGGGCAGTTGCAGAGGGCTAATGGGGCAGTTTATGAGTACGAGGAGAAGGCAAGTATGATGCTGGTCCACAGTTGTGGAAGCATACAGTAGCAAAGGAGATCGTTAGAGTGAGGGATGAAAGGGGTAAGGTGGTGATGGATCCGGAGGGGGTGAATGGCGTATTAGACGCCTTTTATTGGAGGCTTTATGAGTCGGAGTCTCTGAGGGCGGAAGAGTGGATGATGCGGTTCCTGGATGGGTTGGAGTTTCCTAAGGTGGACGAGAGGAGGGTTCAGAGCCTGGAGGCCCTGATTGGGCTGTGGGAGGTAATGGATGACATGGGGGTGATGCAGGCAGGGCAGGCCCCAGGCCCAGTCAAGCTTTATAAAACGTTTGGGGCAGAGCTGGTGAAGGAGTATAATGAGGTGAGAGGTAAACTCCCCCCTACTTTATCCCAGGCTTCTCTCTCCCTGATTCTTAAAAAGGATCAGGAACCGGAGCAGTGTGGGTCGTACCGCTCAATATCGTGGTTGCATGTCGATGCCAAGCTATTGGCGAAGTTGCTTGTGTCGCGGATTGGGGACTGCATGGCAGGGTTGATTGGGGAGGATCAGGCGGATTTTGTGAAAGGAAGGCAGTTGTCGGTGAATGTTCGGAGGTTACTTAAGGTGATTATGATGCCCTCAGGAGGGCAGGAGGTTTTGGTAGTGGTGGAGATGGAAGCGGAGGACGCTGTCAATCGGTTGGAGTGGGCGTATTTGTTAGGAGTGCTGGGGCAGTTCGAGTTCAGACAGAGGTGCGCCGGGCATTTCTGAGTTGACATTGCTGAATTTGATAAATTATTATTGGGCTACAACCATTGCAATGGTGAGGAAAGGGCTTTGGAGAAGAGGTCAGTTTGGGGGCCGGTGGAGGCGGCATTGTTTGAGGAATGAGCTTGTTATTGGCGCTCCTGCCTTTCTCGCCAGGCAGGTATTCCGTTAGCCCTGTGGTGGTGTCGGCTTTGAGGGTGTGGAGAGGGTGTAGGCAGCATTTGGGGTTAGAGGGTATGTAGTCTGGGAGCCTATTTGTGATAACCATAGAGGTTTGTGCCGGTGAGATTGGATGTTAGATTCCAGGGGTGGCAGCAGGTGGGGATTGAGTACTTCAGGGACTTTTTTATGGGGGCAAATTTGCAGGGCTGGAGGAGTTGGAGGAATTGTATGAGTTGCCCAAGGGGAATAGTTTTAGGTACCTCGAGGTTCGGGATTTCGTGAGGAGAGAGGTGCCGGCCCTCACGGGGTTGCTGCCTCTGGTGCTTCTGTCGGAGGACAGAATAGAGGAAGGGAAGGTGTCAGATATTTACAAGGAACTGAACAAGGAGGGGGAGGGCGCACTGACGGATGATATTAAGCACACATGGGAGGAGGAGCTGGGATAGGAGGTGGAGCTGAGGCCTTGCGGAGGGTGTGGTGGTATGCGAGGCTAAGTCTCATCCAGTTTAAAGTCATGCAAATGAGCCACATGGTGGTGGTGAGGATGAGTAGATATTTGAGGGAGTGGAGGATAGGTGTTGGTGGTGCACAGGGAGCCCATATGTTCTGGCCATGTCCAAGATGAGGGGGTCCTGACAGGGATTCTCGGATGTTATATTTGAGGTGCTGGGTGTGGTGGTGGCCCAGAGTCCAGAGGTGGTGATATTTGGTGTGTCTGAAGATCCAGCGGGAGGAGGGGGGGAGAGCGGCCAATATGTTGGCCTTTGCCTCCCTGATAGCCCGGAGTTGGATTTTGTTATGTTGGCAGAACTCGGAGCCGCCAAAGGCAGGGGTGAGGGTGAGCAACCTGGCAGAATTCTTACGGTTGGAGAAGATCAGGATTGCTCTGTGGGGGTCAGTAGAAGGGTTCATCCGGAGGTGGAAACTGTTCATTGATTACTTGAATGAGGGCTGAGGGGTCAGCGGGGGGTTGGGTCGGGGGGGAGGGTGTTTCGGGGGGAGGGGAAGGTGGTCCGTGTCAGGGGGGATGGAGGGTTGAGATTGTTTGTTGGGTTGATGTTATGTTCTTCTGGTGCTCTTTGGTTGTTCTTTTGATATTTTGTATATTTATACTTTTGTTGAAAACCCTTGAATAAAAATACTTAAAAAAAATAATTTACACCCGTTTGCTATGCGTGTGGTCAAAATTTTCATTAGTGTTATCGAATAAAAACAGAGAGCAGAAGAAAAGAAAAAAGCATCAAAAGACGGCCTATTTACTTTGCAGTGACCAGCACAGTGCAGATATAGTCCGAGCAACCCCTTTGTAGCCTGAGGCAGCAGATACCCAATGAGTATCACACCCCAGGAAGAAGCGAAACAGAAAGGAACTCTGGAATGACGGTTACACCCTTTGTATGGCAGCATTGTTGTGTTGCAGTACATGGACACTGTTATGTGTTGTGGCCGTAGTACAGATGCACACAGAACATTTAGTTCCTTGACTCGTAAGATACTTTATTAACAGAATGAACATGTGGAAAGATAACTAACAAACTATGGCACAAACGGTAACCAGTAAAGAAATTCAGTGAATCCTCTGTGCAGCTACTTCTAGTGCGACTATCCTCTAGTATGACTTACTACCAACTACCAGATATCTCAAGTCACATAGTAGATCTCTATCTCCATCTGCTGGTTGGAGGTCAAATCGACAACTGTATACATTAATAGATAGCTATATACAAAACTGTGCACAGGCATATCACCACATCCCCTTCCTTTGGCAGTTTTAACATTTATAAATGTAACTGCTTTACAAAACATGATCTGCATAATAATTTTAAACAGGTCACATGTACAAATGTAACTGCTTTACAAAACATGATATGCATGGTGATTTTAAATGTGTCTCTTATGCACAGTTTATTCCATGTTCAAAATGACATTATCTTGTTGGTCTCCTGAACCTTGATCAGATGCTTGATTTCGCTTTACCATTCGGAAGACCGGTTTTGTGGCTGGTCTTTGCATCACCATCTCTTTCAGCCTTTTAAAGTGATGCTTCCTACTCCGTCTCCATGTGTTTTTTTGGCCGTCTTGCTGATCCTTGTGCCTTCACTGTCGCGGCTGGTGCCCAGTCGACCAACTGTGTCCTGGGCTCTCTTCCCCTTCCTTTTCTCTTTTATTATCAGCTTTCCTTTTCCTTCTCTTCTTAGCTTCAGTGGCATCCTTCTTGCTACTGGACTCGACCATGTGATTAGCTGCTTCTGTACCCTTTTTGCAATGGCAGCTTCTGGATATTTTGCTGTGGAAGCTCATTCTGGCTCTTCTGCCACAATGGCTGACTCTGGAGCCTTTGCTGGATTGAGGAGTTTTGGTTGATCCATGGTGATTGCGCTCGAACGCTCTGCTGCATGCCCATTAACTGGTGAGGCGTCCACTGTCAGAATTCTTTTGGATGCTTTTGCAGTTGCAGATGAATCTGCGAATTCAGGAATGATCTGCAAATCCTCGTATTGCGGTGTTTCAGCTGGATCAATGTTGTCAACATTTGACGTTGTTTCTTCACTTTGTGTTTGAGTCTCAATTAGTGGCTCATCCTCATCTGATATGATGATATATATTTTGTCTTTCATTGGAGAACTGATTGGTGGCTCATCCTCGTCTGATATGACAATATATATTTCGTCATTCGTTGGACAACTGGACGAAGATGTATCCATCTGTTCTTCCAGCAAGTCTTTGGGTGGACTGGCCTCGAGTATTGAGAAATCCACTGCAGGAACCATTCCGTGGGCATAGCATGATTCATCGTACATCTCTGGAGTCAATTCTCCCAAATGGGGATTATTTCTTCAGTTGCCAAACTGTTCACAGTTGATTTGCCCTCATTTGATTGATCTACTGCTGTAATCTCACTTTAAGCCTCTGCACACAACATCTTAGAGCTTTCACACTTATCATTGTCCTGTGCAAATTGGGTGCTACTTGTGATCACCTCGTCACTGCTGCCAAATGAACTAAGTAGACTTTCAGTTTTCCTCTTCTGGCTCATCGTCTCATTCTTCACTTTCATCATCGTAATCATAGTCATCGTAATTATCAGCCTCGTAATCACCATCATCATCATCTGCAATGGCTTCCCTGTAAAGTATGACATTGCTTGTGGAATTATGTGTTCATGCAAGAAATAGCCAATTTCAAAGTCTTGCTGCAGAACCTTCATCCAGCTCTCCATGTTCTGGAACTTCAGGAGGACTGAAGAAATTGAAGAAAGAGTTATTTGGTACAGTTTCCGTAACTGTTTTACCAGTGCCCCAACCCTTATGCTTCTGCTTCGTTTTAATGGTTTCAATGTAATGTTTTTTTCCCCCCCAGTCGATGTGGCACCCTGTGCATCGCATTATTTTGATTTAATCAAAGAAGTAATAGGCTAACTTGTCAGGCTGCGACTCTATCTGGCATGTTGTTGTCACTACCTCATTTGTGAAATACTCATTTGGCTCAAACTTAAACTCCAGAGTAAAGCTCATTGGCTGTCCTGGATCGGAAAATTTTACCTTTACACCTTGTAGATGCTTTAAGATCGGCTCATCGTGCTCCTGTATCATGTCACTGAGCGAATCCACATTTTTGAAGATTGCAAACCAGAATTCTGGAATTCCCTTTGGCTCCTCGATCCCATCTCTTCCTCCACTTTAACTTTTGCTTTTATCTCATCAGATAACTGCACCATTATACCTCGTTGCTAATCGCAATGATCCTCTGTCGCCGCACTGTCTGGGATGTACAGCCACTCAACTAGGTTCAAGGTCTTACATGCGTCCGCTTGTATGATAGACTCGTGTTCTGTGTCCACAATGGAAAATGATATAGAACATAGAACATAGAACAGTACAGCACAGAACAGGCCCTTCGGCCCTCGATGTTGTGCCAAGCAATGATCACCCTACTTAAACCCACGTAACCCGTATACCCGTAACCCAACAATCCCCCCATTAACCTTACACTACGGGCAATTTAGCATGGCCAATCCACCTAACCCGCACATCTTTGGACTGTGGGAGGAAACCGGAGCACCTGGAGGAAACCCACGCACACACGGGGAGGACGTGCAGACTCCACACAGACAGTGACCCAGCCGGGAATCGAACCTGGGACCCTGGAGCTGTGAAGCATTGATGCTAACCACCATGCTACCGTGAGGCCCCTGCTACCGTGAGGCCGTGATATGATGCGACTTCTGTTGTGTACCCATTCTTTGAGGTCACATGCTCCCAGCACCGCAATCTCATTCCCATTGTAGTCTTTCAGTAGTCTCATTTGATTGACGACTTTCGGTTTAACTCGCAGTCCGTTCAAATCGGACAAACTGAGAAGGTTGGCCCTCGCTCCCGTGTCGAGTTTGCATTTGATCAATGAAGCATTCAGCATCACTGTCTTTGATGGTATCAACAGCATCATCACTATTGCTGCAACTGGACAGTAAGACTTCTTTGTTCTGCATATTCGGACTCATCGTGTCCTTAGTCAAAATCACATCAACAAAAGGCAGGTCTTCAATGGACATCTCAACAATGGACGCAGACTGATCCTGTTCGGTCCACTGTTGGACATTAAAAGCATTGCTTGGCAAAGTGATTTGTTCTGCCACACGTGAAAGCTACCTTCCCAAATGCTGGACATTGCTGTGGCCCATGTTAATTGCCACAGCATTGGCACAAAATGGTGGATCTGGTCGGCCGCTTAAAATGGCCGCCTGCATTGAGACCACGTTTCTTGATCAACTGCGTCACGTGCTTATGGCACTGGCGTCTTCTTCCAGATTGGTGCCAAAATCTTTTAGGTTGAGTGCACTAATCTTGTGCACCAGCTCGCTTGCATGACAAACCTTGATGGCTTTTTCTAATTAAATCCCTTCTTCCCTCAATAGCCTCTCATATGCCTTATCATTCGATATCCTGAACATCATCGACAACTTTAACATATTAAAATTACACGACTGCCTTTAACCGTAAGCCAGTTACAAAACTATCAAAGCATTTGCCTGCCTTCTGGTACGTTTTAAAAATATATAATGTCCAAATGTTTCATTTTACTTCGGAGAGCAATGCCGATCAAAGTACTTTATTACTTCATCAAAGCTCTTGCTTTCTTCTTTGTTGTCGAATGCAAAGGTATTCTCAACTTCTATTGCTTGACGACCTGCTACCATGAGCAGCAACGCAATATTCCTCTCATCAGACTGTGCCTGCAGGCTAAGGGCTGCAACACTGAGTTGAGAACTGCTACTTAAAAACACGCCAATTCTCATCTACATTACCGGTGACTTGAAGCTGGTGGGTGCCTTCAGACCTTCCATCTCTAACTTCACTCGTTCCCTGCGGTGAGTTTCGGTTGCCCATAGTTTACTAGGCGGATGGAAGAATTTTCTTTTTTCTTTCTTCAACCTGTTTCGACCCATCTTCTCTGTTGTTATCTTCAATTGTTCTGACATCCTGGTACCATGTTATGTTCTGTGTTGTGGCTGTAGTACAGATGCACACAGAACATCTAGTCCCTTGACTAGTGAGATACTTTATTAACAGAATAAACACGTGAAAAGATAACTAAAGAACTAAAGAATTCAGTGAATTCTCCTGGAGCTACCTCTAGTGCAACCAGCCTCAATTCGACTTACTGCCAACTACTGGATATCTTGTGTCACATGGTAGATGTCTATCGCCACCTTCTGGTTGAAGGTCGAATCAATAACGATGTACATGAATAGGTAACTACTGTTGTCCATTTCTTCTCTCTACTTGGCCTTTTCTGTGGCTCTGTTCCAATTAGGGCAATCAGGGGATTTGCCTTCTTTCTATATTGTCTATGTCCGAATGCTTAGAGTCACCAGGTATCGAATGATATCACCACAAGTTTCAACCGGCTATCGATCAAAGAGCCAAACACCAGTTAGTTAGTTCAAGGTTAAGGGTACTTTATTTACAGACAATTAATCATGCAACATAAACACTACTAGTTAACTGCAGCTATTACTAAGACAACCTTAACTTCGGGCACCCGGTTTAGGTCAGGAAACAGTGTCTGCTGGTCAATTCTGGATCTCTTGGGTTCGAAGTGGTAACTGCTCCTCAGCTGGACTCATCCGTCTGGTAGTGGGTGTTGAACTCGAACTTGCTTCTGGTGTTGCTGCAGTTGGCGATGGCTGTGACCGGTGTACTAAAGCCAAAAGAGAGCGAACATATGGCGAATCTTCCTTTATACATGGGGGCGTTTGCGATATTTTGGGCGGTCCTTCGATTTGAGCCTTACTAATTGGGTGATCCCTGATCATTCCGTTCGATTCTTTAACCAATAAGTGGGCGGAGATCTGGATGACTGGGCGTGTCTCAAGCGGTCATTGACCCCGTTGTTTGAGTTTCCCTTGGACAGGGAGCAGTGCCGCAATGCCTGGGACTGTCCCGGTTGCTGGAGTACCAGTCCTTTGTGTTGGGGGAGATGGGACATCACCTGCTAATCGGCCTGATTAACATGCTAATGGGACGGGGTTTCGATACCGCCTGGACTTTACTGACAAATATGCATTTCAGGCTCTGAGCCTGCCTGACTCTTGGCTTGTCCATTTTACCCATCGGTCTTTGCGAGTCGCTCTGTACTTAGTTGGAAGTGCCCATCCCAGGTGGCTACAATCCACCTTCTTGATCCACAACGTGAAGGATCACAATACTGGGTCTTCTTTTTTCTCTTGGGATGCCGTGTACCCTTAAGCAAGGACAGGTTCTACTCTACTCTGTCTTATGGGTCCAAAAACATTTACCTAATTTCCCTAAATAACACATGTCTAAGAGTTTCTAGGAGGCCATTTAACATTCAGCAAAAGGAGAACCTCTAACTGCCTCTAACTAGACTACACTCCTGCTGCTATTTACAATCCAAAAACTCATGTTACAATACAAAAAAAGTCCGATAGCAGCATTGCATTTCTTCCTATCACTGACACTTACATACACAGAAAAATAAACTTTATTCACAAAACAACAACCGCGGAATTTATTAAAGAGGTTCAGAAAAAGGGCGGGGTCTGCTGCAATTTGAGGAAAGGGGCTCTGAATGTACATAATGGGGGGCGGGAGGCGCTCCGTCTCCATTTCCGCAATCTAATTGTCTGAATGATACTGTACAATATGGTTATTACTAGTAAGGTCTCCACTGTGTAGGACAATGGATACCACATGATGAGGTTCTAACACCATGTGGGAGTATCAGTGGCTGGATGTGTGTGCGGTGTAGTGTCCGGGCTGGGGGTGTTGTGTTGGGTGGTCGTGTTCGGGGCCTGTGTGGTGAGTGGGGTAGAAGTGGGTAACGCGCGCAACTGGACTGTTCCAGCGACGATCATGTTGCCAATGATTAGGGTCGTCTTCATCTTGTTTTGGTTTTCCTTCACCGTTGAGCGTCTTCGTATCTCTCTAAGGGAACAAGCATAGTTTCTGTTATCATCGTATTGTTTAACATCTCGTATTTCCGTCTGTGTCTCCTTAACGTCAATTTTCCCATTATGATTGTCACCATATGTGACTCCCTCTTTTTTTTTAAACAACCATTTGCGGAGACAAGGCATCCCAAAAATTTTGTGTCACAGCGCGAGCACTCTCGCAGCCTGTGGTCGATGAGCTGAGTGGGCGTACAATTTCTCCGTCCTCTGCAACCTTGTTTTTCCAACCAAGTGTTTCTTACATGTAAATAGTATGTGGGGGAATAGCAACCAAAGGGCTGCCGGGAAGGGCGAAAGTAGTGGCAAAGAGCATTCTTTAAAGCACAGGACTCGAAAAAGAAAAAGAGTTTTGAAACCAAGTAGTCGAATGGGGTGGTGCGTATGATCCGCGGCAGAGCAAGAATGGGTGGGATCCCCGGGTAGGGCGGTGATCAGTGCCGTTGCTCCACTACCAACGCTTGGTTGACCAAATGTATAGGGGGTCCCCAGGCAGGGCTGGGATCAGTGCCTTTACTCGACTGCCCGAGTGACCTTCCAAGAGCGGAACAAATTTGTAACTATATTGGTTGCCGACAAACTTGTTTCACTAACTGCCATGTGGCGTCAGAAGAATAATTATGATTGCATCAAGAAATTTGGTGTGAGACCGAAAGAAGAAACTGTATCAAGAAATTCAGTGAGATCGACATTAGTAGTCGCACAAATAAACAAACATTCAACATTTAAAAATAACAAATTAAAGAAAACAAAACAGGCAGGCTCCATCAGGGTATAGGACACCATAAATCTCCATCAGTTCCTGACTCTCATCATCTGGACACCTCAAGATTCTATTTCAAAAAGAGTTGCAAAGGGGTTACCATGGTGGGAGTCAGACGCGTAGTTGTCACCATCCCCCGGGTGCCAAACGCTTTCATGGAGTTTGCGTGCTAATGTGGCGTGTGCCGATGTGGGGTCCATTTCGTCATTTCTCGTCAAGCAACAGGAATTATCATGGTGCCAATGCTTCATGGTCCGTAGGGAGGTTGTCAGAGGGGTGTCGCTATCATTGGGTGGCGGGTCAGATTCCGGATTGGGGAGATAAATTGTTTCAAAGGGGCTGAGTGTATCGTCGTCGGGGTGTTAGGGCCTGTAGTGACTGGGGTTTGGTTCAAGGGATCTTTGTTCAGGTCTCTCAGGGGCTTCGGTAGTGCTGTCGCTGTCGCTAGCAGCCGAATCAGGCGTCAAGGTGAAATTTGATCCTGAGGGCGTGGTCAAGGTCTTGTCTGTGGACGTGCTGCAGTTGCTGGGGGAAGGGGAACTCGGGTTGTCGGGGGCGGGTCCTCATTGTCTGCCATTGCCAATGAGAGATGGTGCGAGTGTCTGCACTGTATTCCATAAACCTTGAGCTGATTTACATGGAACCATCCTGATTTTACGTTGGGAAACGTGATTTTGTAAACCACGTTTACAAAAAAACCACAAGGGTTTGCCTTGTCTGGATTTGAATAGGGTCCTGCAAATTTAGGGGAGAGGAACGAACTACGGTTGTACAAGGTGATCATTACCTGCTGTCCGACTGTATACTCTGTTGGGTGTACTGTTTTGACAAAGCAGGCCTTACTCTGCCTTCGTTTAGCGCCTAGTCGAACATCTGCACGGAGCTGTGCTGCTTTAATATTCTCTACCATGTGCTGGACTGCTTTCTCATGGGTCAGGGCAGTGATTGCGGGGCTGGCCAAATCAAGTCCGAATAAGTATTTGGTACCCTTCATGGATCGTCCGGTCATGAGGGTATGGGGGGTATACCCCTGTTGAGCTCGACACTGTGTTGCTAATAAACATCAGTGCGAAGGGAGCACTGTGTCCCATGTTGTATTGTGCTGCTGCACCATTTTCCTAAGGGTGGCTTTTAACGTACGATTCATGTGCTCCACTATGCCGCTGGACTGCGGGTGATAGACAATGTGGAACTTTTGTTTAATTCCAAATATTGTCATAACATTTTTCATGACTCTTCCCGTAAAGTGGGAACCTTGGTCCGACTCAATACTATGGGGAGTCCCCATCTTGTCAAAATCTGTTCTGTTAAGACCAATGCAGTGGCCTTGGCTGTGTTTGTTCTCAATGGGAACGCCTCGACCCATTTCGTAAATGTGTCTATCACTACTAACATGTACTTGTAACCATTTCTGCAGGGGGGGAGGGGGCCAATATAATCTAATTGGAGGTTTGTCCACGGGCCATTTACAGGGCGGGTGTGTCGGAGATGGGTTTTTTCTCGCATACCTATCGGGATTGTTTTGAGCAGAAATTAAACAATTTGCGACGTAGTGGGACACATTGGTTTTCAACTCGGGCCACCAGCAGAGGGGTCTGAGGTGGGCAAGGGTGGATTCAATCCCTTGATGTCCATGTCCGTCATGGAACCTGCAAATAATTTTGTTCCTGTCCTGGGTGGGGACTACATAAACTCCATCTTTTAAAACGATTCTCTCATGGACCGTCAAAGAATTTCTAAACCTTTCACAGGGAACTGGGAAGTTTCCTGTTAAAATCTCCTTTAACGCTTCGTCTTCTTTTTGTGACCGGGCTAGGTCTTGGATGTTGGTCTGTGAGACCTGAACTGCGTGTACTGGGGCACTCTCTGGGGGTTGCCAACAATGGCCATGTTGTGAGCCTGCTTTCGCTAGGGCGCCAGCTTTCACATTACCGGGTGGGGAGGAATGATGGTGACTTCTTACTTTGATGGTGCCGTATTCTCTGCCTTTAACTGTCTGAAGGATATGTTTTAGTAGTGGGGCTGAGGGTAGAGATTTTCCGTCCGCGGAAAGAAATCCTCTCGATTCCCACAGGGGTAGGAATTCCGTAAGGCTGTTGCAGACGTACAAACTGGCCAAATATATGTCTGCAGGGGTCGGGAATGAATCGGGGTACTGGACAACGTAAGCAATGGCTGGTAACGCGGCTGCCTTCGAAGCAGGCAACTTTAAAGCTATCTCTTCTAAAGCACGTCCCTGCGCATCCTCTACATAAATGCCATATCCTGTTATCCTTTTTCCGTCAAGGACTGTGGAGGATCCGTCTACATAAATTCTCAGGGCTTTGTCTGTAGGCTGGGGAAATCGGGTTGGTCTTCCGTGGTCACCCTCCGCTGAGTGGTGATGGGGTTCATTGGGTTGGGTGCTGTCTGTGCAGTCGGTGGTGCGGGGGCTTTTCTCTTCGGGGCCTGAGGGGCTCTATTCTGATTCTCGGTCGCGCTTACATACAGTTGGGCTGTTTCACTGAGTTCCTGCCAATTGGGGCCGTCTTCCTGATCTAGCTGTGGGCCAAAGGTGTCTCTAAACCTATTTTGATCTGATAGCAGGGATTACAACCTTGCCATTTGCTGCCTGCATTTGGCGTGGTCTACCAAACTCTGCCTCTGTCCCATGGTGGAACTGTGGAGTGCTCGGAGGGCTGCTTTTAAATCATCGCATTTTTTCTTTAAGATCTTGCTTTGTTTGCACTGGAGTGCTGAACTGCTTGCATTTGAGTGCTATAGTGAGAGTTTGGTGACTGAGGGAGTATAAGGGTTCATTTTTATTTAAAGTCCAGTATTTCTTTAATTTAGTTAATTAACTTAAAAGTTACTGTTTGGTCTATAAGAAGGTGAATTTTGAATCAGCTTTAAACAAGGTTCTACTTGTAGGTACTTGCAGCTGGAGCTTGTTAATTAGTTAATTGGATTAGGCCAGTTTTCAGAGGCTAGAGTCACAGTATAAATCTGAGCTAGTTACAGTGCAGACTTTGTTTGCACTGGAGTGCTGAACTGGTTGCATTTGAGTGCGACAGTGAGAGTTTGGTGACTGAGGGAGTGCTGAACTGGTTGCATTTGAGTGCTACAGTGAGAGTTTGGTGACTGAGGGAGTGCTGAACTGGTTGCATTTGAGTGCTACAGTGAGAGTTTGGTGACTGAGGGAGTGCTGAACTGGTTGCATTTGAGTGCTACAGTGAGAGTTTGGTGACTGAGGGAGTTAGGTGAGGAGGGAGTAAGGTGCTCCTTACATTTCATTTCCTATATTTATCAAAGAGCGTGAAGGGAGCCAGGAGTTTAGAGTACAGCTGACTGGAAGCAGAGTTTGAGGGCGGAGGTCCAGTTGGTCTATGGGGCAGCTAATTCTGTAAAGTAAGAGGGGATGGAGGCTAGGGCAGTTGCATGCTCCTCCTGTAGGATGTGGGTGGTGAGGGATACCACTGGTGTCCTCGCTGACTATACCTGCGGGAAGTGCACCCAACTCCAGCTCCTCAGAGACCGTGTTAGGGAACTGGAGCTGGAGCTGGATGTACTTTGGATCATCCGGGAGGCAGAGGGGGTTACCGAGAAGAGTTACAGGGAAGTAGCCACACCCAAGGTACTGAACAAGAGTAGCTGGGTTACAGTCAGGGGAAAGAAAACTAACAGGCAGACAGTGCAGGGATCCCTCGTGGCCGTTTCCCTTCAAAACAAGTATACCATTTTGGATGCTGCTAGGGGGGATGACCTACTGGGGGAAGGCCCTAGCGGCCAGGTCTCTGGCACTGAGTCTGGCTCTGGGGCTCAGAAGGGAAGGGGGGAGCATAGAAAAGCAATAGTAATAGGAGATTCAATGGTTAGGGCAATAGCTAGGAGATACTGTGGTCGCGAGCGAGACTCCCGGAAGGTATGTTGCCTCCCGGGTGCCAGGGCCAGGGATGTCTCGGATCGTGTCTTCAGGATCCTTAAGGGGGAAGGTGAGCAGCCAGACGGCGTGGTGCACATTGGTACCAATGACGTTGGCAGGAAAAGGGGTGAGGATGTAATAAACGAGTTTAGGGCGTTAGGCTGGAAGTTAAAGGCCAGGACAGACAGAGTTGTCATCTCTGGTTTGTTGCCGGTGCCACGTGATAGCGAGGCTAGGAATAGGGAGAGAGTGCAGTTGAACATATGGCTGCAGGAATGGCGTAGGAGGGAGGGCTTCAGGTATTTGGATAATTGGAGCGCATTCTGGGGAAGGTGGAACCTGTACAAGCAGGATGGGTTGCATCTGAACTAGAGGGGCACCAATATCCTGGGGGGGGGGGGGGGGGGGGGGAGGTTTTCTAGTAGTCTTCGGGAGGGTTTAAACTAATTGGGAAGGGGAATGGGAACCGGATTTGTAGTCCAGCAACTAAGGAAGCCGATATTCAGGACGCCAAAGCACGTAGTGATGCAGTGGGGAAGGTAACACTGACAAAGGCGAGTACTTGTAGGCAAGGAGATGGGTTGAAGTGTGTATACTTCAATGCAAGAAGCATCAGGAATAGGTGGGTGAACTTAACGCATGGATCGGAACTTGGGACTACGAAGTGGTGGCCATCACGGAATCTTGGATAGAAGATAGGCAGAAATGGTTGTTGGAGGTCCCTGGTTATAGATGTTTCAACAAGATTAGGGAGGATGGTAAAAGAGGTGGGGGGGGGGTGGAATTGTTAATTAGAGATAGTATAACAGCTGCAGAAAGGCAGTTCCAGGGGGATCTGCCTACTGAGGTAATATGGGTTGAAGTCAGAAATAGGAAAGGAGCAGTCACCTTGTTGGGAGTTTTCTATAGGCCCCCCAATAGCAGCAGAGATGTGGAGGAACAGATTGGGAAACAGATTTTGGAAAGGTGCAGAAGTCACAGGGTAGTAGTCATGGGCGACTTCAACTTCCCAAACATTGAGTGGAAACTCTTTAGATCAAATAGTTTGGATGGGGTAGTGTTTGTGCAGTGTGTCCAGGAAGCTTTTCTAACACAGTATGTAGATTGTCCGACCAGAGGGGAGGCCGTATTGGATTTGGTACTTGGTAATGAACCAGGGCAGGTGATAGATTTGTTAGTGGGGGAGCATTTTTGAGGTAGTGACCACAATTCTGTGACTTTCACTTTAGTAATGGAGAGGGATAGGTTTGTGCAACAGGGCAAGGTTTACAATTGGGGGAAGGGTAAATACAATGCTGTCAGACAAGAATTGAAGTGCATAAGTTGGGAACATAGGCTGCCAGGGAAGGACACAAGTGAAATGTGGAACTTGTTCAAGGAACAGGTACTACGTGTTTTTGATATGTATGTCCCTGTCAGGCAGGGAAGAGATGGTCGAGTGAGGGCACCATGGTTGACAAGAGAGGTTGAATGTCTTGTTAAGAGGAAGAAGGAGACTTATGTAAGGCTGAGGAAACAAGGTTCAGACAGGGCGCTGGAGGGATACAAGACAGCCAGGAGGGAACTGAAGAAAGGGATTAGGAGAGCTAAGAGAGGGCATGAAAAATCTTTGGCAGGTAGGATCAAGGAAAACCCCAAGGCCTTTTACACATATGTGAGAAATATGAGAATGACTAGAGCGAGGGTAGGTCCGATCAAGGATAGTAGCGGGAGATTGTGTATTGAGTCTGAAGAGATAGGAGAGGTCTTGAACAAGTATTTTTCTTCAGTATTTGCAAACGAGAGGGGCCATATTGTTGGAGAGGACAGTGTGAAACAGACTGGTTAGCTCGAGGAGATACTTGTTAGGAAGGAAGATGTGTTGGGCATTTTGAAAAACTTGAGGATAGACAAGTCCCCCGGCCTGACGGGATATATCCAAGGATTCTATGGGAAGCAAGAAATGAAATTGCAGAGCCGTTGGCAATGATCGTTTCATCCTCGCTGTCAACAGGGATCGTACCATGGGATAATCCTGGGAATTACAGGCCAGTTAGTCTTACTTCAGTGGTAGGCAAAGTAATGGAAAGGGTACTGAGGGATAGGATTTGTGAGCATCTGGAAAGACACTGCTTGATTAGGGATAGTCAGCACGGATTTCTGAGGGGTAGGTCTTGCCTTACAAGTCTTATTTACTTCTTTGAGGAGGTGACCAAGCATGTGGCTGAAGGTAAAGCAGTGGATGTAGTGTACATGGATTTTAGTAAGGCATTTGATAAGGTTCCCCATGGTAGGCTTATGCAGAAAGTAAGGAGGCATGGGATAGTGGAAAATTTGGCCAGATGGATAACGAACTGGCTAACCGATAGAAGACAGAGAGTGGTGGTGGATGGCAAATATTTAGCCTGGAGCCCAGTTATTAGTGGCATACCGCAGGGATCAGTTCTGGGTCCTCTGCTGTTTGTGATTTTCATTAACGACTTGGATGAGGGAGTTGAAGGGTGGGTCAGTAAATTTGCAGATGATACGAAGGTTGGTGGAGTTGTGGATAGTGAGGAGGGCTGTTGTCGGCTTCAAAGAGACATAGATAGGATGCAGAGCTGGGCTGAGAAGTGGCAGGTGGAGTTTAACTCTGACAAGTGTGAGGTTGTCCATTTTGGAAGGACAAATATGAATGCGGAATACAGGGTTAACGGTAGGGTTCTTGGCAATGTAGAGGAGCAGAGAGATCTTGGGGTCTATATTCATAGATCTTTGACAGTTGCCACTCAAGTGGATAGAGCTGTGAAGAAGGCCTATGGTGTGCTAGCGTTCATTAGCAGAGGGATTGAATTTAAGAGCCGTGAGGTGATGATGCAGCTGTACAAAACCTTGGTCAGGCCACATTTGGAGTACTGTGCGCAGTTCTGGTCATCTCATTTTAGGAAGGACGTGGAAGCTTTGGAAAAGGTGCAAAGGAGATTTACCAGGATGTTGCCTGGAATGGAGAGTAGGTCTTACAAGGAAAGGTTGAGGGTGCTAGGCCTTTTCTCATTAGAACGGAGAAGGATGAGGGGCGACTTGATAGAGGTTTATAAGATGATCAGGGGAATAGATAGAGTAGACAGTCAGAGACTTTTTCCCCGGGTGGAACAAACCATTACAAGGGGACAGAAATTTAAGGTAAATGGTGGAAGATATAGGGGGATGTCAGAGGTAGGTTCTTTACCCAGAGAGTAGTGGGGGCATGGAATGCACTGCCTGTGGAAGTAGTTGAGTCGGAAATGTTAGGGACCTTCAAGCAGCTATTGGATAGGTACATGGATTAGGGGAGAATAATGGAGTGTTGATTAATTTCTTCTTGAGCAGCACGGTAACATTGTGGATAGCACAATTGCTTCACAGCTCCAGGGTCCCAAGTTCGATTTCGACTTGGTTCACTGTCTGTGTGGAGTCTGCACATCCTCCCCGTGTGTGCGTGGGTTTCCTCCGGGTACTCCGGTTTCCTCCCACAGTCCAAAGATGTGCAGGGTGGATTGGCCATGATAAATTGCCCCTAGTGTCCAAAATTCTATGATTAACCTAGGTTACAGACACAACATCATAGGCCGAAGGGCCTGTTCTGTGCTGTATTTCTCTATATCTATATCTGTACCTGATTCTCTGTCTCTTCTTACCAGTACAGCATGCTGTGTGTCGGCCTTATCATATTGGATTTGGAAGCTGCTAAGGTGGACGAGACAGGATTGATGTGCCCTCTTGACATCATCCATTTCCTTGTCCTTCGCTGCTAACTGCTCCCGGAGCTGTACATTTAATTTCTCGCACTCACTTAAATCTCCCTCTCTACTTTTCTCTTTCTCCTCTAGCTGCTTGCGGAGCGTCTTCACGACCTCCTCTGTGCCTCGCAATTGTACAGGACACGATTGCCATCGGCTTACAAACTCTACTCACACTTTTCTTATGGATCTCGGTCAAGCTGTCCCACCAAGTCTGTCCTATGCTGCCACGACCTGTCTCTTCATTCGCACAAAACTCAGACCATCCTTTCCCCTTTAGGTACTTCCTGATCTTGTATTCCCATACGGGACACTGTTCTGATCTATTGGCCGCTGCGACCTCAGGCTCTTGTGGATGCATTAGGCATTCTATTGCCTTCATGGCCATCCCTACAGATACTCTTCTGTCTCTTACCGGAAATTTGGAACAAGGGGGAATAAAGCGGTGGTGCAAACATGGGTACGGCTTAAGCTATTTTCCGGTTTACACAACTCCCGAAAGTTTCACGCACAAAAGTCTATTGTGTTTATCTTATATCCCTTTATTAGTACGCATACAAATCACACATTCTGGGTGTTTGATCGATACTGGTTTCGCTTGTGGTTTCTTTACTTTGCCAATTTGGATTCTAATTCAAATGCTTTGGTGGGTTCCCTCGGAGTGACACCGTCACTTCTGAGTCGAGTCCCGTCAGATGTCGCCAATAACTGTTGTGCGTTTACTTCTCTTTACTTGGCCTTTTCTGTGGCTCTGTCCAATTAGGGCAATCAGTGAATTTGCCTTCTTTCTATATTGTTTATATCCGAATGCTTAGAGTCGCCAGGTATTTAATGATACCACCACAAGTTTCAACCGGCTATCGATCAAAGAGCCAAACACCAGTTAGTTAGTTCAAGGTCAAGGGTACTTTATTTACAGACAATCAATCATGCAACATAAACACTACTAGATAACTACACCTATTACTAAGACAACCTGTATTTAACTTCGGACACCCAGTTTAGGTCAGGAAACAGTGGTCGCTGTTCAATTCTGGATCTCTTGGGTTCGAAGTGGTAACTGCTGCTCAGCTGGGCTCATCCGTCTGGTAGTGGGCGTTGAACTCGAATTTGCTTCTGGTGTTGCTGCTATTTGTGATGACCGTGACCGGGGTACCAAGGCCAAAAGAGAGCGAGCATATGGCGAACTCTTCCTTTATACTCAGGGGCTTTCGCGCTCTGTTGAGCGGTCCTTCGATTTGGGCCTTACTAATTGGGTGATCCCAGATCACTCCGTTCGATTCTTTAACCAATAAGTGGGCGGAGATCTGGATGACTGGGCGTGTCTCACGCGGTCATTGACCCCGTTGTTTGTGTTTCCCTTGGACAGGGAGTGGCGCCGGAATGCCTGGGACTGTCCCGGTTGCTGGAGTACCAGTCCTTTGTGTTGGGGGAGATGTGCCATCACCTGCTAATCGGCCTGATTAACATGCTAATGGGACGGGGTTGCGATGCCGTTTGGACTTTACTGACAAATATGAATTTCAGTCGCTCTGTACTTAGTTGGAAGTGGCCATCCCAGATGGCTACACTACATACAAAACTGTGCACAGGCATATCACCGCATGCACCTCAGCCCCTTGGTGTGAGGTGCAGATTTCACCTTTTCCTCTCTGTGGTGGGTATTCTCCACCACTCTGGACATAGGAACAGGAGTAGGTCATTTAACCCCTTGAGCCTGTCCCACCATTCAATGAGATCATGGCTGATCTGTGACCAAACTCCATTTATCTGCCTTTGGCCCATATCCCTTGATATTTTTGTTTAATTATTTTCTGCACTTGTTTGTCTCAGTTTAAGGATCTATGCACCTAAACATCCAAGTCTCTTTGGACATCCGATGCACCAAACCTCTATCCAGTTGGAAAGTACTCTGTTCAATACGTTTTTGTCCAAATGGATAATCTCAAACACTTACTTACATTAAATTCCATCTGCCACAATTTTGCCCATCTACCGAGTCTGTCAAATTCACCTTGCAATTTTATATTCTCATCCAGGCAGTCTGCAATGCCACCTAATCTCGTATCACCTGCAAATTTGAATATATGACTTTCTGTGCCATCATCCATGTCATTAATGAATAGTGTGAATAATTGAGGCCCCAACATAGATCCCTGTGGTACATCACTGGTCACCGCCTGCCACTTTGAGTAATTACCCATCATCCCATCTCTCTGTCACCTGTCACTCAACCAGTTTCCTATCCATGTCAATAATTTGCCCTCAACTCCATGGGCTCCTATCTTAGTTACTAGTCTATTGTGTGGGACTTTATAAATGCCTTCTGGAAGTCCATAGAAATGAGATGCATAGAGGAATTCCTCTGTGCATGACTTTAGTCACCTCCTCAAAAAATTCAATAAGATTAGCCAGGTATGACCTTCATTTCACAAATCAATGCTGGCTCTCCCTGATCGGCCAAAATTTCTCAAGAGTTATCATAAAATCACTACAGTGCAGAGAGAGGTCATTCGGCCCAGTGAGTCTGCACTGACCCTTTGAAAGAGCTCCCTACCTAGGCCCACAACCCCACCCTATTCTAGTAACCCAGTAACCCCACCTTTTGGACACGAAGGGGCAATTTATCATGGCCAATCCAGCTAACCTGCACATCTTTGAACTGTGGAAGGAAACTGGAGCACCCGGAGGAAACCCTCGCAAATATGGGGAGAAAGTGAAAACTCCACATAGACAGTGACCTAAGGCTGGAATTGAACCCGGGTCCCCCATCCCTGATTATTGACTCCAGCAATTTCCTCACCACAGACGTTAGGCTAACCAGTCTGTAATTCCCTGGTTTCCCCTTTCACCCTTCTTAAATAGTGGAGTGACATGTGCACTTTTCCAATCCAGAGCGACAACTCCTGAATCTAAGGAACTCTGAAAGATTATAGTTAAAGCATCTACAATGTGCTCCCCCTACTTCCTTTAACACCCTCAGATGGAAACCGTCAGATACTGGGGATTTGTCTTTATTTAGTTCCATTAATTTCCTAGTTAGTGATTCTGTACTTAACGTTAATTGTACTAAGAATCTGTCCTCTTTTTACTATTATTTTTTCAGGACTTCCGGCAAGTTATCTTTCTTTTCAACTGTAAACTTTGAGGCAAAGTAATTGTACAACATGTCTGACATTTCCCCATTATCACTGACAATATCTCTATTCTCAGTTTTTAGTGGATTTACATTGCTCTTGACTAACCGCTTTCCCTTTATCTAACTATAACATGTCTTCTTTTGGTGTCTCTTGCAAGTTTTCTTTCATAATCACTTTTAGTAGCTTGAATAAGCTGCGTTGTGACACTTTGTTCGTCCTTGTACTGATCCATTGCGTCTGGATCTGTGCTACGTCTTGCATTTTTGTAAGCTCTTTCTTTTAGTTTTATGATCTCCCTAACCTCTTTAGTTGACCATGGCTGTTTGTACTTTGACCTCGAAGAAGACGGTCCAGAGCCCAATGAGTTTGGGGCAGGACCAGAACATGTGGATGTAGTTGGCCACACCTTCCGGCACAACTTCGCACTTATCCTCCGCCTCCGGGAAGAACCCGCTCATCCGTGTCCTCGTTAGGTGTGCCCTTGCATCACCTTTAGCTGCTCAGCCCTGTGCATGAGGAGGTGAAGTTTATCCTGTGAAGAGCTTCGATCCAGAGTCCTCCCCATATCTTCATGCCGCCTTCCATCGTTCTTGTTTCTTGTCCAGTGGGGCCCTTACCTCTTCTAACAATTATCCGTATATGTCACCACATTTACCGTCCCCTAGAATGTCTGGCGCTCTTAGTCTGTCCCGTATGAGGGAACGTCGTGGTTTCCTTGCAGAGGAAGTCTCGCACCTGCAAGTACTGGAGCTTGTTCTCTTTTGGGATCTGGAGCTTCTCTGTTAGCTCCCCCTGGGCCGCTACTTTATCATGCACTTCCATATCTCTTACCATTACTACCCCTCCATCCTCTCTCTCCACGTTTTGAAGGTAGCTTCTATTTTCGCCGTAATACATTTGTGGTTCCTGCAGTTTAAAGTGGTGTCTGAGCTGGTTCCTCAACCAGCCCCATCCTCCCTGTGTTTGTTGTCCAGTTATAGAACAGGAGACTCGGCAGAACCAAGTACCCCATGTGTCACCTTCTTTGTAGGACAGCTTTCCGCATCCTTGGGTTCTTTCCTGCCCAGTCGAAGGCCATGATCAGTTTATCCACCATTGTGAAGAAGGGTTGGGGATGAAGATTGGGAGTGATTTGAATAGGAAGAGGAAGCTTGGCAGCATGTTTATTTTTACTGTCTGCACTCTTCCTGCCAGGGACTGTGAGAGCAAGTCCCTTCTCTGTAGGTCCATCTTCACTTCCTCCAACAGGCTGGGCAGGTTTCTTTTGTGGAGCAGTCGTGAACTAGCTGTATCCAGGTACCTGAATTTGGTTTGGGCCAGTTTGAATGACAGCACACCCACCTCTGTTTCCCCCCCCCCCCCCCCCCCCCCCCGCCCCCCCAACCCCCTCCTCCCCCCCCCCCCCCCCAACCCCCATCCCCCCGGTTCACCAGGAAGATTCTGTTCTTGCTCTGGTGTAATTTATATCCCAAGAATTACCTTGCCAATGCTGGCTTTGGGGTTCAAAGCAGCAGGCTTCCAAAAAAAAATAAACTCTGTGCTTCATGCCTCCTCTCTGAATGCCTGTCCACCCCTTTGCTGATCTAACAGCGAAGACCAGTGGCTCAATTCCCAGTTGGTGGCGTTGGTGTCCACTCACTTATGCTGCCCAGTGTAGGTCATTGTCCTTCTTACAGCACTGAATGCCAGTCCTCCCAGTCACACTCCCCGAGCTCACAGCTGCCGCCACCTTGTCCCAGGCAGCATTGGTTGCCCTATGGCTCACTCTCTGGGACTCTCGGGGGAACTGGACATCATCTTGGCCTCCACGGCGTCTAGCAGCCTCCCCAGATCAGCGGCCCCGAATCTTGGGTCTGGTCTCCTGGGCACCATTGTTGCGAGCTGGCTGGGGTTGGCTGAGCAAGTACTGCTCGACCTTGTTACCGG
Organism: Scyliorhinus canicula; assembly: GCF_902713615.1. NCBI lineage: Eukaryota > Metazoa > Chordata > Chondrichthyes > Carcharhiniformes > Scyliorhinidae > Scyliorhinus > Scyliorhinus canicula. The sequence continues at coordinate 88,333,527 of NC_052152.1, read as the reverse complement.
GAGGTGGCGAGCGAGGTCCCGGTGAATCAGCTGGCCTCGCTGGGCTGAGCCCCGGGAAGCTCACGGCAATACCTGCTCGCTGCCACACTTGGAATTTTTTTCAGGAGAATCATGCTCTTAACCTTTATTAAGTTATGAACTCACACGCCAGACATTTGTGACCAAAAATGGAAAGTTGTCCCTACTGCTATAGCTGCCAACCATGGATGGTTAGAGTGTGTATGTGACTATTTGATCTTTTTAAAATTGTTGTTGACTTGGAGAAAAGTGCATCTATAATTAAATGGAAGCAAAATACTCAGATGCTGCAATAATAACAGAAAATGCTGTAAAAACTCAACAGGTTTGGTAGAATCCGTGGAGAGAGACGCAGAGTTTATATTTCAATATGACTCTTCTTTGTAACTTCTTGTTATCACAGAATGATTACGGCGCAGGTTGAAACCATTTGGGCCATTGTGTCGGCACCGTCTCTCCAAATGAGCATCATGGCATAGTGTCATGCCTCAGCCTTTTCCCTGTAAATCTGCACATTGTTTCTATTCAAGTAATCATCTAATGTTATTCTCACATGCATAAAACAACTTGCCTAATACGAACACGCCTTGTGAATTTTGGTTGCAATTATGATTTATTTAATGGAAAGTCAGCAGAATGAATATTTATCTTCAGATATGGTGTTCCCCATATGTTTTTTTTTAGGCAACTACCGATGAGATTAGTGGCAAAAGACCCAAAAGCCACTGGCAGCTTTCCCCTCACCGGAAAGGTGATATATTATCATCCAATCCACACTCTTTTAGTTTCCACGTGTGGCAAGAGTCACTCAGTACAAGCTGGTGTGTGGGTGTGAGGAAGCAGGTGATGCAGGGTGTGTCATGGAGGGTGATCAGTTAGGTGAACATGAATCAGGAACTGCTCCCAAGACTGACGGGTGACATGACCATGTCCTAACCCTCAATGTTCTCTTTCTCAACATCCTCTCCTTCAAGATCACTCACTATTCATTATTTCCATTTTCTTCCTTTCAACATGACCTCTTTCAGCATAGAGAAACATTCCAAGTTACTTCATACAGGTGTACTGCAAAAAAGGGGAATTGAACCAAAGAAGATCATGATCGGAGCAGTAATTTAAAACTTGCTCAAAGAGCAAGACTTTAAGAAGTGTTTTAAATGAGGATAAAGAGGGATTTAGAAAGGAATTCCAGAACATGGGGGCCTAGGTAGCTGAAAGCATGACTCCAAATCTGTCAAACTTCCTATCCCGTACTAAGTCCTGCTTACCCACCTTCCTTGTCCTTACCGACTTTCATTGGCTTTCCATCTCCCAATGCATAGGATTCAAAACCTGTGTTCATGTTTGCAAATCCTTTCATGACTTGCTTCACAACAATGTCCCAGTTGCTCAGCATGTAGTACATGGAAAGTTTATTTGGCTATACTTTTACGCTTCACAAATTGTTGTAACTTATGATATTTTTAACCATGGTTGATAATATCAAATCAAAGGATTATATAAAAAGGAAGACAAAACTTAAGATGGGATGAATTGTGTCTATGTTAAATGCTCCAAAGGCCCCTTACCCCTTAACCCCACTTTATCTGAAGACACACTTGATTTTGCCTTCCCATGTGAAATAGCATGGGAGGTTCATTAGTAATCTATTAAAAATGGCACAAAGTCAACATTACTTTCATATCATTTTTAAAATTCCTTTATCAGAGTTACAAAGCGAAAGCTCAGAGTGGGTAGGGGCAAACCCCTAATCCATCTCCTTGCCTGCTCCAAAAACCAATTCAAATTGAATCCAAATCATGGCCCTCACATACCAGATCCAGGCATTACACCTGATCTCACGCTCATCTTAGCCAAATGGCAGAGAAGCGATGACTTTCATATTATAACTAACATCATAAAATGTCCAGGTGGGAGGATGTTCTTTTAGCAAACATAATGTAGAAAAATCTCTATCAAGAATTCATATTCCTCCCATGTTGCCATTTGTTTGGGGGAAATATTGGATCACTTTTAAATTGGAAAATAGGAATATAGGAAATAGAAGCAGGAGTAGACCATTCAGCCCATCAAGCCTCCTCTACTATTCAAACAATTCATGGTTGATCATCTACCTCGGTGCTATTTTTACCCACAATCCCCCATCTGTCATTAGTATCCAGAAGCCTATCGATTTCTGTCTTGAACATGCTCAATGATTGAGCTTCCACAGCCCTCTAAAGTAGAGAATTTCACAGATTCACCATGCTCTGAGTGAAGAAATTCCTCCTCATCCCAGATTTAAATAGCCTGCCCCTTATTCTGAGACTGTGGGCACAATCCAATTGCCACGCTGCACCTGAAAGTCAGCTCATTGCGTCAGAGCCTGGCAGATTAAAGTCGGGAGAACCCGCTCTCGGGATCCACCTGGCTCACAATGCCTCGTGAGATCTAACGTGATCTCGTGAGACGTTGTGGTGTAAATTGCGCTCATTGTGGGTGGATTCTTTTTTGGAAAGCCTGGAGATTAGAGCGAGACAGCTAGTCTCACTTTAACATGCAAATTCCCAAGGTACCAGAGGCTTTGTGATCTATACTCATCGCCTCGGAGACCTCGGGCAAGAGGCATTTGGTACTGGTCTCCACAAATGGGGACCAGATGGAACGGCACTTGTCCGGGTTTCCCAGGGATGCCCCCCGTTGTATTCCCTTTGGGCAGGGTGGTTCCCTGGCACTGCTGGTGCCACCTGGGCACCCTGGCAGTGCCAGCCTGTCACCTCAGCAGTGCCAGCCTAGAACCTTGGCAGTGCCACCTGGGTGCGAGCTTGGCACTGTGAATGTACCCAAATGGAACTGCCAGCTGGCAAGTTTCCAAGCTGGCATCTTATGCATGTGTGTGATTGGGCCAGGAGTGCCTTACACCTGTGTTGAGGGAGCGTGGGAGGGAGGGAGGGAGATGCCGGGGATCCTGCCATAGTGTGTTCGGGCTGTTGGGGTTGGGGATTGCTTTGGGGGTCTCGGAGACCGGGACACTATTTTTAAATGGCATCCCAATCTCTTGCTACACTGGGGGGTTTCGGCGAGCAGAGCTCCTCAGTGTTGCCGGGAAATATGTGGCCTAATGCGCTCACTATGGGACTTTGTTCTCAATGAGTTGAATCGCGCTCTCTGTCCCAGTTTCTAGACTCTCCAGCCAGGGGAAACATCCTACTCACCCTGTCCCGCCCTGTAAGAATTTTGTAAATTTCAATGAGATCCCCTATCATCCTTCGAAACTCTAAAGAATACGGGCTCTTCCAAATGATGAAATGAAAATCGCTTATTGTCACGAGTAGGCTTCAATGAAGTTACTGTGAAAAGCCCCTAGTCGCCACATTCCGGCGCCTGTCCGGGGAGGCTGGTACGGGAATCGAACCGTGCTACTGGCCTGCTTGGTCTGCTTTAAAAGCCAGCGATTTAGCTTTGTGAGCTAAACCAGCCATGATTATACATGGCTTGACCTGAGAAGATAAACCCCATCATCTTCAACCCAAATGGGTTGATTATCTATATGATTGTGAAAGCAAGATCAGTATTTTTCACGTTATCCGGACACACCAAACTACTCCACAGCCAATGAAATACTTGTGAGAGTATTCGCTGTTGGATTGTAGGCAAATGTGGCAACTAAATTCAACAAGGCAAGATTCCACAATCTGCAATAAGATAAATTACCTGATATTCTGTGTGGGATTTTATCACCTTAGTCCCTGGTGGAACAGTGGGACTGTTATAGGGTCTGGAACCCAACTCTTTGAATTGTGTACCTAGCCGTTGCCTTTTACCAGAAGAAACCAATTGTCATCTCACCCTGGGTTCGCTGACCAAGTGAGGGCAGGGAGGTGGGGGAAGAGGGATAACACGCCCACTCTGTCAAAGTAAGGATTTTTCTTAAAGGAACTCTGGCATGGATAAGAAAAACTCTTTCGCATTTGGATTTTTGAGGCTGCAGCAGCCATAGGGATGGAGAGGAAATCTGGGTAGACTGTTCCCCGGGATTATTTCACAAGGAGTATCTGCCTCAGGTTGGGAGCGTCTGCAGTGAAGTAAGTTCTTCCAAGAACAGTAGAAAGAGGACAATTTCTCCAGTCATCGAGGTGTGGGTGGAGGTGGCTTAGAAAGTCCACAGCAGGAGTGTGGGGTCTCCGATCTGGAGGCAGTGCAACAAGAGAATTGGAACTCAGGAGGGCATGAGAGCTGAGTGGCAAAAAACCTTCCGGCTCCAAGACCTACATTTTGGCCCATAACTTCCTGGTTCACCAGCGTCGCATTTAGGGTGTACCCTAGTGATCCATTGGGGACTTTCCATGGAAGTTTCCATGTAAGGGTTTACCCGGTAAATGCCCAGATGTGCTAACTCCCTCTGGACAATTGCGCTGGACTAGGAACCATCCAACAGAAGTGATTTAAATCACTTAGGGTGGTTCTGCCAGTCTTACCTTAACAGATAGTCTGAAAGAGTTAGGGGGGAAAAAGCACTAACTCCAGAGTAATTATTTAATAAACGCAGATGCAGCCTCGCATTGGACACCCCACCACACACATAAACACCTAGGGGACCCGCAACAACACCGGTTCCTAACCCAAAACCAACCCCTGGTCTGACCCATTCAATGCTGACCCGACATCATCCATCCCCCCAGCCTGGCCCATCCCTTTCTCTGCCCATGTACTATATGGGGAGGGTGGTCCTCACCTCCTCCCAGCTGGATTTCAATGTCCATCGCACCTGCCCTGTCAAAGGGCATGCAACTGAGAGGAAGGTAGGTGAAGGTAGAGATGGAGGAGGGAGCTCCATAAGCTATTTGCATGCTGTGGTGAAGGCTGGCAACCAGGAAGTCTAACTGAAGGTGAATGAAATGCCGAATAGGTGAAGTGACTTCCCAAGAATTTGGCAATCACCTGTGAAACAGGGAAAGCAGTCTCTGAGAGATGAGCTTTGAACAGCAGTTTCCTAACGGCCATGACAAGGCCTCTTCAGTGCAACTGATGTAAACCTTCCCAGCTTGTCAGTTTCACCGAGGAAGCTTACTGCTCTGCTCTTACCTCACTGCCACATTGGGAAACAGGTTCCGGGACTGGAAAATACATTCCATGTCTGGGAAATCTAGAAGTCAGGACTAGAACAGCTCATAATTGGCTACTTAACAAACATTAGCAATTTCTAAATACTTACCAATAGATTCTGTGGTTTTCAATGCTGCCCCCAAAAAGTGGAAGAGGTTACACCAGTTTTTGAGACGTGCCCACCTTGCCCGCCCCTGAACCGGCCTCCAACAGCCTGGGAAAACTCTGCTGTCTGCTTCAGGGATGCTGCTTCAGGGATATTGTCAGAATCATAGAATCTCTACAGTGCAGAGGGAGGCCATTTGGGCCATTGAGTCTGCTCCGACCCTCTGAAAGAGCGCCTACCTAGGCCCACTGCCCTGCTCGATCCACATAATCCCATAACCCCACCTAACCTGCACATCCATGGACACTAAGGGGCAATTTAGCATGGCCAATCCACCTCACCTGCACATCACTGGACTGTGGACAGGAAACCCGAGGAAACCCACACAGACACGGGCAGAAAGTGCAAACTCCACACAGACAGTCACCCAAAGCCGGAATTGAATCCGTGTCTCTGGGAGCTGTGAGGCAGCAGTGCTAACCACTGCCACCATGCCTACCCTTGCATTTCTTTAACCGATATCATGGAAGATTTTACATCCACTTTTTTTCTGAAAAATATTTTATTGAGGCATTTATATGTTTACACATCAAACACAACCATAAAGCATAACAAGCCAACATGGCTGCAAATAATCACACAATATTACATCCACTTGGGAGGGTAGAAGGAGCCCTGGCTTAACATCTCATCTGAAAAATAGCACCACTGACAGTGCAGCACTCTCTCAATACTGTCAGATTAGATGAGACATGAGTCTCAATATTTTTGATTTGCTTTTGTACTCACCTCAGAGTTAGTTGTTTTCCTTTTTATCTTAATATGAAAGATGGGTTGTCTTTTTGGGAGAGAATCTAGTTGAAAATGGTATTATGTTGCCACCAAGTGGTCAAATAGCTCTTATGTAACCCAGGAAGGAATAACTCAAATATATAAAGCTTAACACAAAGCTGTATATGTGCAGAAATGTATATGTGCAGAAATCTTTTTTAAGCTAATTCACTAAACTATCAATCATTTCTTGCCATTTCCAGCCATGTAAAAAATTTTCTTTGAATGCAAAGTCAGACCCCATGGAATGCTGTTAAAGGAGATTATTCACAACTGAATTCATACCAACAATTTTTCAGCATATGATTTTATTTAAAATATTTTTAAAAATCAGACTAAAGGTGAACGTATCACCAGCTTTTGAAATGTGTTCAACTTTCACTTATAAATAGGAATTAGAATCATCCATATAGTGTGCATTGGGTTATCGCCAAGCTGAAATTGAAAACTCACCCCATTATTACTTTGTGAGAGCATTTAAACTGTTCTAGTTGTAACTGATGTCCTCAAAGCATTTCTGAAGAGCTCAACATCTCAGCTGACTCACTGGAGTGATCGACCAAAATGGAGAAATTTCATTCGGGAAAGCACCAAAGACATCGAGAGACTCAATTGGGAAAAGGCTAAAGTGAAGTTGAGGTGTTAGAGAGAGTGCACAAATATCCAAACAATCCATCTACCCAACCCTTCATGCACAACCTGCCCTGCAAATGGAGCATGAGACTTGTCAGCTAGGCTTAGCAGCTACCTCACAGCCCATCAAACGACAATGGAAGCAAGCTCTGCTCAATCCTGAGAAGAAGACCTGATATCAATAACCTTGATGTGGTTGCCTTGGAAACAAACTTTCATTACACCTTATGAAACCTTTTTGTTGGTGTTAATTTAGATAGTTGATAGTGAAAATTACCCCATTATCTTTACTTGCTGAACCATCCAAGGCTCACGCTGTTCACATTGTCACACAATTCCAAAGTGCGTTGCTTTAGACTTTAGCCAGGCTCCATGAGCAACTGATTCAATCAGCAGTTAAAAGACATCCTCTCAGCTTGAGTGGCAGAATTAACTGAGACTGTGATTGGTAATTTCATGACTGGAAGATGGTGGAAGGTTCATCAAGTGGACAAACTGATTGATTGTCAGCCTGTAAATCCTTTCAATACTTGCCTTATGACATATGGTAAGGGTTAGAGAGTTCTCTGGTCAGCCATATTGTAGAAGGCAATGCCAAACATAGTCACGGTCCAGTCCAATGGGAGTCCATGGTCACCAATGCCAATAAATACAACCTATTTGACATTTCCATTGACCTTCTACCCTTTAGGGACCTTAAAGGTTTTCAACAGTCTTTAGTTTCCTGGGTTGACTACTTCTTTTCATATTTAAATGGTATAAGAAGCTCTATGGAATCAAGATGCCGCATAAATATTCAACAGAGACTCTGGCAAAGACTGCCAACTGGAAAGTGATAAAAATGGACATTACTGTTTTCTAGAATATCATGAAATTCAAAGGTTACACCAAGGTTACTCTCTTGCTGCCTTTGCTTTCAGTAATAAATTTAACGGTTAGTTTTAAGCTGTACACAGTAGTTTAACAGTGTGATGTTTCACCATCTTTCATGGAACAATAGAAGGAGGTCACTGAAAGTCTTGGAAGAGATTCAGGTGATCAGCTGATCGGGGAAAGAGGAAAGAGAGTGGAGGGGAGTAGATCCTTCTGCATTTGCAAAAGAACGGTGTTGGGATGATAGTGCCTTCCTTAGAACCGATAAGGATAACACTTCAACTTTGGGTGGCATGGTGGCACAGTGGTTACACTGCTGCCTCACAGTGCCGGGGCCTGGGTTCGATTCTGATCTCGGGTGAAAGTCTGTGGAGTTTTCACATTCTCCCCGTGTCCGCATGGGTTTCCTCTGGGTGCTCCGGTTTCCTCCCACACTCCAAAGACGTGCAGGTTAGGTGGGATTGGTCATGTTAAATTGCCCCTTAGGGTGGGGTTGCATGAATAGGGCGGGGATTGGGCCTAGGTAGGAGGTTTTTCAAATGGTCAGTGCAGACTCAATGGACTGAATGGCCATATTTTGAACAGATTCTGTGATTTTAAAAAAACCATTAATTTAGAGTACCCAATTCTTTTTTTCCAATTAAAGGGAAATTTATTGTGGCAAATCTACCTACCCTGCAAATCTTTGGGTTGTGGGGGCGAGACCCACGCAGACATGGGGAGAATGTGCAAACTCCATATGGACAGTGACCCAGGATCGAACCCGGGTCCTCAGCGCTGTGGGGCAGCAGTGCTAACCACTGTGCTACCATGCAGCCCAGATTCTATGATTCTTAACAACAGTTCTATTCTTCAGCTCTATGCCAAAAATGATTTCAGACCGGTGCCTACATAAATCTGACTGTCTGAATATTGCACAATTGAGACAAGCTTTCTTCTCCTTTGTGTTGCCTCAATCAACTATTTCACATATAGGTCACACAAACAATTTTTTTTGGTCGGCTTTGCAGCATCTCAAGTTTAAATCTTCCAGAGCACTTTCTCCACAATGAATCAGTTAACTTATTTGCATTCATGGTGCTGGAGGATGTTCATGTGCGATGAACCCAATAGCCTCTATTGTTATAGATTTCTGCACCAAGCTACAAATAGGATCAAACTGTACCACACCTCCCTGAAAACAAATACCTTTCAGTAGGCAGCCCTTCTAACAAGCGGTCAGAGCACATTACACAGCTTTATCAAAACCTGAAGTGGTTTTAAAACATCTCGTAAACCAATGTCGACAGTATAAAGAGAAAATGCTGGAATTGTTGAGTGGGTCTGGCAGCCTCTGTGGAGAGAGAAACAGAGTGAGCATTTCGGATCTATGATCTTTTGTCAGACATGGAGAATGATGTACGTTTTTAAGCAAGTACGAAGGAAGGGAAAGGATGGGGGAGGGGAAGGAAAGAGCAAGAGGGAAGGTCTGTGATAGGGTCGAAGGCAGATGTGGCTAAACGATTAAGGATGATGGTGCAAAGTAAAATGGAGGCCATTTTAAAAAAAGATGTCTCCAGAGGATATGCTGTGTAAATGGCAGCTGGAGAATCATTACTGACACTTCTGTTGTATTCTTGAAAACAGTTTCCTGTTGAGAATTCTCAGTCAAATTTCTTGGACTAAGATCTTTGACAGTTCACAGGAAAGCTGTTTCAGGTTGTGTGCTTTGGGAACAGTATGAACCTTTAATTCTGCCAATCCCCATCCCATTCCAAAATCCTCTTGTGATTTTCCCTGACTACTTTTAAAAGATAAGAAAATTGGAGGCGAGAGCTACTGTATGTTAGAATCAGTGTGCGCAGTGAGTGGCCGACCCACGCACACGGACAATTGTAGGTTTGATTCCCTGGCTCTGCTTTGCTGGTTTAACTGATCCGAACAAATATATGGAAAGGCATTACTCAGATTATCTGGATGTTTTCAAATGTTATTCTCCTATCGATTTCTCTTTATTTTGTAGTAATTACCCTGACGGTATTTAATCACTGAGCAAAAGTATGATGAAAGATGTTTCAATGCCTGTCAGCTAAAATTGTGCAGAGAAAAATTTGAGGGAGTCCTGTTCAACCTATGCCCGCTACTGTCAAGCAGCACCTTGATTTCATCTTTGTTTTTAAATGTCTCCATGGCCTCTCCCTCCTTAGCCTGATGATCTCCTAGAGTCCGCGACCTGGCCTCCAAGATAATTGCACTCACCTAGTTCTGGCCTCTTGAACAGCTCTGACTTTAATTGCCCCACCATTGATGGCTGTGTCTTCAGTTGCTGGTTTCTCTGACCCGCCACCATTAATGATATGCTAATTGTGAAATTAAGGTTAAGAATGTTCAGGTGAAGGAAATTAATTAAATACCTTGAGAAAGACTTCTAGGACACTGGGTATTGGTGTCAGGGAGGAGGCAGACATGTCCAGGGCAGGATCTTACAGCCATTGCTTCCACCAGGATCTTTCAGTCCTGCTGTTGGTGACCCTTCCCTGCAACCACCCCCCCCCCCCCCCCCCCCCACCACCACCGGTTCCCTGGAGGGGAAGGTTATGATCAACGAGAAACCCGGTTGACAGCTGTGGGACTGGAAGATCCTGTCGCTGGCCAATGGAGGGCCACCTCTCCCACCATAAAATACACCATGAGGCATGGGGTGGCGAAGATACAGAAAATCCCACCCATAATGTTGTATTCTATAAATAAATCGAGTAGTAAGTCAAAGTTTGGCATCTAATTTTCTGGTTTGCCAATTGGCTTCAAAATGAATGAACGTCGTAGCAGATGATGGTCGACTGAAGGTAACTAAGAATTTTTTTTTCAGACCATAGTTATTAATCCAAGTTACTTTTGCGAAGAATGGCTGAAAGAGAGTGTAAATATGATCAGCCACCGATGTTCCCTGAATCTAGATTTTATGACCAATGGAATAATGAATTGGGCATGTGACATGTGGGCAGAGAAAAAAACAATGGATGATCTTGGCATCGTCGTTTCATCATAAAGTAAAATCTGAGGTAAAATATTCTGTGAGCAGGATGCCCATATGTTGGATAGTGATGAAAGTTTGCCTCTTAAGCTTCATAGAACATAGAACAGTACAGCACAGAACAGGCCCTTCGGCCCTCGATGTTGTGCCGAGCAATGATCACCCTACTCAAACCCACATATCCACCCTATACCCGTAACCCAACAACCCCCCCCCCCCCCCCCAACCTTACAGGACACTACGGGCAATTTAGCATGGCCAATCCACCTAACCCGCACATCATGGATGGAATTTACAAGATAGTCAAACTTTGACAGATTTCAAAAGGTGGATGCTCATTCGATCGAGAAATATATCATGGACATTATCAGACTGTATAAAAGATTGCAGAAATTCAGAGATTTCCTGATTCAGTGCTCATAGTTAAATTGCTGGATTGCGCTAAGTTGTTACTTAAGCCCCTGGTCTTAACTAGTGATTGGTTCTCAGAAAAAGACATCCTTTTTGGATCAAATGTCTGCTATTTTAAAAAATATTCCTGGGGATCAGTCATTTTCAGCGAATGGGACATTCTGTGGTGTCACAAAGGATTGGAGGTGTCAACAATTGCAGCCTTTTGAGATTGTCCAGATATGGGGCATGGGCGTCAGTACCAGATACGCGCTACGGCCAAAAGGAATGATGATGAAGAAATATTTAGGAGATCTGGCAGAAAACAGGATTGAAGTAGTAATAATGGACAGATGAACTTCAGGAGTGCCTGGGGAACTACCAACAGGTTCTCCAGATGTGACTCAAAATATCATTACGCGATGACTGACCAAGTGGAACAGCAGGGTTTCAAAGTGAAACATGACGCAGAGAATTAGGAAGTTGAAGATGATGATAATGATCAATCTGAGGGAATTGTACCACTCACCAGTTAATGAGTGCACAATCTATGAATCAATGTCACTGTGCCATTTTAGGTCATGGTTGCACCTTGACAATATGTGGAACAGATTGGTTAAAATGTTATTTAAATTCACTCAGTAGCAAAGATCGAGTAAAGGCAGCAGTTACAAACATTCTACTTGTTTCTGGTTTGGAGATGACAACATTGAGGTCACTGAAACGAGTAATGACTCCATGCAAAATAACTGAAGTCAGCCACTGTGCAGTTTCTTGTGTGATACGCTTGCTGATGAGCAAGCCTTTCAAGAAAAAGGGCATAAACAAAATTGGACATAGAACATAATAAAGCTATTTATTTTGGAAAGACAGTAAATTAGCAATTTACACAATCAATAAGTTATTGAATCTCTTTAACAAAATCTAGCACCTCAGAAAGTTAAAATGATATTTCGGCATCAGGTGATAAGAATTTGAAGGGCACAAAAAGCAAATTAAGTTAGACAATTTGTTCTTCCTTCTTGTCACAGATTTAAAATTTTACTAAGGAACATGGCTTTGGTTGATGAATACACAAGGCTCATCGAAAAGATTAGTGAAAAATGTGCTAAACATGGAAATATTGGAGGATGACTCCACAGCCCATTGTAAGTCAACCATGAGCACAAAATGTTGTCAATTATGAGGAACAGAATACTGGAGATAAGGGGTCAATAGGCAAAATGATACTGATACACAGAACAGGACCAACGTATCTGTAGGACAACTTCCTAGAGTTTATATTAAGGTGATGTACAAACCAGAGAGATGTAGGGGTGCGACTACCGTAGGGAGATACTGGCAAATTTGAATATTGTTAAATGTCCAAGATGATGGACAACAGATAAGATCTATGGACTGGCAAAATGAGGTGAAACAGTGTAAAGGAAGAAAATATAGTGTAAGTACTCAGTGGATCTGGGAGTGGCTCTTCGACAAGAAAATGACCATGTACTGGAAAAAGAACCTCTGATCATGGGAGGGAGAAATCCTGTAGCAGTAGTCTAGAAAGAGATAGTGGGTCAAGCAGAAGCCACAGCTTGACTAGTTATGCCAGGCGGAATATCTGGGTCTGGAGCATCCCTACCCGATGATCTGAACAAGTTCTATGCCCGCTTTGAGCAGTCAGCCAAGGCATCAGTGCCACCCGCCCCAACAGCCCTGGACACACCCATACCTACTATTACAGCCTCAGAGGTAAGAACTGCCTTCTTGCAAGTGAATCCACGCAAAGCGACGGGCCCCTGCGGAGTCCCTCGGCGAGCACTCAGAGTCTATGCAGACCAGCTGGCGAGTTAGTCGTAGATATTTTCAACACCTCACTCCTCCGCTCTGTGGTCCCCACCTCCTTCAAGAAGACCACCATAATACCAGTACCAAAGAAGAACAAGGTAGCCTGCCTCAACGACTACCGACCAGTGGCCCTAACATCTGTTATCATAAAATGCTTCGAGTGGCTAGTCATGAGACAGATCAATGCCGGCCTCCCAAAGGGTCTCGATCCACAGCAATTTGCCTATCACCACAACTGGTCCACAGCAGATGCTATCTCCCTCTACAATTAACACTCAAACACCACAACAGCAAGGAACCCTACGTAAGACTGCTGTTCATAGACTACAGCTCCGCCTTCAACACCATTATCCCAACACAACTAATAACCAAACTCTGCAATCTTGGACTTGACCCCTCCCTGTGCAGCTGGATCCTTGACTTCCTCATCAACAGACCGCAATCTGTCAGGATAGGCAACAGCACCTCCTCCACAATAGTCCTCAACACCGGAGCCCCGCAAGGATGTGTGCTCAGTCCTCTACTGTACTCCTTGTACTGTGTGGCAAGGTTTAACTCCAACTCAATCTATAAGTTTGCGGATGATACGACTATGGTGGGCCATATCTCAAACAACAATGAATCAGACTAGAGGAAGGAGATAAATCACTTGGTTGCATGGCGTACTGAAAACAACCTCTCTCTAAATGACGGAAAGACCAAGGAACTGATCATTGACTTCAGGAAACGTAGCACGCCACACACTCCAGTCTGCATCAATGACTTCAAAATGGAGATTGTCGATAGCTTTAAGTTCCTGGGAGTCACCATCACCAACACACTGTCCTGGTCCACTCACATTGATGCAACAGTTAAGAAAACCCAACAACATCTCTACTTCCTACGGAAGCGAAAGAAATTTGGCATGTCTGCATCGACTCTCACAAACTTCTACAGATGTGCGATAGAGAGCATCCTATCTGGCTGCATCACATCTTGGTATGACAACTGCTCGGTCCAAGGTTGCAAGAAACTGCAGAGTGCGGTGAACTCAGCCCAATGCATCACACAAGCTATTCACCCTCACATTGATTCTGTATATACATCCCGCTGCCTCAGGAAGGTAGACAGCAATATCAGAGACCCCTCCCACCCAGGCATTGCCTTCCTCCAGACCCTTCCATCAAGCAGAAGGTACAGATCCAGACATGGGAACAGCTTCTTCCCCACAGCTACAAGACTCCTCAACGCCTCCCCCTTGGACTGATCTGTTCCCTGTAAGAACACTATTCACGACGCCCTATGCTGCTCTTGCTCATGTATTTGCTTTGTTTGGCCCCTTGTTCCACTCTGTAACCAATCACTGTTATCGATGTACCATTTGTCAATGTTCTCTGTTGATTATTCTTTTTGTCTACTATGTACTTACTGTGTACATTCCCTCGGTCACAGAAAAATACTTTTCACTGTACTTCGGTAGATGTGACAATAAATCAAATCAATCAATCAATATGCAATGGAATAAGGACCACAGAACAATCTAGGACCATTCTAGAAGAGGTAGCCCTTATGATCAGAATCTTTGGAAGATGTCAACAAATTAGAAGATAAATTAAGAGAGACAGAGTTGGATATTTGGAAGAAATTAAGTGTCTATGCTGAAGTGCCAGATAGGGAACATCCAGCCTTATCTCACAAATGGTGGGTACATAGAATTTACATAGAATTTACAGTGCAGAAGGAGGCCATTCGTCCCATCGAGTCTGCACTGGCTCCTGGAAAGAGCACCCTACCCAAGGTCAACACCTCCACCCTATCCCCATAACCCAGTAACCCCACCCAACACTAAGGGCAATTCTGGACACTAAGGGCAATTTATCATGGCCAATCCACCTAATCTGCACATCTTTGGACTGTGGGAGGAAACCGGAGCACCCGGAGGAAACCCACGCACACACGGGGAGGATGTGCAGACTCCGCACAGACAGTGACCCAAGCCGGAATCGAACCTGGGACCCTGGAGCTGTGAAGCGATTGTGCTATCCACAATGCTACAGTGCCGAGAACGGATAACGTTCTCCTACATTGGACACATAAGGTGTGTCTTGTGGCATGGGATTTCGAAGAGAGACCTAGAATGTTAGAATGGACTCTCCCACAGTGGGAAAAGTCATTGTGGGTATGTTCTTAGCTAGGTTGGCCATGTTTGTGGGAATATAGCTCAATCGAGAAGCTGCATTTTTGCAGGCTGAGAAAATTTCAGAGAGATGTCTTTTGGAAACTCCCAAAAGAAGCAAGTAACATAGAAGAGAAGCTTTGGAAATGAAACAAATATGTTTATGGACCGAATGAAATGTGGAAGGTGTGGGGCGGGATTCTCCATTTGCCACTGGCATTTCCACTGGCATCAGGGACGGGTGCAAGGCTGGAGGCCCCCACATTGCTGGCCACCGACCAGGCTAGAGGTGCGGGGGGCGGGTACGGAGACACGTGGCAGCAGAGCCCGCAGTGCCAGCTGGGGCCACCATATAGTCTGTTGGACCTGGTTGGGCACAGGGGTACGCTCCAGGCTAACATGTCGGCCTTTCTCCCCCTGCAGACGATGGATATTAGAATCAAGCAGCAATGGTGGCCCTCCTGCAGTCGCCGCAGCCCTGGGGGGATGCCCTATGGCTGTACAAGCTGGTGCTGCTCAAGAAGGAGCAAACTGCAGCATCGGAGCATGCCACAGAGGAACAGGAGGCAGCTGCCCAAGATGGAGAGCAAGCCGCCCAACAGGCTGAGGAAGAGGAGGTGCCAAAGAGGCGCCGCATAAGGCTTTGTGCCTGTCCGGTGCATAGATGCATCCGCGCCATCACGGAGGCCCTATGTGCCCAAGCAGCTCAATACATCCATTTCAATGCGAACCGAGCCCACCAAGATGCCCCGGCAACGGGGTCCAGGGGGTGATCGGCTGGGGGGTCCTGGGCGACCGAGGCTACCCACTCAGGTCATGGCTGATGACTCCCTCTGGAGACCACAGACCGATGCGGAGACCCGCTACAATGATGCCCATACAACAACCAGGGGAGAGATCGAGCGGTGCTTACACCTCCTGAGATGCGGTTCAGGTGCCTGGACCGCTCTGGAGGGGCCCTCCAGTATGACACTGGGTGGGTCTCCTGCATCGTGGTGGCCTGCTTCGTCCTCCACAACATCGTGCAGCAGAGGGGCGACCTGCTGGAGGAGGAGGATGAATACCAAGCCTTGTCCGACGAGGAGGATGTGGAGGAGGGTGAGGATGGGTGGGACATGGGGGCCAGGCAGGCATGGGAGGCTGCACGGTGTGTGCGCCAGGGCCAACGTGCACGGGATTCTCAGATCGCCTCCAGGTTCATCGACTCGGGGATGGGGGGGGTGGGGGGGGGGGGGGGGGGGGGGAGGGGAGAGGAGGGGACCGGTCAGGGAAACGGACACCACATCTCGAACTGCCCTTGCCACCTCTTCCTCTCCGTCATCAACTCTTTAGTGGTGGCCCCCCGTGTATCTTCTATCCAGCTCGACTATCTCATCCAACAGCCCTCCATTCTCCTCCCTCCTCCTCCAGTCCCTGTGTGCCTTGATCGAGATAATCTCCCCTCGGAAAGGGGGCCATCTTGGGTGGGCCTGATTCAGGGTGGTATTAGAGGTGGCAGAGCCGGAGGGGGATGATGGCGGACAGTAAAGGTGGGTGGAGGCATAAGCCTCTGGTAAGAATTGTAATGTGGAACGTCCTGGTGTTAAATGGGCCTATTAAAAGGTCCTGGGTGTTTGTGCACCTGTGGAGTTTTTTACAGGGGACGCACCTCCGAGTGAAGGACCAGGTTAGGTTGAGGAAGAGATGGATGGGACAGGTAGCCCACTCGGGGTTTGACTCAAAGTTGTGGGGGGTGGCCATTCTGTTAAACAAAAGAACGGGGTTTGTGGGCGCCAAGGAAGGATGGTACACAGGAGGAAGATACGTGATGATGAGTGGAGTGCTGGAGGGGACGCTCGTGGGGCGAGGCAATGCATATGTGCCGAATTGGGATAATGTGGGATTTGCGAGGGGTTTGCTGGGAGCGATGCTGGATCTGGATATGCACCAATTGATTATGGGTGTAGATTTTAATTGTAAGATGGAACAAAGGGTGGCAGGTCAAGCCCCAACTCAATGGGAAGATTGAGGATGGCAAAGGACTTGGATGGGTTTATGGAGTGGATGGGAATGGTTGACCCATGGAGGTTTAGGGACCCGGGAAGTAGATGGTACTCCTTCTTCTCACACGTGTATAAGGTATACTTGAGAATCGATTTCTTTGTGGTGAGTTACGTGTGGTAGTCACCACTGTTCTATTATATTGTATATATAAGTTTTACGGTAAGGCCCCTGTACTACAGGTACGGGGGTAGATCCCTGCCTGCTGGCTCCGCCCAGTAGGCAGAGTATAAATATGTGTGCTCTCTGAACAGCAGCCATTTCGTCAACTGCTGTTGGAGGCCACACATCTGTGTAATAAAGCCTCGATTACATTCTACTCTCGATCTCGTCGTAATTGATAGTGCATCACCGGGCAGTGCTGTTAGGGGTGGTGGGGAAAGAATTTGCGGGGTGGGTTGGAGGTGAGGCTTGGCAGGGGGGGGCAGAGTTCGGGATGGAAGCTGGATTTGGATTTGTCGGTGGATAAGGGGTTCTGTGAAAAGGTGAGGTTGGCGTTCTGGGAGTATGTGGAAATCAATCAGAATGGGGAGGATTCGGCGATCACATTCTGGGAGACGTTGAAGGTAGTGGTCCGAGGGCAGATTATCTCGATCAAGGCACACAGGGACTGAAGGAGGAGGGAGGAGAATAGACGGCTCTTGGATGAGATAGTCAAGGTGGATAAAAGATACGTGGTGGCCCCCACTAAAGAGTTGCGGGCAGAGAGGAGGTGGTGGCAAGGGCTGTTCGATAGGTTTTCGATGGGGAAGGCAGCGGGCAGCTAAGGAGGGGGAGGGGGGGGACAATATGAATATGGGGAGAAGACAAACCGCATGCTGGCCCACCAGCTGCAGAGGCAGGGAAATTTTAGGCAAACCAGGGAAATTTTAAAGGTGCGAATAGAGTGGTGTTCCGGGGGTACTATGAGAAGTTATACAGGACGGAGCCGGGTGGAGAGGAAGGGGATATGGGACGGTTCTGGATGGATTGTTGGAGGAGAGGAGGCAGGCATTGGAGGAACCACTGGGGCTGAGGGAGGTGTTCGACCGCATTAGGGATGAAGTTATGGAAGGTTTCGGGGCTGGATGATTTTTCAGTGAAGTTCTATAAGATGTTTGCAAAGGGGTTGGCACTGCATTTGTTGGGAATGTTTAGTGAGGCATTGGAGAAGGGGGAGCTGCCAGAGACACCCAATGCAGGCGTCAATCGCGCTAATCCCGAAGAAGGGGATAGATCCTTTGGAATGTGGGTCATATATGCCCATTTCGTTATTGAACCCACAAGTAAAGGTGCTGGTTAAGTTGGTGGCGGGAAGAATGGAGTTTTGTGTGCCAGGGTTGGTTTCGGAAGACCAAACAAATTTTGTAATGGGCAGGTAGCTCTCCAGTAATATCAGGAGTTGTGGTCATGACTCCGTCAATGGGATGGGTGCCGGAGGTCATTGTCTCTATGGATGCAGAGAAGGCTTTTGATCGGTTGGAATGGAGGTATCTATTTGAGGTCTTGGTTAGGTTTGGGTTTGGCTCAAAGTTTGTGGCTTGTGCCATTTAGGACAGCTAGGGTAAGGCTCAGGTACTTGGGAAAGGTTCAGGTACTTGGGAAAGGTTCAGGTACTTGGGAAAGGTTCAGGTACTTGGGGTTCCGGTGATGAGGGAATGGGCTATGATGCACAGGGAGAATTTGACGTTAGTGGAGGAGATTGGGGCGATTTTATGAGAGGGGACACTGTGTACCTGACACTTGCAGTGAAGGTGCAAGTTATGAAAATGAATTTGTTGCCAAGGTTCATGTTAGTTTTCCATACCCTCTCGATCTTTCTCCCTGGGGCCTTCTTTCGGAAATTGGAGGTGGTGATTTCAGAGCTTCTCTGGGCAGGGAAGGTGCCGAGGGTAAAGAGGGTCACACTACAGATGCGCAGGCAGAAAGGGGGGGTGGCATTCCCGAACCTGGTGCACTACAATTGGGCATGAACCTGGAGAAGATGAGGCGATGGTGTGGAGGGGAGTGGGTTAGGATGGAGGTGGAGTCCTGTAGGGGATCCAGTTTGAGGGCCATAGTGACGACTCCACTGCCTTTAGCTCCGGGAAGTATAGGGGGACCCCTGTGGTACTCTCGACGGTCAGGGTGTGGAATCAGCTGAGCAGCCACTTTAAGTTGGATGGGCTGTCGGTGTTGTCTTGTCTTGTGCTCAAGAACAGAAGGATGAGATAGAGCTGTTTTCAGATCCATTTGGAATTGATGCCCCTGATGTGTTCCAGATGGAGATAATTGAGATGCAGAATGACAGTGCCCTAAAGAGAACTTTTGCAGACCAGGGCCTTCTGACATATTACAGACATTATGTTCCCTCTTATTCATATCCAAAGCTGTCAAGACATGCCCATCACTTTATTGCACTGTTTGACAGCACATATTGCTGCGAACGGCTCTTTTCATGAATGAAAAGCAGAAAGTCCAAATCAAAATCACTGCTGACAGATGGGCATCTACCTGGAATACTCCGCACATGGCACCTCAAGTGTGCAGGCAGATATTAACTTCTTGTTCAAATAAAAGCAATGCCAGATGTCTCATGGAGCCCTCACTCACTGTGCTGTGGAGAAAGTAAGACGATAAATTAGCCTTCTCATCTGTAGCTTGTTCATAGAGATGCAGATTTGTGTGGTTTGGAGTAACAGCAAGATACATTGCCAATCCTCTGAACCTGTTTCCTTTTCTTCCCAAAATTATCCCAAATGAGAAAAAATTTGAAATGACACCCCCGCCCCACCGCTATCCCAGTGGAAATATTGGACCATCCTCTCCCATGAAATGGTTACATGTGGTTCTGGTTGTTGGGACCATATTCTGTATCATGCCTAAATTAGAGCTTTTACTCAGGACTCTAATACATGCTTCATAGAGAAACCAACTTTCAGCTTTAAGCCTCATGAAGCAATCATGATAATATTAACCCTGTTACAATCTCAACGCAGACCAGTAACTTTTTCTTTAAAAAAAAAATACGAAATCCAAATTATTAACTGAAAGATTGAAGCCACAAGATTTCATAATTTAAAACAAAATATATATTTTAGTGCACAAGAGTCGAATAAGGCAAACATTAAATAAAAGTCGGTCTGGCAGCATCTGTGGAGAAAAGAAACAATTAACGTTTCGAGTCTGGATGACTCTTCTTCAGAGCACTGAATAATATCTCAGGTAATCACCTGTACACTAAAACCCAGAATCACTATAAATTAAATATGAATTAACAAGCAGATTGTGGTTGATTATAAACTATAAATTATACATTAAATGGCAGATGCAACTAAAACAGATTTTACAAATTGGTTCACCAATTCACTCAGCATATGTGCCATCAATCTCAGTCACAAATTCTTTAAAACACCTCTGTCTTCTACACAAATAGTTTCAGCTCCTCTTCTGACAGGATATACTCCATGTGCCCAGCTGTCAGCGGAGTATAACCAACCTGGGTTTCATGGTCTTTACCAAAAATGGAACGTGTCTGCAGAAGCTCCTCAACTGTGCTTATAACAGTTCGGAAAGTGTAAATTCATCAATGTTATCTTCAATGAACAGAAATAGCTGCAACAACTGTAGATTTGCATTTTGGCATTTTTTGGACCGAGCCTCCAACTTCTTCAGTCTGCCTGTACTGCACCACTGAAATCATCACCATCTGAACTTGGATGGGTCTGTGTTCTTTTATATGGTTCCAACCAGTTTCAGTCTCCCCAAAAGTTTTTGTTTCGAATCTTGTCTCAGTTTTCTTAGAAACTGAAAGGTTTTGTTTCTTTTCTCACTTTTTTTGTTTTTCAGGATCCCTTTCCAGTTAGTCTGTATCAAAAAATTTAGAACTTTGAAACCATGGATTCTATTTCAGAGTTAATCAAATTAAAATAGCGAATAACATAGAATTGAAAAATCCAATTGACACCCACCGCCCCAGTTTGAAATTAAAATAATCAACAATATAGATAACAGAAAGAGAATAGTGGAGGTTCCTTTAACTCTAGTTTTTTGATAACTTGAAGTACATGGAAAGAAATAGGTTTTGAACCTTTTTTATTATCCAAGGTAAAATGGACTTCAGAATATTTTTGATACGTCCTATAACACCAACGAGTTATGTGTATTAGAGCAGATGGAAATAAATACATGATGCGAACGGGGCAGGAATGCCCCATGCCCCCTCTTCTGTTCGCGTTGGCA
This sequence comes from Scyliorhinus canicula, assembly GCF_902713615.1. Lineage (NCBI taxonomy): Eukaryota > Metazoa > Chordata > Chondrichthyes > Carcharhiniformes > Scyliorhinidae > Scyliorhinus > Scyliorhinus canicula. The sequence goes on along the minus strand of NC_052152.1, from coordinate 88,312,350 downwards.
ATTGAGCCCTTGGCCATTGTGCTGAGGGGTTCAGACTTATGGAAGGTTATAGTGGTGGGGGGAGCATAGGATGTCACTGTATGCAGATGATCTGCTGCTGTACATCTCGGACCCAGGCTCGTTGGTGAGGGATAAAATAGGATTGTTAAGGAGATTTGGGGCATTTTCGGGGTAACATTAAATTTAGGGAAGAACAAATATTTTGTGGCGTCTTCTCCAGAGGCAGGGGTGGTAGTGGTAGGGTTGCCATTCTGGATAGCGATAACTCATTTTAGGTATTTGGGGATGAAGGTGGCACGGAACTGGGCATGGCTTCGTAAGTTAATTTCATGAGCTTGGTGGGGAGGGTGAAGGAGGACTGAGTGAGATGGGTAGTTTCCCCTTGTCACTGGAGGCCAGGTGCAGGCAGTAATAATGAACATTCTGCCACGGTTCCCATTTCTGTTCCAGCGGTCTTTTTGCCAAAGTCATTCTTTCGAGGGGTGGACAGGCTGGTCTCGTTGTTCGTGTGGGCGGGGAAGGCAACCAGGATAAGGCAGGCAGTGCTCCAAAGGAGGTGGCAGTCAGGTGATTTAGCCGTTCTGAACTTGTTCCATTATATTTAAAAAAAATAAATTTAGAGTACCCAATTCATTTTTGCCAATTAAGGGGCAATTTTACGTGGCTAATTGACCTACCCTGCACATCACTGGGTTGTGGGGGGTGAAACCCACGCAAACACAGGGAGAATGTGCAAACTTTACATGGCCAGTGACCCAGAGCCAGGATCGAACCTGGGACCTCGGCGCCGTGAGGCAGCAATGCTAACCACTACGCCACCGTGCTGCCCCACTTGTTAAACTATTAATGGGCGGCGAATGCAGAGATGGTGCAGAGCTAGAGTAGAGAGACAGTGGCTTTGTAGGTACAGATGAAGGCGGGTTCTTGCAAAGGGTCGAGGTAGCAGGCGTTGGCAACAGCGCCGTTAACATTCACCCAGGGAAGTACTCGGATACACCTGTGGTGGTTGCCATGCTGAAGATTTGAGGGAAGTTTCGGCAGTATTTTAGGTTGAGGGCAGGTTCGAGGGTGATGCCGATAAGAGGGAATCATGGGTTTGTGCCAGTAAGGATGGATGTGAGGTTCCGGGGATGGGAGGAGAAAGGGGTGAAAGCGATAAAGGATCTGTTTCTGGATGGGAGATTCGCAAGCTTGGAGGTGTTGAGGTGAAGTATGAGCTCCAACATGAGGAGGGCTTCAGGTATATGTAGGTGTGGAATTTTGCAAGAAAGGTCTTTCCAAAATTTCAGGTGGTACTGTCGCCCTCATTGTTGGAGGAGGTGCTGTCAGTGGGGGGGGGGGGGGGGGGGGCTGGAGAGAGGTCATTTCGGCGATCCACGGAAGGATTATGCAGGAAGACGAAGAGTCCATTGAAGAGATTAAGGCCAAGTCGGAGGAAGAGTTGGGGATGGTGTTGGAGGATGGATTATGGTGTGAGTTGCTGCGAAGGGTCAATGCCTCGACCTCGTGCATGAAGCTGGGGTTGATTCAATTAAAAGTACTGCACAGGGCACGCTTAATGAGGGTGAGGATGAGCCGGCTGTTTGTGGGGGTGGAGGGCAGCTGCGAGTGGTGTGGGAGGGGCCCAGTCAATCATATCCAAATGTCCTGGTCCTGCCTGAAGTTGGAGACATTTTGGAGGTAATTTTTCAGCACCATGGCTGAGGTTCTACAAGCGGAGTTGGAGCCAGTTCCCCTGGAAGCCATATTCGGGGTGTCAGACCTACCAGAGTTGCAGACAGGTGTGGGGGCAGGTTATTTAGCCTTTGCTTCATCGATTGTTCACAGGCAGGTTCTGATAGGATAGAGGTCAGTTTCTCTCTCTCCCCATCCCGTGCCTCGGCGTGGCTGGGGAACCTAATGGAGTTCCTGTATTTGGTGAAGGTGAAATTTGCTTTGAGAGGGGTAGATGGGGGCTTCTGCCAGAGATGGGGTTTGTCTGTCTTACATTTTGGGGATCTGGTTGCTGTCAAGAGCTGGGGGGAGGGGGGGGGGAGGGCGGTTCGAGGGGAGGGGGGGGGGGGGGGTGTTGTTGGGATTATTTGTTGTAAATAGGTTAAAATGTTGAAAAAAATAATTTTCAAAATTAAATAAATACACAATGCTAGTGAAATAATGTTTAAGTTTACCTCAGACATTCTGAGGTAAAGTGGAAATCATAAGGAAAGGGGTTAATCAGACTGTTCTTAAGTCTACTAATCTTATACTATTGATCCCTTTTTATATTGTAGTAATATTATACTACCACTAATGTTAGACTACTATTGATTCCTCTTTACATTGCAGTTATACTAACCTTGAGCCTTTGTTTGTCAAGTAGGGAAGTCAATTTAAAGTACCAGAGGTCTGAATCTCAGTGATGGTCAGTTTAAGCTCTTCAATAAACCTAATTAAAGATATGCCACTGTTTATTGATTCAAAATGATCAGAGAGCTTAAGTTTAAACTGTTAGTCCTTAAATTGAGGTATATTTTTGTGGAAAGAAGAAATGTGTGGGTTGTCATGCAGAGAGGATAGAAAAATGCAAAAAAAATAGCAGTTTGTATTAAGCATTTGGATTTGTAAAGGATGAACAAACCTAGTTCAGAACGGTAAGATCTAAATCGTAAATAAGCCCACCTGCTGTACCTCCAGGACAGCAATAAAGACACAGTTATGTTCTGTTTGGGACCAATAGACAGGCACTTGAAGAAAATAATCAGGTGGTATTTTTGCTGAAAAGGATGTATGCAGGATGGGTGTTCATCAGCATAGGTTTGGGCTTGCCTGTGAATGCCTCCTGCAAAACAAAACAAGCTAAGTCAGCATAAAGCAGCAATTGCATCTCGGAGTAGGAGGTATAATTTCTCTCAACATTTTAACAAATGTAGATTAATAAAATCAAACCTTTCCAATGCCATAAAATAATTATATTCTATCAGAATATTTTATTTACATGTCATTGAAGCAACAAACCCTTATCATCTGGGCAGAGTCCATGGGTAGAAATATACCCAGACCCTTCCATCAGGCAGAAGATACAGAAGTCTGAAGACACGTACTTCCAGACTTAGGAACAGCTTCTTCCCCACAGCTACTAGACTCCTCAACTACTCTCCCTTGGACTGATTTGTTCCCTGTAAGATATTATTCACGACACACTACGCTGCTCTTGCTCATGTTGTATTTGCTTTGTTTGGCCCTTGTTCCATGATGTAACTAATTACTTATTTGTCGATGTACTGTGTACCTTTTCGCATTCACTGTAACTATCAACTACCTTCTTTTTTGTCTACTGTGTACATACTGTTTACGTTTCCTTGGTCGCAGAGGAGTACTTTTCAATGTGCTTCGGTACATGTGACAATCAAATCAAATCAAATATTAGAAGGAGCAGTGGCAAAATTTACAGATGGTACTAAAGTATGAGGTGTACTAAATGACTCGAAGGACTAAAGGAAGCAGAACATACTTGGCATTCTATTTGGTCTTGATGTCAGCTTTTGATCCCATATCCTCTCCATCACCAACATCACCGACTTCCAGTTCCAGAATTACACTAGCTGTATCCTCGTCTCAGTTCTTTATTTCTTTGCTGTAACCTTCATTCATGCTTTTGTTAGGCTTGAGTAAGCCAGTACTCTCCTGTCTGAGCTCTCACCTTGGCACCTTCCATAAGAGCGAGCTGATTGAAAATTCAGCTGTTCATATCTGAACTCGTACCAAGTTTTGTCCACACACATTACTTCTGGACTTGTTGACTTACATTGGGTCCCAGTCTGGCAACATTTTGATTTGAAAATTCAAATTCTGGATCTCGCACCTCTCTGTGGCCTGCGCCATCCTAACTCTGTGACCTTCTCTGACCCCACATCCCGCCAAGGTGCATATGGTCCTTCAATTCTGGTCTTTTGTGCATCTCCAATACTCTCACTCCACCCTTGCCCACCGCATCTTCAGTTGCCTAGTCCCTGAGCTGTAGAATTTCCTCTCTATACCTCTCTGCCTTCCTTCTCCTATAAGACAATCCTTAAAACCTACCATGCCACCTATGTTACTATCTCTTTCTGTGGCTTGATGTCAAATTTTGTTTGCTAGAGCTCCTGTGAAGCATATTGGGATGTTTTGCTAAGTTAAAGGTGTGTTGGTTTTAATAAATGCCGTGTGTCACTATGAGGTGGAAACCTTTGCTAAAAGATAAATAATATTAATATTTATATTTATGACCATCTGCAGTTGTGCTCTACATTATAACGAGGATGTTGATGCAATACAAAGGGTGTAGCACAGATTCACTCGGGCACAGCCTGGTGTGACGAAATACATATAAAATAATACAAAGTCTAATTTAATAAATTAGTGTTGGGTTTGTTATGATAGTGGAGATTATGTTCTGATATGATGTGTGTGTTTCAAACTGTGAAAAGTGGAACAGAATGGATGGAGTGCAAATTGTTTCCAGTGATTAAAAGTCTACATTGATGGAACATTGATTAAATGTATGAAAATTAAAACAGAGAGCAGGAGAGACATTTTACTGAGTGGATTTTTTTGTGGAGTGCACTTACCAGAGTTAGTGATTGTACCAAAATAAATTAGATGGGTAGGCAGATCAATTACTATGGGAATCAGGTACATGGAGCTAGGACAACTGCTAGTCTGAAAGAGCAACACCAACACAGATTAATTGTTCCAAAACTCAACCTATTTACGTGTTTTATTTCTCTGTCTCATCTTGCAATTTCCTTAGAACATAGGATATTTGAGCAACAATGGAGCAAAGGGCCCTTCGAGCCTGCTCCGGCATGTTCATGGCTGAAGTTTTATTTTTCCATCCCATGCCCAAATCCCTTGGTTTGCTTAGTGTCCAAAAATCTATTGATTTCAATCTTGAATATACTCACTGATTGACCATCCTTTGGGGTAGTGAATTCGAGGGATTCCTAGTATTCAGAGTGAAGGCATTTCACATCATCTCAGTCGTAAATGGCCGACCCCTTACCATGAGACTACGACCCCACTTCTCGACTCCTGAGCCAGAGGAAATGGTCTCTTAGTATCTAGCCTGTCAAGCCCACTAAGCATTGTGTACATTCCAGTTGTTTACAGTGCCTCTGACCCCATTTACCCCTCTGTAATACTCACATTGGAATTTCTTTCCTCCCATTTACCAAATGAAGGCCATTGGATTTCAACTTTCATGAAGAAAATATGATCCCAAATTACACAATCCTGAGATCCAATACAGTAAATCAACTCAAGCAATTCCTTAATGCCATAAAGGAATTTAACTTTTTAGCTTTCTTGAATCAGTGGCCTTGGTTATCTAGGATTTGGTCTCTGGTTGTAAATAGTTTTGCCAGCTTTTAGGTGCTGTGTTAGCTTTCTTTTTGAAGCCGTTTGTCAACCCTTAGTAGTTTTGTAGGTTTGGGGTGGCACGATGGCACAGTGGTTAGCAGTTGGTGGTGGCACAGTTGTTAGCATTGCTGCCTCACAGCGGCAGGGACCCGGGTTCAATTCTGACCTTGGGTGACTGTGTGGAGTTTGCACTTTCTCCCCGTGTCTGTGGGTTACCTCCCACAGTCCAAAGATGTGCAGGGTAGGTGGATTGGCCATGCTAAATTGCCCCTCAGAATCCAAAAGGTTAGATAGGATTACAGGGAAAGGGCATAGGCCTAGGTATGGTGCTCTTTCGGAGGGTCAGTAGACATTAGGGCTGAATGGCCTCCTTCTGCACTGTAGAGATTCTCTGGTTCAATCCCTTTTACCTGGATGGTAAGTTTCAAGTATTCGTCGACCTCTCTGCAAAAGGATTGTTACTTCTTGTTGGGTTGGACACAACCAACTTAATATAATGCTCTCTGAGACCTCAAGCATACTCTCACAGACCTAGAGCACTCTATCCGATATCAATATAGGGTAAATCATTTCTCACCGCTGGGAATTTGGGGCCGGGAGACGGCAGTAAAACAATTCATACAACTCAGAATTTGTTTAACTTTGACACAAATTCCAAGTCACACCTGCAGAATAAAGCCAATGCTCGCTGGGCCAAGAGGTAAAATGATCCGTTTTTTAATGTATCGATCCTTTATTAACAAACAATCAAATTACTCCAAAACCCGGAATAGCCCCTGTTGTGTTATGTACTCTGGGATAATATAGGCTGCAACTCGATGCAGCTTTGACCAAAAGATACTCCAGATTTTGAAGTAAGTTCAATGTGACTTATTGAACCATTAGCACAGTTCTCTATGAGTTCGACTCTCCTGCTAATCTTGCTATAGTAACTCAGTCTAACTAACCAGTCTGCTCTCAGCTACATGGTGGGTGTGATGCTTCTGATCTGCCCGTCCTACTTTCTAAGTGTCGCCTGTGGAAAGAGAAAGAGCATGTGTGCCCTGTCCTTAGATATGAGTTGTGAAATGCCCCCTTGTGGTCGTGTCACCTCTGGGTGTCTTGACTACCCATTGGTCGTGTCCTATTCTACGTGTTCATTGGCTGTATGTTTGCATGTCATGACGTCTCTGGTGCTCCCTCTAGTGTTTACTTAGCTGTAGTGTATTTACATTAACCCCTTGTGCATTGATACCAATCAATCCAGTTGAAACAGCAGTTAACAAGAACTATGGTTTTAATCAGTGGTGCAATTCAATGAGTTTATAATAAAATTGTTTGCTTTTCTTTCGGCAAACAAAAGTGTGAATGTTGTATTCGTGGTGCTCTGGTGTTAGGATTTGATGTTGAGTTGGCTGGCACAGGGGTAACCCAATCTTTAACCTGCATAACCCAACCAGTGAGGATATTTTATTCCAATCCAGTGAGGAAGCCTCCGATGGCGCAGAAAAAAACCCCACCAGGCAGGCGTATGCAGAACCTGAACCAATACGGGGGGCGGGAGAGCCCGTTATTAACTTAATCCCGCACCCATTTCACCATCGAATCGACTGGAAGGCGGAGGCCTTTGCGCCTGGTCTGGGTGCTGCAGTCAGGGTGAGCTAACACAGCGACACGCCCGTCTCCCGGCAGCTTCACTTCTGCTTCCGTCTGACTGCAGGAAGCACGGGCAGTTCGCACCGAGGCTGGGACTCTGATCAGGGCTGGGGCTGGGACTGGGACTCCCGTCTGTGCCGCTCGCTTCGTTCAGCCGGAGTTTGGATCCTCCCAGCGTTTGTTCACACACCGGTGGCAGAATCACACCGAGAGAGATACTGTACCGGCAACTACAGCAGGTGAGAGCTCTTTAAGTGTTTGAGTGGGTTAGAGTGTTAAGTGCACGGTGGGATGTTATTCCGACCTATTTAAAAAAAAATCTACTTCAGGTTCACTGCTTTAAAAAAAGCCTCCAATTTATGTTGCTCTTTTTTTCAAGAGGAGGAACGCTGCATTATTTCAGGTTTTATATCTTTTGTTAGGAAGTGGGGGGAATTGAACCAGTGTTTGGGTGTCTCGGTGTTTTTATTCTCCCTTAACTAAATGGTGTCAGCTACATTGAGGGAAGTGGGCCAGCGACATCTCGCCGCTGGGGAAAGGATTCCGTTCCTGCAGAAAATGCAGCCAGTGTTACAGCAGAGTCAGCTAGCAGCTACTACACACAACCAGAAACCCTTCAATACAGCAAGTGTGTCCTCTCCAGAAAGAGTTTTACCCGCTGTTTGGCAGACGCTTGTTGCTGTTTAAGATGGCAAAATTGATTTCCCTGGGGATTAAAAAAAATATATATATTTATTTTCAATGAAGTTATTTTTATTAAAGGAAATGTGTTGATTTTACAGCCTGTATAATCTCGGGAATAAAATGCAGCTCCGTCTAACCGTGTTGACTCGAACACCTTTTTAGTTGCCATTTAACTCATTAAAGTGTCAACTGAGACTCGGGGCTTCTTAAATCCGAAGATTATGGAGTTAAGTCCCACCTGAGAAGTGAGCATAGTATTTAGATCGACGTCCCAGTGCAGTCCTGAGGGAGTGCTGCACTGTCAGGTGTTGTCATCTTTCAGGTGACCCTTCTCTCTGCCCTTTCAGCTGGACCCAAAAGTGCACCCGGTCACCATTGTGAAGAGCAAAGTGTCTCCCCCAGGCTCTTCTTGGCTGATCAACCTGATTATCTCATTACATGAACTTTTCTTTTGTTGCTTGGCTTTTGTTCTCTATCATAGCAACTTTAAAACGTTGTTTGGCAACATTGTGATGTCTTTATAAGTAAGACATCTTTCTGACAGATAGCATTTCAGTAACTGTTGGTATCTTGTCTGTAATTAGGTATTGGCTTTAGGTGAACATTGTGGTTATCCAAAGATGCATTTCACCTTACCTTTTATGTCTACAATTCACCCTTAAGTAGCTGACAAAAATGAAGTTTTTGATCAGTCAAGTTCTACTTTTATTTTTTATAAATACTGTCGACTGGGTGATCATGTGATGGAGTGTACACAGGACATACAGCAGGAGAGCTGCTAAGATCTCTCAGTGGGTCCTTTTGTCATAATTTCCATACAACCCAACAACTTTACATGGTGTCAGGAGCTGGTCAAGATGGCATGAGGACATTTCTGTATCAACCAGCCCATCTTTGACGAAAACATTGCTGATAACTGGAAGAAGTTTGAAAAAGAATGGTGCCTTTGCTGTTATGTCGGTGTCTCTGGTAAATCAAAGAAGGTATAAGCATACACACTGAAGCTCGTAGACCAGGAGGTGACCGGAAAATTTGAATCTTTTGTCTTCCAAGGGGAAGAAGAACAAGAGGACGCAGAGGTATTGTTAAAGAAATTCATACAGATATGTATGGTGGTAAAAGATGTAATCTTGGACAGCTGTGTTTTTAACACCACTAACCTGAAACCCGATGAGTGTACAATCAAATACCGTGACTTTGATAATCCTGGCAAAAATGTGTGGGCCGGTAGCCTCAAGTTGAACTCGTGGGAGACAGTATCATCTGTGAAATACACAACAATGCTTTTTACAAACATTTGCTCCAAGGAAAAAACCTTGGGTTTGTGTCTGCCATCGGTATCCGGAAGCTAAATGAGTAATCGGAGAGAAGCACTAAAGAATTAAGATGGGATACAGAAGGTTTCGCAGTACGGAACACGCCTTGCCTGAACTGTGGCGGCCATCATCCACAACACAGTGCCTACTGCATTTCATCGACATTGCAATGACTGTGGCAAGTGTTCACATCCATGTCACAGCAACCCACCACTACCAGTAGCCACATTGATTTGATTTTGATTTTTTGATTTTAATATTTTTTATTCTCCTTCTTCACATTGTCTCCCAAATTTACACCCAACAATCAACAATAATCAGTAACGAATGTAATGTCAATCCCCATATCAATAACAACAATCCCATCCTCCCACCAAACCCCAAACATTAGCCCGCATGTTAACATAAACAAATGACAAGGAATCAGGAATCGCCCATAGTCACCATTAACACATATAATTTCAATTTTTGATTTGATTTATTTACTGAAGTACAGTGAAAAGTATTTTTCTGCGGCCGAGGGAACATACACTGTACATACATAGTAGACAAAAAGAGTAATCAACAGAGTACATTGATAAATGGTACATTGACAAACAGTGATTGGTTACAGTGTGGAACAAGGGACCAAACAACGCAAATACATGAGCAGGAGCAGCATAGGGCATCGTGAATAGTGTTCTTACAGGGAACTGATCAGTCCAATGTAGTTGGAGTCTTGTAGTTGTGAGGAAGGAGCTGTTCTTATGTCTGGATGTGCGGGTCTTTCGCCTTCTGTACCTTCTGAAGGGTGTGGAGGGGTCTCTGATAATGCTGTCTGCCTTCCTGAGGCAGCAGGAGGTGTATACAGAATCAATGTGGGGGCAATCCCTCCCAAGGTTTGGAATACAAATAAGAGTGAATGAGCTGGAGATTAATCAAAGCGACCAGAATACTGAGCCTTTCTAAATGTTCTACTGCTAGAGTGCTACCTGTCACGGGGAAAGGTGAAATCTTCTACGTTCAACACTGCTCACAGCAATGCCAAACCTAAAGTCAAAATCGACACTGGAGCAAAATACAATGTATTGCTGAAGCTGCTTCTACAGGAAATCAATCCCTGTGCTGCACTAGATTCCACCACCAAGTAAATCCAATTGTATTTTGCAGACAAACCAAACGTATGGAAGGCACGGCTACCTTGCACTACACACAAGGCAGGCCCCATTTCCACGAAGGGGACAAAAGATGTAAAAACGTTGTTGGATCTCCATGCAGATACATTGGGGATAATTCACCTTGGGCTAGATATACACACTCTGCAGCACCAAACTCCAGAAATGCTAAAACATAAAGACCTGTCCATCATATTCTGTGACTAACGATATAGGCAATGAAAAAAGAAGGCACGGTCAGGACCTGCATCGACCGTAATTCATCTAAGCAAAGCACTGTTGAAACCCCACCCCTATGTAGGTCGCTGGACAGGTCATAGTTGACTTGCCCAATGCTAAAGTCTTCAGCATTCTGGATGCAGAGTAGATTTTGGCAAGTCCCATCTTTGAAGCTCATTACGCTCATGTCTCCAGTGGGTAGATACCATTTCCATCGCACGCCCTATAGGGTTTCCACTGACAAGTGAGGTCTTCCAAAGGTTTGCGGAACAGCGTTTTGCAGGATAACCCTGTGAAATCATCGTCCATGATATCCTGGTCTGGGGCAAGAATGTCATGTGTGTCTGTGCTTGGTCCTTGACAGAATCCGTAGCGCATGGGTGATGTTCAACCCTGCTAAATGCATATTCCGGGTCAGCCGGATTCCTTACGTGGGTCATCTGCTCGCAGCCAATAGTTTGAATCCAGATCCTGATAAGATAATGGCTATACAACAAATGTACATTCCTGAGGGCAAGCATGGCCTGCAGCGCTTTGACGATATGAAGTTACAGTGAGGTGACTGGAGCCCTCCGATCAGCTTCTTCACCAGGATATCGAATTGGAGCATCACACTGCTGCGTTCAACAAACTCCAGCATCTGCTCTCAGCCTCTCTGGTCTTTTAACATTTGAGCACCTCTACTCGAAGAAACAGATGCCTCCCAGCATGGACTGTGTCTTGAATGACTGACAGACCAGTAGACTTTGCATCTCGGGCTCTTGACATTGAAACTTATGCTCAGACTGAGAAGGAACTCTTTGCCTTCTCCTCCCCTTGTCATAAATTTCATGACTTCATCGATAACTGCCTTGACAATGTTGAAACTGATCATCAGCCATTCATAACTACACTTAAATCTCTGTTCATACTGTATCACCACATCTGTAGTGTATGATGCTCAAACTGAACCATAGTTTTCTCTACAACACTTCTCTACTTTTTATACTCTAGTCCTTTTGCAATAAACATTAGCATTCCATTTGCCTTTATAATTACATGCTGTACCTGCAGACCGACTTTCTGTGATTCATGAACAAAGACACCCAGATCCCTCTGCCCAGATGCATTTTGAATCTATTTTCTATTTGGATAATATTCCTTTCTATTTTTTCGGCCAAAATGGATAACCTCATCTCCATTAAACTCCATCTGCCAAATGTTTGGCCCAATCTCCTTAGCCGATCTATTTCCATCTGTAAAAACGTTATCTCCTCTTCACTGCCTGCTTTCCCACTATTTTAGTATCATCTGCAAATTTTGCTATGTTGCACTCTGTCCCTGCTCGCAGATCATCTATATAGATTGCGAACAATTGAGGTCCGAGGACTGACCCCTGTGGGTCTGAGGAGGAAACATGCCTGAGGAGTTAACTGTGCAAGTCAGGTTAAGGGCAGCACGGTGGCGCAGTGGGTTAGCACTGCAGCCTCGAGGCGCTGAGGTCCCAGGTTCGATCCCGGCTCTGGGTCACTGTCCGTGTGGAGTTTGCACATTCTCCCCGTGTTTGCGTGGGTTTCGCCCCCACAACCCAAAGATGTGCAGGCTAGGTGGATTGGCCACGCTAAATTGCCCCTTAATTGTAAATAATGAATTGGGTACTCTAAATTTAAAAAGAAAACTGTGCAAGTCAGACTGATACATGGCTAGAGATTTGCCAACTCTAGTTCTCCTGCAGAGGGAGGTACTACACCCAGCGATTTCAAAAAAGGGCACCCAAGATTGGAAGAAACAAAGTGTTGGGCAAAGGAAACCATGTATGGCTCTCAATCTATAGTGACAGAGAAAGGCAAGTGTTCATGTGTGCACCAACGAATATTCTCAAGCTTCATCAAACCAAGAACTGCTGTGTCTCTCTGAGGTCCCAGACCTTCCATAGACTCTCACGGCGGCAGAAGTATTCGAATGGGATGGGAAAGACATCTCATCCTTGTCGACCCATACTCAGGCTGGTATGATGTTGTTCGTCAACATGCCTGACATGAAGATTGGTAAGCTGAAGAGAAACTTCGCTGCACATGGCATTCTCAGAGGAGGATTACAGACAACACTCGGCAATTTGTTTCCAGGGAGTTCAAGGAGTTTGCACACACATTGGACTTTGAGCACATTTCAAGGAGGCACTTCTACGCACAATCGACTGGTTTGACAGGAGGCAGTACACTCAGCAAAACACCTCCTCAAAATGACTCTGGCAGCACAGATTTCTATGTCGCAATATTCACCTATGAAATTTGCCGAAACAGGGCAGAGAATGGTCTCCAGACGTACCAGAACCATCATGCCTGTTGCCAAGGCTCGCCTGCAACCTAATGTGGGTGGAGCCCTCAAAATGTAGTCACGTAGAAATTAGGAGCAGGAGGAGGCCATTTGGTACTTCAAGCCTGCTCCACCATTCATTACGATCATGACTGACCATCCCACTCAGTAACCTGTTCATGCATCCCCGGCAGAAAAGGAAAAATACTGCAGTGTTTTACAAACTTTTTTTCCGGGAACCATTTTTACCAGCCGGCCAACCTTTGCGACCCACGCCGGCCGACCTGCGTGACCCACCATTTTCTCTTACCCTTGTTTGTTACCGAAAAATGGAGGAAATGGTCTTGGGTCCCTTTGGCCCGCAAACTTGGAAAAAAAAAAGGCTGCAACCATATTAAAAAAAATGCCCAAATTTTTTTATCTGTTCCTGGCCATTTTGAAGTCCGGCTGTTGCGCACGGATTTGCGCGATCGGGAGCGCCGCGTTGGTCGGCTCCGCGACCCACCCGTGGGCCGCGCCCTCCAAGGTTGGTTAGAAATGGGTCCCTGAAAAAAAAAAGTTTGAAAAACACTGCAATATCCCCGCAGGCACTGTGCTAACCCAAGGAATGCCCGATGCCATCTGTCTGTTGCACAACAAGCCAAGTGTACCCCAAGCACAACCACTGGCACAATTACATTCTCAGGGCATTTGAGCAGACCAAACTCCTAGCTAAGGGACAATGTACTGACATTCTACATATAGACAATTTTAAAGGAAGTGGCGATGGGAAGGGACACGGTAGGCTTTGCACATGTCTGACAGCCCAAGTCTGTGTTCTGTACATTGTTAGTTAATGACCTGTTACCTCCGTCCAATGTTGTCATATGCATGTAGTACGGGTCGTCCTAACTAAGATGGGGAATATATAAACTGGATGTACAGCAGCGTGATGACGTTTGCACAGAGTGATGAGTCAGTAGGATGGGATTTATTTCCCACCACGGGCAGACACAGCATTAAAGAGTTGTGCCCCTTTCTGTAAATGGTTTAACCTGTTAGTCCTTTGTCACCATTCCTGTACAACCTGTTAACTTTACAAATACACTGGTTCCTTCCCTGAAAGCACACTGTACCAGCCTCCCCGGACAGGCGCCGGAATGTGGCGACTAGGGGATTTTCACAGTAACTTCATTGAAGCCTACTCGTGACAATAAGCAATTTCCATGGGGCAGCACGGTAGCATGGTGGTTAGCATAAATGCTTCACAGCTCCAGGGTCCCAGGTTCGATTCCCGGCTGGGTCACTGTCTGTGTGGAGTCTGCACGTCCTCCCCGTGTGTGCGTGGGTTTCCTCCGGGTGCTCCGGTTTCCTCCCACAGTCCAAAGATGTCCAAAAAGGTGGATTGGCCATGCTAAAATTGCCCGTAGTGTCCTAATAGTAAGGTTAAGGGGTGGAGTTGTTGGGTTACGGGTATAGGGTGGATACGTGGGTTTGAGTAGGGTGATCAGTGCTCGGCACAACATCGAGGGCCGAAGGGCCTGTTCTGTGCTGTACTGTTCTATGTTCTATGGTTAAGGTAATGAGTAGCTATGGTTGTTGGTGGCTATCCAGGCCCAAAAAAAGAACAAACAAGGGATAGGACAAGCTAGTTAGAAAGGTTCAGTGGGATGGTCAGGACTCAACAAGGGTTCAGTAAAACAACTGTCCTGTTCCTGCCTTGTTGGACAAATCCTGAGTTTGACACCGACTCCCAGTTGCCCAAACCTCACTTTACCAGTGAATAGACTACACGACAGTGGTGTAGGAAAGAAACCCACTGGAATTGTTGCGATGGGATTTAGGATCTTTCGGGGTGAATGAATTCAGATAAGCCAAATTACTTTTTTCACCCAAACTATATTGTTATCTGTGGATAGGAATTTGCATTTTGTTTACTTGTATCCTACCAACTGCTGATTAACTTCCCTCTCTGTTTATATATGCATGAACTGAGACTGCAGGAATTGGCAATGTACTTGTTAGCTGTGGAATTAGAGTCTGAAAATCAATAAAGATTTCTCGAGAATGGGAGGGAAACAAGTGAAGGAAGGATCAATTTTTAAAATGTAAATGTTACATTACCGTATTATGTTACCAGCACAGAGAATATTGTTGCATGTACATTGAGATATTAGTCTTGGTGTACAGCTGAATACATATTGATGGGTGTGAAAATTCCTCTGCTTCTACACCTCTGCTTCTTCACCTCTTCCTTTCTTCAGCCTGTGCTTTTGTGATGTTTTGGGATGCATTTCAGTTCAAGGTGCTACATGAATATAATTCAAAGGCAATTAGATGAGGATAGGCACTCTGGATGTCCAAAAGCAGAGAAAGCTTTGGTCACGGAGTGTGTGTGTTCTGCCACTGGGAGATTGGAAGCCGGGAGGGTATTCGTCGATTAGTTCTGGGGTAAAGGCTCCTGGAGTGACATGGCCTTGGGGAAACCTTTTTTTTCCTGATCAGTAGGAAAGGAATTGGAAACTTGATAAATCCTAATTTTGAATGTTTATTATTAACCTTAAGTTTTGCCCTTACTTTTTGGGTACATTGTGGTTTGGGTGCTTTCAGACGCCTTGTCCAAGCGACCATGCTTTGCGTATGAGCCCAAAGGTGAATGTTGGCCAACTATGGTATTTTGTGGAACATTACTTCTCTTCTCATGCTGGCTTTGGATGCATCGTTTCGCCTGGGGTCACTACATAGCAATCAGACACTGGAGCCCTGACTAATTTTTTTTTCCCTTGCCCAGTGCCCACCAGTCTTAAGAACATTCACGTTACTTAAAGCAACTGACTGTTTTCCTGAATGAATCCTGCTGAGGACTAAATTTGGCATTTTCTGGTCTGTATGTTGGTGTTTTGCTCACTGTGAGCACCTGTTCTCTCTCTGCTCTTGTTCTCTATATGCTCTTGTTCTCTAAATGCTAAATGTGTAGTTTTATATACAATACAAGTTTTTATCAGAAACTCGTAATTAGAGGCCAGCATGGTGGCGCAGTGGGTTAGCATTGCGGCCTCATGACGCCGGGGTCCCAGGTTCAATCCCGGCTCTGGGGTCACTGTCCTTGTGGCGTTTGCACGTTCTCCCCCTGTTTGTGTTGGTTTCGCCCCCACAACCCAAATAGGCCCCTTAATTGGGAAAAATGAATTGGGTACTCTAAATTTAAATAAAACAACCCGTAATTGAATTCCAACGATTTGTGAGGGGGTGATTAAAGTTCTAATTTTTATCACACTGATGTGTCATAAGACACAGTAGAAATGTTGGTACAAGATTTAGTTAATTCCATAAGGAGCAGCTTGTGTGGCACAAAGACCATTAGGGGCAGGTGGAATGTGGCGTTGAGGCCACAATCAGATCAGCTGTGACTTTATTAAAAACTGAAGCAGGCTCGAAGGGCCAAATGGCTGCCTCCTCCTCATTTGTATGTTTGTATACAGGTTAAGTGTTAAGCCTTCTAGAATTCTACAGGACACAAGGAGGCAATTCTGTGTGGGATGTCTGTTTTGGCTCTAATTCAGTCCCATATCACAACTTTTTCTTCTAGGGGACCAATCACCTAGCACCCAGAACCCCCCCCCCCCCCCACCCTCATACCGACCTACATCAGCGGAAAGGCACACCAGCCCAACCATTCCAACAGGAGCACGGTGGAGGAGACTGAGCAAAACATTCTACCATGCCCAAGAGGGGCACAGTTCAGCCCAGAACAGGTCCGGCACATTACATACCAAACCAAATACAGGTAAACCACTGAAGGAGAACACAAAACATGCAGGAAGACGACAACAAAGTCACCAGCCGTACACCAAGGACAAAAAACAAAACAAAGACAATGGAACAACACCCCCCCCCCCCTCCCCCTCCCACATCGGTACAAAAGCACCCAATGAGTGTACAGGAAAGTGTGAATGGACAACAGTGCAGGCATATTGATTGGAGTGTGCAGGCATAGAGTATATGCATAGATAACTGCATGTGCATGCTTGTTAGAGTACGTGTGCGTGAGAATGTGCAGCACAGACCACCAGAAAAGGTCATGCTGACATGGGCACAACAGAGGAAGGGGAGCGAACACCCCATGCCTTCAGCACTGGCAATTTGCCAAGGGACCAGGCCATAGAAGCAAGAGGGGTCTTAGCAGACGAGCACCCAGCTGCCAGACAAAAAAAAACAATGACTCCGATATCCAGGAGGGAAACTAACTCCAAAATGTACTCTTTTTGAGTGAGCAAGTGCTGGCCCAGAGCCCGACATGACTGACAAGTGGGTACATGCCATGGTCCTGGCACAGATAGGTCCCCATATCCTACAAGTCTCAGACCAGGGACGAGATTGTGTGGTGATGGCATTCTGATCAGCTGCTGTTGGCGCGCACCCCCCCCCCCCCCCCCCCCAAAACACCACACCCCCTCAAGAAGCGGCCTTGGCCTTGCTGCCTGAAGTCAGCATACTGTTCCTGGAGCAAACCAGTGTAGCCACTGAGGATATTGCACCTGTGGAAGTGACCATCCATGCACCCCTTAGGACAAATCTTCTTCCCCTGAAGTCTCCAGTCCCCTCAGGATGGGGACTATTCCTGTACTAGAATTAAGGAGACAGCTGGTGTGAAACAGGCCCCCACCAGGGTTGGGGATCATGTTTGTGTATCCACTAAAAACCTATTTTTCTTGTCAATGTAAATATTGGCGGTGCTTACTTAAGGGGAAATTTCAAGGTAAAAGGACGGAGGTGTTATATATTACAGTTGGTGTATGTTATGATTGGGCTGTGTCACGTAAACACTTGCATCATCAATGTGGTGGACAGGATGAGAGTGCATAGCAGAGGTATAAGTATGATAACTGACCTGTTGAGTTACAGCAATCCACGAGTTCTTTGGTTTCGGTAGCAGCCTAGTAAATGGCCCAGTACAGAGCATGGCTGTATTGTGTTTTACATCCCAGGCCCAAAACACTCATTCCAGGTTAAGCAGAGTTTCTCTTGTAATGCTTAACATCCCAGGCCCAAAACACTCATTCCAGGTTAAGCAGCGTTTCACTTGCATCTTTTCCAATTTGGTCTATTGCATTTGCTGCTCCCAATGTGGTCTCTATGTCGGAGAGACCAAACGCAGACTGGGTGATCACTTTGCTGAGCATCTTCGGTCTGTGCGCTTTCAGGATCCTGACCATCCCGTTGCTTGCCATTTTAACAAAAGACCCTGCTCCCATGCACACATGTCTGTTCTTGGCCTGTTGCAATGTTCCAGTGAAGCTCAACGCAAACCGGAGGAACAACATCTCATCTTCCGGTTCGGCACGCTACAGCCTTCCGGTCTCAACATCGAATTCAACAACTTCAGATGATCAGCTCTACCCACCTCGACCCATTTGTTTTCATCCCATTTCATTTTAACTGTCTATTACAATTTCTTTCTTTCATAATATATATTTAACCACCCCCCAATCTTATCCACCTTTCCTTAACCTTTCATTTTGATTCCCCCTTCCCCTCCCCCCACATCTACAGTTCATCCTCTGATAGTTTCTCTGCTGTTTGGCCTTTCACATCTTTTGTTCTCTCTGGGGACTGCCATTAGCACTCATTTCCCTTGGTTTCTGTGGCCATTAGCACCCGGTTTCCCTGGGTTTCGGTGGCTATGACTCATCTTTCATTCACACTTCGCAGTATAAATCCCACTTTCCCTGTCTGTTAGCTTTGACAAAGAGTCATCGGACTCGAAACATTAGCTCTTTTCTCTCCCTACAGATGCTGCAAGGCCTGCTGAGATTTTCCAGCATTTTCTCTTTCGTTTCAGATTCCAGCATCCGCAGTAATTTGCTTTTATCCAGTGTTATAAAAATGCAAGTTGTTGTTCACATGTGCTACTTGTGCATACCTATCCAATGAATGGATTAATTATCCAGACCATGGCATTAATTTAACTATATTGTTTGGGTAAGTGGACCATTCCCATATATTTATTCTCCTGTAACCAGAAACTCCTCCATCCTGTGTGTGTTGTTCACACGTAATCCAAGTGGTTAAATAAAGATGTTGCTTGTAGCCAGCATTGCCATTGTGACTGCTGTTCAACTGACAAAACCTCAAATTGGAGGGATGTGGAGAGTGGAGTGGAGTGAAGTTGGAGTTGATTCAGAAATAGGAAAGTAAACTTACTAAATTAACATGCATAAAAACATTGAGTGGATGACTCTTTGTCAAAGCTCCCTTCTCTCTCTTCAGATACTGTCAGACCTGCTGAGATTGATCAGTATTTTCTGTATCAGATTCCAGCATCCACAGTTTTAATCTTTTGAATAATGTACATTGAGGAAAATAGTGTTTGCTGCCCTGTCAAAGGCACTGCACACCCTCCCGTTCCTTGAACAATGCCAGATGCTTCCTGTAAAACAAATACAAAAGGGCTATATCCTCTGCCTGAACTTTGTGTCAATTAAACTGACCAGTCTAACAACATCATGTATTCTAACCCTTTGGATATGCATTTTCACTAAATTATGAATGCTGCTATTTTAAATTATTAAAGCTTTCCAGGATAAGGTGGGACTGGAACAATTTGAAACATTTGTTTGTTTACCTTGTGTGCCTTCTGGCGGGGCAATGTAAATTGCTCCAAAGTTTTAAGTGCACCACCTTGGTCTCTTCCCTCCAGACTGGCTTCATGTCAGCACTTAACCTACAATTAAGTTTACAATTCTGACAGCTTTGAGGATTGATTGAGCAGTATAATGATTTAAATCAGTACAGAAATATATATCATGTTTCCTCTTGGTTCATTTTTCCAAAGCAAATATTTTACTACTTTATGTATCAAGTTTTATTGATATAGGCAGTGTTCTTGTTTAGATATCCTGTTTTCTAAATACAAGTTAGTTAGAACTGCTTTTAACTGCAAGTTACAGTATTTGCTCATTTGATGGCAATAAAATATTATTTGATAAAATGCCTGTTTGACAGATATGGTTCAAAGAATTAAGTATTAATCAGGCCTACAGGATGAACAATGATGGTACTATGCTACCAAACAATCAAACACAAAGTTCCAAGGCTGTCTCTGTATGGATAGCTTCAGTGTTGATTTTATCTTAAGCCAAATAGTATTGTACACATACTGGATCCTGCATCCGGGAAGCTTGAGATTGTGGGTTGTAGACCTAGCTTGTATTTACTTTTAATTTTCTTCAATTACATCTCGACCAAAGAAGAGTCAGCACCAGAAGGAATGCCTGAGGTGGTAGCTGATGTACAAACACAACTGGGGAAGTTGAATGTTGAGGCTCTTTTGTACCTCTTTTACGTATGGCCTGCAGCTTGAGTTGTATCAAATATGTGGGCCTTTCTTTCATTGTCAACTCTTGTATTCTGTTGATCCAGATAACATGGTGCTCTAATGAAGCCCTTCTCCATCCAACAAATCAATTCCTGCTTAATATTTATGCACCTATAAATAGACACCTTTTTCATATTCATCCAATGCCCCACTTTCTTCATCATTAGCACTCTAATTCTTCACTGAGAGTTGGAGGTGGATTGGAGCATTGTTGTCCGTGTTCAGATAATCTTCATCCAACAGCTTGGCTTCAGTACAGGCCAAACCCTTCACATATGCCAAATAATCTTTTAAGATTTTTCTCCTCCAATAGATTTTTATCCTCCGATACATGGCAATCAGTAAAATCAGGTTCAATTTCACCGTCCCCATTTAGAACAAGATAAATGGCCACAAGTTGTGCCATCCATTTATCAAAGTATTTTGGGGCACATCGACCCAGGCCTTCATAGCAGTCCAGAGTGCATCTTTTATATTGAATTTTCTTTGGAATTCCTTAGATCTCCAAGCTTCTGTTCCATACAGTAAGCACTTTGTGCCTGAATTCAGCCTTCGACCTAGATTTGAATGTCTGCAGAACTCTTTGTTCCATGGGCTGGATGAGGAACGGGGTGGGGGGTGGAGGTGTTGGGGGGAAGAAACTCTGAAAAAATAATCTCTGAAGAAGAGTCCTGCATTGGGTGTGAAGCACAATTCTCAAGGTGTATTATAACTTTTCAGTCCTCAGGAAGGCCCACAGACCGATGATGAGCCCTGGTTTCAGGGGCAAAATGGTTCTCGTACTGATCAAGGAAAATTTGTAAGTCATTCATGTGTACTTATTGCCCATAAACATTAGGAACAACCCTGATCTCCTTGAAAGACTTGGGCTTCTGGGTTTTACCAACAACAAGCAGATTAGACCTGTGCGTACCTGCTGCTTTTGAACATCGGAGTGCAGTTGGCCTGTTCCGTAGGATATTTAAATCCCATTGGTGCTGTCTCATTCGCCATTACATAGGTATTCCTCTGAGCTACCTCCAATATAATTAGCTCTCATCAGGATTGTAGACTTGCTCTGCTATTAGACTTTTGTTTTGAAAAGGACGGCATGGTGACACAGTGGTTAGCACTGTTGCATCGCAGCGGCAGGGACCTGGGTTCAATTTCTGCCTTGGGTGTCCGTGTGGAGTTTGCACTGGAGTTTGTACTTTCTCCCTGTGTCTGTGTGGGTTCCCTCCGGGTGTTCCACAGTCCAAACATGTGCAGGTTAGGTGGTTTGGGCATGCTGAATTGCCTCTTAGTCTCCAAAGATGTGCAGGTTAGGTGGGGTTTCGGGGATATGGCGAGGGAGTGGGCCTAAGCAAGGTGCTCTTTCAGAGGGTGGATACAGACTGGATGTGCTGAATGGCCACCTCCTACACTGTAGGAATTCTATGGTTATATGGTTCAAGGGCCTTCGTCCAATATCATCGTGGAAAATGTCTCCAAGTATTGTGGTCAGCTGAAGCTTTTTCACTCCATGCTTTTAGTCATTGTATTCTTGTGACATTTTATAATTCTGCGATCCGGTCGAGTGTTATTGAACCTAACTTTTCATGGAACACTTGCTTGCGCCATGATAATAAAGTGATCCAGTAGATATTTTTTTGCTGCGACTACCTGATCTACTCCAGTAACACTTTGACTGATTTGTCACGTCCAGATCTCTCTGCCTGCCAATACTCAAGAGTTCTACCATTGACTATGTAATTCCTACATGCATTGGACCTTCTGAATTGCGTTACCTCACACTTGTCCGGATCAAACTCCATCTGTCATTTCTCCGCCCAAGACTCCAACCTGTTTAAATCTTGCTGTATCCTCTGACAATCCTCCTCACTATCTGCAACTTCACCAATTACTAATCAGACCAGCTACACTTTCTTCCAAATCATTTATACACACTACGAACAACAAAGGTCTCAGAACTGATCCCTGTGGAAGGCTGCTAGTCACAGCCTTCCATTCAAAAAAGCACCCTTCTACTGCTACCCTCTGTCTTCTGTGCCCAAGCCATTTATGTATCCAACTTGCCAGCTCTCCTCTGATCCCATGTGACTTCACTTTTTGTACCAGTCTACCATGAGGTACCTTGTCAAGGGCTTTAGCGAAGTTCATGTATACAACTTCTACTGCCTTTCCCTTATCTGTCATTTTTGTCACTTCCTCGAAAAACTCAATCAAATTAGTGAGGCAAGACCTCCCCTTCACAAAACCATGCTGTCCATCCCTAATGAGTCCATTTGTTTCCAAATGTGAGTAAATCCTCTCTCAAAGAATAATTTGCCTACCACTGACGTAAGGCTCACCGTCCTATAATTTCCTGGATTATCCCTGCTGCCCTTAAACAATGGAACAACATTGGCTACTCTCCAGTCCACTGGAACTTCACTGTAGCCAATGAGGATACAAAGATTACTGTCAAGGCCCCAGCAATTTCCTCCCTTCCCTCCCTTTTAGTTTGGCACGGTGGTGCAGTGGTTAGCACTGCTGCCTCACAGCACAAGGGACCCGGGTTTGATTCCCACCTTGTGTGACTGCGTGGAGTTTGTATTTTCTCCCAGCGTCTGCGTGAGTTTCCTCCGGGTGCTCCTGTTTCCTCCCAAAGTCCAAAGATGTGCAGGTTAGGTCGATAGGACATGCTATCCCTTAGGGTGAGGCTGCAGGGTGGGGGAATAGGGCCTACGTAGGGCGGTCTTTCAAGGGGTCGTTGCAGAATCGATGGGGCAAAATGGCCTCTTTCTATACTGTATGGATTCTTCTATGAAATACCATATGCCAACTTCATAGTGCTACCCCAGGCATCGAATGTAGACAGTTTTCAGGATCTTCTAGATTTTGGGATGCTGGATAAGGGGTTAAATACCTCCTATACGCCTGTTAAATTTTAGTCAGCATTTAGCACAAGTCTATGCTGGCATTTACATTCCACTCGAACTTCATTCCATCTACCTCAGCTTACACAACCAACATAATTCCGTTCCCATCTACTCATCCTTAATCAACTTC
This sequence comes from Scyliorhinus canicula, assembly GCF_902713615.1. Classification (NCBI taxonomy): domain Eukaryota; kingdom Metazoa; phylum Chordata; class Chondrichthyes; order Carcharhiniformes; family Scyliorhinidae; genus Scyliorhinus; species Scyliorhinus canicula. Next base: position 88,289,284 of record NC_052152.1, on the reverse strand, counting down.
TTAAATATATCTCGATTAGTCCCTTTGCTATGAAAAACAGACAGCTCACAGGGGCTGGTTTAGCTCACAGGGGCTGGTTTAGCTCACAGGGGCTGGTTTAGCTCACAGGGGCTGGTTTAGCTCACAGGGGCTGGTTTAGCTCACAGGGGCTGGTTTAGCTCACAGGGGCTGGTTTAGCTCACAGGGGCTGGTTTAGCTCACAGGGGCTGGTTTAGCTCACAGGGGCTGGTTTAGCTCACAGGGGCTGGTTTAGCTCACAGGGGCTGGTTTAGCTCACAGGGGCTGGTTTAGCTCACAGGGGCTGGTTTAGCTCACAGGGGCTGGTTTAGCTCACAGGGGCTGGTTTAGCTCACAGGGGCTGGTTTAGCTCACAGGGGCTGGTTTAGCTCACAGGGGCTGGTTTAGCTCACAGGGGCTGGTTTAGCTCACAGGGGCTGGTTTAGCTCACTAGGGGCTGGTTTAGCTCACTAGGGGCTGGTTTAGCTCACTAAGGGGCTGGTTTAGCTCACTCAGCTAAATCGCTGGCTTTTAAAAAGCAGACCAAGCAGGCCAGCAGCACGGTTCGATTCTCGTACCAGCCTCCCCGGCCAGGCGGCGGAATGTGGCGACTAGGGACTTTTCACAGTAACTTCATTGAAGCCTACTCGTGATAATAAGCGATTTTCATTCCATTTTCATTTTCATTCAACACTGTAAGTACGTGCGTTGACGGCCATTTGTCAGAAGGTAGCTCGTGACCTTTCTCCTTAAATCAAAACTCCGTTACTGTAACTTGTGCTTGGCTTTTAGCTGTTATTAATTTGCTTGCCCCCCTCCAGTGTGATCTGTTGGTCTTCAGGAGTTGTCAATTCCCTGTTGTTGAACCAAATACCCTATTTCTCATCAGAATTGTATATTTTTGCAGTTCAAAAACTACAGTTTGAAGGTATGTCAATAATGCTCTCTTAATTTCTTCATTAAAAGGGGCATTGAAGTGACTTGCTGCATCCTTGTTTCCCAGTGGTGCAACTTGGAAGTGAACTACATTGTGCTGGATAAATATTGTTTGCATGACATGGGAGGAAAGGATAACATTTCTAGTCTTTGAAATTGGGATGAGTACCTATCTCCATCTCTCTCGAACAGCACTGGCTGAATATGCTGCTGATTGGGCAGTCATCAGATGAAATTCTGCATATTGCTAAGTAGGTTAATGTTACAAAAGCGTATTGTGACAAACAGCAAAAATATTCCAACTAATGTTTTCACCTGTAACTAGCAGGGACCCACTCTCTAAACATGAACTGAGCCTCCTTGTCAAAGCAGCGAGCATCACCATTGGTTTGTAACAATGTTACACTTGGTTTGACATAATGGCCACAAGAAACAAATCCTGTCTTTTTTTGTAAAACTACAAAAGGTAATGTTTGTTAAGACTTCGGTTTGCTTCTAAAAGATGCGAAAGCTTTGGGTGAAGGATGCAATAATGCAGGACTTATTTGACCAATAACCTCGCCATAATCTTTAATTGAACCTGCCAGTTACCAGGGATTTTTGAGCTGCTCCCCAGAGACCCCACCACAAAGGTTGTGCAGTTAATTAACATTGCTCTACGAGAGAGATCACGTTTTGCAAAACTAATGGCATGATGTGATCATCAGTCACTTTAGACCATTGCATGAGGGCTCAAATTTTGCGCAATATTCAATGACCTGATGTTGCAGTTGAATGTGATCTGGATAAGATCATAGATCATAGAATTTACAGTGCAGAAGGAGGCCATTCGGCCCATTTAGTCTGCACCGGCTCCTGGAAAGAGCACCCTACCCAAGGTCAACACCTCCACCCTATCCCCATAACCCAGTAACCCCACCCAACACTAAGGGCAATTTTGGACACTAAGGGCAATTTATCATGGCCAATCCACCTAACTCGCACATCTTTGGACTGTGGGAGGAAACCGGAGCACCCGGAGGAAACCCATGCGCACACGGGGAGGATGTGCAGACTCCGCACAGACAGTGACCCAAGCCGGAATCGAACCTGGGGCCCTGGAGCTGTGAAGCGATTGTGCTATCCACAATGCTACCGTGCTGCCCTAAAGCTTTCCTAAGAAATTCTACAGAGGTGGGCCGGTAAGGACATTTGGTTCTGGCACTTGAGGGGAGATCTGCACTGAATTTCACAGTGCAATTGGGAAGGATGTGAAGGCATTAGAAAGGATGCAGAAAAGATTCACGAGCATGCTTCCTGGGATGAGGAATGTGTAGAAAGATTGGATAAGTTGGGACAGTTTCCTTTGGAGAAAAGGTAGAAGATTTTATGGAGGTATTCACAATCGTGAAGGATCTGGACATTGGTAGAAGGATTGAGACCACAGGGCATAGATTTAAGGTAATAGACAAAACAGGCAATGGTGCCATGGGCAAAAACCTTTACACTTAGCGAGTGGTTAAGATCTGGAGTATACTGCCTGAGGGTTTGGTGGAGACCATTTTAATTGAGGCTTTCAGGAGGGAATCGGATTATTAATCTGAAAGAGAAGAATGTGTGGGGCTGTCAGGAGGAGGGGAAACAGTTCTGGGTGAATTGCTCCTTCAGAGAGCCAGCACACGCACACAATGGGCCAAATGACGACCTTCTGTGCTGTAGCTATGCAATGATTCTGAAAGCTGCTTTAAGCCATGAATAAATTCCAATAGGTACTATGTAATCCACATATAGTCCACATTTGGATGTTTGACTAATGTAAAGGGAATAATGAAAGATGTAATGCGATTGAGAGACTTGTGATTTTTGGCATTTTTTCATTCCGCTTGTTGATTTTAGTTGGGGTTTGGAGGTTTGGTTTTTAATTTATTTGGAGGAGGTTATCTTGAGGGTCAGTTATTCGCTCTCTTGACAATCCTACAGGATTCAATTTTGAGGCTCTAGCAACGAATAGCATGGAAATATATTTACATATTTAAGCATTTAACAGTCAGTTTTACAGGTTGAAAAGAATCAGGTTACATGTTTGCACTGCAGTATGAAAGTGTTTTTTTTGGTGATAGTTTTAAAACCACACTGTTATATCTCTCCAATTAAAGATACTTCAACAAGCTCTTTAATTAAAGTTTACCCAGGTGTCTTTATTTATTAGTAGAACAAAGTACGAATATAATGCAACACACTTTATTAAATATAGTTAACCCACAAATTACCCACTATACATACAAGAAACACCGAGGATTCAACTATACTACCCGCACAGGTGGTTTGGTAAGTTGTAGATCCGATCCCCGAGTCCCTCTTTGCAAAGGTAATTCTTGCTGGCTGTTGCTTGCTTGTTTCCTTCCTTCTGGTCAAGGTCACTTCACATACGAGTCTTTGCTGCTAGTCTTCTGCATCTGGTTTCTCTGCGATGCCTACTTTTATCCCTTTCCCTGTTTTTCCAGAAACTTCTCTGGCTTCTAGCTATTAGGTCTCGGAAGGGGGACCCAGCAGCAAATGGTCCGATTGATGACCGTTAGGCCACCTGAGCCTGCCCCAGTTGTCCCATCTCTGGTGGTGTGGGCTGCATGTGACCTGTTCCCATATAAGGTAACAGCAGATACTCTCGGTGATGGAAAGTCTGGCTCGATCTGGGCTACGAACAACAGACTTCCTAAGGTTTGACTGCAGTATGATTTTAAAATGACCACAACACGATCCTCTGATTTCTCTTCCTGCACAATCACTGTGTCCATCTCTAGCTTTGCTTTTACTTTGAGTCATATAGTTAATTGTTTTGTTGCGAATCTTGAAATTACGTCAGCGGGCCATAACAGACCAATTTGTTCAATGTGGGATTTCTGGACTACACCAGGAAGGCTAGAAAAATGAAAAATATTTTGCATGTATGCGTATGCTAGTTTACTTGCCACACAGATGGAAGGTTTATTTGCAAACATATATGAAAATGAGGAAAAGACTGAGGTCAATCAAACCTTTGGATCTCTGCTGATGGCTCGGAGGTAACCACAAAGCACATAGGAGAAAGAATTCAGGGGCTGATTTGAAGGTGTAAAGCTGGGACAGATGGAGGAAACTGGAAACTTTAGCCCAAGAGTTCTATTGAGAGTAACTATCTCCTCTTTCAGCTGGAGCTTTATACTCCAATGAAGTGGCATGTGGTGATTGGCCCTCACTGTGGCCAGCAGGCAAAAGAGAATAAACATTGTAAAGGAAAAGAGTAGAGGGGGAATAATTGCCTCATTAATGTACATTCCACTCTTGCAACTTCAAGAGCGCTTGTGCAATGGCTGGATTAGGTTGTAGCACCTCACTTGATTGAATAGACTGTGTCTTTGGCAGTCCCTCAGGGTTGAGGACGACATGCTTCCACTCCGAGGAGGTGGGTTCTGCGGTGGCTGAATAGTCCGATCTTGGATCCGCAGACTCTGCCACAGTTTTGGCAGGTGGTGTTTGATGAGGTTGGTGGGTGGGACGCTCTGGATTCTGCGTGCTCCTTCTGCTGTTTATGCCTGGCCTCCACATGCTCCACCCTTCGGCGCTCGAGGTGATTGGCTCCTTCGCGGATGCTTCTCTGGTTTGTGCGTTTTAAGACGAGCGATTCCCTTGTGTCGATGGGGATGTTGCATTTATTTAGGGAGGCTTTCAGTGTGTGCTTGTAGAGTTTCCTCTGCCCTTCTAGTGATCCCATGCCATTGCGGAGCTCGTGGTAGAGCAGTTGTTTCAGGAGTCTTGTATCGGGAATGAGGACAATGCGGCTCATCCATTGCAGCTGATTGAGCATGACTAGCGCCTCGATACTGGGGCTATTGGCCTGGGAGAGGACGCTCATGTTGGTACAGCTATCCTACCAGTGAATTTGCAGGATTTCGCGGAGGTAAGCTTGGTGATACTCTCCAGGGATTTGAGCTGTCTGCTGTACATTGTCCATGTTTCTGATACATATAGGAAGGTCGGACCACAGCTGCTCCGTAAACCATGAGCTTGGTGCTGGATTTGAGGTCTCTGTCTTCGAACATTCTGTTCTTCAGGTGTCCAAAGACTGCACTGGCGCCTTGGAGTCAATGCTGGATTTCATCGCTGGTGTCTACTCGCCCATAGGTATAATCTTTATTAGTGTCACAAGTAGGCTTACATTAACACTGCAATTAAGTTACTGTGAAAATCCCCTAGTGGCCACACTCCACACCTGTTTGGGTACACGGAGAGAGAATTCGGAATGTCCAAATTACCTAACACCACGGGACTTGCAGGAGGAAACTTGAGCACCCAGAGGAAACCCACGCAGACACTGGGAAAACATGCAGACTCCGCACAGACAGTGACCCAAACCGGGAATCAAACCTGGGTCCCTGATGCTGTGAAGCAACAGTGCTAACCACTGCTACCATACTGCCCGTATGAGACTCCTGAGGTATGGGAAATTATCTACATTGACGAGGGGCTCACCGCGGATCGATGGTCAGGCGTCATGTTTTGTGTGGCAGGAGCAGGCTGGTAGAGAAACTTTGTTTTCTGGATGTTCAGTCTGAGGCCCACCCTCTCACATAGTGGATGCACCGACGATGGCTTGTAGCTTAGCCTCTGAACGTGCACACACAGGCATCATCTGTGTATTGCAGCTTGGTGACAGAAGTTGGGGTGGTCTTGGTTCTCGCCTGGAGGTTTCAGAGGTTGAACAGTTTCCCGCTAGTCTGGTAGGTTTGGTGCGCTCCAGTGGGGTGATTCAGGGTGATGGGGTGGAGTGTTGCTACGAGGAAGATGGAGAAGAGCGATGGAGTGATGACACAGCCCTGTTTGACCCCAGTTTTCACACATATAGAGTCTGTGGTGGTGAGGATCACAGCTTGCAAGTCATCGTGGAGCAGGCAGAAAATTACGACTAATTTCTCCGGACAGCCGAAATTGAGGTGGATGATCCACAATCCCTCGCGGTTGACAGAGTTTAAGTCTTTGCAAGATCGAAGAGGACCATGAAGAGGTTGATTCGATTTAGATTTATTGTCATGTATACCATGTTACAGTGAAAAATATTGTTCTGCATACAGACCTGGCAGATTGTTTCACACATGAAAACCAGGACATACAATAAATACACAATGCAAATACATAGACATCGGGTGAAGCATACAGAGTGTAGTGCTACACAGTAAAGAAGATGCATGGAGAGGTTAGTTCAATCCATAATGGGGTCATTTAGGAGTCTGGTTACAGCAGGGAAGAAGCTGTTTTTGAATCTGTTGGTGTTTGTTCTCAGATATTTGTACCTTCTGCCCGATGGAAGAGGTTGGAAGATAGAATAACCGGGTTGGGGGCTCTTTGATTATGTTGCTCACTTTCCCAAGGCAGCAGGAGGTGTAGACAGAGTCAATGGATGGAAGTTGGGTCCGCGTGATGGACTGGGCTGTGTTCATGACTCTGTAGTTTCTTGTCTTTGGCTGAGCAGTTGCCATATTAGGCTGTGTTGCAGTCAGATAGGATACTTCCTATGGTGCATCTGTAAAAATTGGTAAGAGTCAATGTGGACATGCCGAATTTCCTGGAAGTAGAAGTGTTTGTTGTGTGTTCTTGATCGCAGCATCAATGTGGGTGGACCAGGACAGATTGTTGGTGATGAGGAGAATTCTTGCAATTACCTTACCTGTGGCAGAGAGTAGAGAAATCCCTCTGTAATTTCCATTTTTATTCAGATATTCAACATTTTCATAATACTAAACCTAAACAACCCCCAAGCAAACAAACCACCCAACAGTCAACGGTAAACAACTCCCAAAAGTGCATGATAAACAAAACCCCAACAATTGTAGAACCACTCCTTCACCCTCCTCAGCTCGAACTTTACCTTCTGTAGGATCAAAAGCTCCAGCAGGTCCCCCCGCCATGCCGAGGCAGAGCGTGGAGAGGCTGACCTCCACCCCAACAAGACCCACCTCCGAGCGATCAGCGAGGTGAAGGCTAAAACATATTCTCCTGCAGTTGCCTGCAGCTCGAGTTGATGTGACACCCCGAATATGGCTTCTAGGGACTGGGTTCCACATTCACATGCAAGACCCCTGAAATTGTACTGAACTCCGTCCTCTAAAACCTTTACAACTTCGGGCAGAACCAAAACATATGAACATGGTTCATGGGGCCCCTCCCTCATCGTTCACAGACATCCTCCATCCCCTTGAACAGCCGGCTCACCTTCGGATTTTGTGAGGTGCGCCCTGTGCACTACCTTCAGCTGTATTAGCCCCAACCTCGCACATGAAGTCGAGGCATTCACCTTCCGTAGCACCTCGCACCACAGTCCTTCTTCCAGCGCCACCCCCAGCTCTTCTTCCCACTTCGCCTTAACCCCCCTCCACGGCTGGAACCCATGATTCCTCCTAATCGGCATCCCCCTGACCTGGACCTCCGTTTAAAGGGCTGTCTAAACTGCCTGCAAATCTTCAATGTGGCCACAACCACTGGGCTGACCGAGTACATTCCTGTGAGGTCTCCTTTCTTGAAGATGATCACAGTTAAGGTGTCTCTGAGGTCACCCGACATGCTCTCTTCCTTCCAGACAAGGGGGGATGTGATTGTAGATTCTTGTCAAGAATGCAGGGATTCTATCTGCGCCAGCGGCCTTGTTTTTCAGCTGTCGCCTGACTTGATTCGACCTCACAGCGAGCTGGGGTTACGCTGATATGGTGGCGAGTAGCGTGCTGTGGGATGGTGTTGAGGGCATTGTGTCAAGTCCTGTCCCTTGGCTGTGGAGGTCCTTGAATTGCTCTCCAGCAGGCGTTGCCAGCCTCTTGTATTTGAGCCGTTCTCTGTTTTGGACTCGCAGTGGAGTGGGTCCCTGGGTACTTGGACGATAGATGGTTTTAATTGCGCTGAAGAAGCCGCGGACATTGTGGTTGTCGGAGAATTGCTGAGTGTCCTGCACTCTTTCCATCCACCATCTGTTCTTTAGGTCACGAGTTCTTTGTTACACCTCGGCCCTCAGTTGTCTGTACGCTTGTTTCCTCTCACGCGAGTTTTGGTGGAGCTGTCAGTTCAGGGACGCCCGATGTTTGTGTTCAAGCTAACCTCGCGTTGACCAGTCTTGGTGTTTCCTGGTCTAGAGCCCGATGGTGGCTTTTTAAGGTTTATAATGAAATGCTAGTGCCTGGAACTGGCACATGTCATTGAAGAAGAAATGGCTCAATACAAACAGCCTCTGCCACCACTAGGTAATGTTTCCAATCTGTTTTATCCTGACCACAGAATATAAGGGGGAGGGGAAGAATGTTCCACTGTTCTATAATAAATGAGCTATACTTTTGCAGGATTTGAGTTGTAATTACCACTGAGCTGATTTTATAACTCCCAGCTACAGTGATATCCTCAAACTAATCTGCCTTAACGTAATTGAAAGAACTTCTGTTATTTGCACACCTTCAGGATGTCTTAAAGCGGCTCGCGTTGCTTTTGTTGTGCCGTGATTTTTCAAATCAAATGCAGTGGTCAATATGCTCGTAGTTAGGCCTACAGAAAGCATGGTGGTTGGGACTATTGGAAGCGAAGAAGGCGTTCCTTGGTTACGAAGCTTTTTCAGTTATGTTTGAATTGAACCAAACCAATGTTTCTTCTCTCATCGGTTTCCCATTTTGCCTGCAACAAAATAGATGGCTCTGTTTATGAATAATACTGATATCGATCTTTTTTTTTCCGGACAATCAAACTCTTATTAATTTCTAACATAAAGAAACAAAAGTTGATGCTGGTTGTGAGATAGTATATACAGTTCTATAAATTACTGCACGTTACAAAAGTTTTTTCATAGGCCATTCTGCCTTTGAAGCCTGCTCTGCAATTCAGTGGGGTTATGGCTGATCGTATACGTCACCATTTTGTTGCACTATCCTGTATCACTTGATGTTTTTACTATGTAGACATCTACCAATCTCACCTGATGAAGGAGCTACACTCCGAAAGCTCATGATTCCAAATAAACCTGTTGAACTTTAACCTAATGTTGTAAGACTTTTACTGTGCCCATCCCAGTCTGTGCCGGCATCTCCAAATCATGTCTATCAATCTTAGTCTTGAATGTACTCATGAATATACTCAATGACTGATTCTCCACAGCCGTCTGGAGAAGAGAATGCCAAAGATCAACTAATCTGAGTCCGAAATGTGCTGCCACATATCCTTAGACTGCGTCCCATGTTTCTAGATGTCTCCAGAAAAATGACCTAGCACCATTTTTCTTAACAGAGTAACTTCACATTTCTCCACATTGAATTCCACCTGCCAATTATTTGCCCACCCATTTACTCTCTCCAAATCTCCTTGAAACATCTTTGTATCCTCTTCATAACTCCTATTTCCACCTAGTTTTGTGTCAAATTTGTAAATATTGCTGTTCTAAGCCGACCACGAGGTCTGCAACATCAGAGCCCCGTTACTTCACATGAGTACGATCTCCCCAAATGAGGGTGCAAGGGTTTCTTGGGACATAAATACCCCGGCCCACGTGGGCCGAGCGCTGGAAACCCTTCGAGAAGTCGAAGCTGTATCCAGTAGGTTAAATAAATGTTGAGTTTGTCTAACAGTCATCACTTCCATATGGTTGCTCGCCTGGAACTTTACAATTACATTTAATCTCCACATTTAAATCATTGGGATAGATTAGGATTAGAATCGCACAGTGCAGAAGAGGCCCTGCGGTCCATCGAGTCTGCACCGACATGTGAACAACACCTACCTAATTCCATTTACCAGCACTTCCATGTGGGACCTTGTCAAAGACTTTACTGAAATCCGTAGAAAGTACATCAACTGCATTCCCCTCATTTACACACCTGATCACCTCTTTAATCAAATTTGTTAGTCATGACCTCCCTCTGACAGCCATGCTGAATATCCCTGAACAAATCTGGCCTCTCAAGTGGAGATAGATTCTCTCCTTCAGAATGTTCTCCAATAGTATCCCTACCACTGACGTGAGATTCACTGGTCTGTAGTTCCCTGGCTTATCTCTACAGCCCTCCTTAAATAGTGGCTATTCTTCAGACCTCTGGCAGTTCCCCCGTGGCCAGGGAGGAATTAAAAAAGGAATTAAAAATTTGAGTTGGAGTTCCTGCAATCTCCTTACTCACCTCCCACAGAATCGTTGAGGTCCAAGGCTGATCCTTGCGGTACACCATTAGTCACAGAATGCCAAGATGAAACTGGCCCATTTATACGAACTCTGTCCATTAACCAGTTCTCAATTCATGCCAGCCACAATCTCATGTGCTCCAATGTTGTTTACTAACCTCTACTCTTCTGTGGAACATTTATCAAAACCTTTGTGAATATCTAAATATACTATATCCACTGGTTCCACCTTATGTATTTTGCTAGTTACATTCCTTTTTGCCAGTTACATTCTCCGCTATCAGCTATGGATCTGAATTTAATATCTCAGTGCCCATGCAACACCCATTCTATATATCTAGTGCCTGTACATAAGGAAATCAAATATATACATTAAAATAATTAACCTTCCATCATTTTCCCCTCGCTTTCGCAAGGTCTTTATTCATTTTCGGATTATAGTATGTGAGACGTTTAGCTGCTGTTGTATAAAGAGTCAAAGGTTCTGCTCCTTTTCCCCAAGCACCTTTAATTTATTTCAAAAGATTCTGCACAAAACTCTAACATCACATCACTTGACACAAAGGCCTCTTTACATATCAGTGTCAATTATTGGATACTTAACATAAATGAGATAACTAATTGGAATGTCTCTTAACCCATTACTTAACAGTCTCCCCTTCCTTGGAGAAAAAAAATAATTAGGGGAAAACAAAATTACAAGAAACTCAAAAACACACGCAATTTTCCCCCCCCTTTTTTCTTTTGTTTTTGAAAAAAAATAAACAGTCACAGAAACAGGCGCCCTTCATTAACAATGTCCAAAAGTTTCTGTGAGCTAGCCCCTCTTTTTGTAAAACAGTCTGACAATTGATGGCTACTGTCGATCCATTTAATTTTTGCTATTTCCCCTCTGTCCAATATCTGCTTCGAACTTGCGCTGTCTATCCTTAACCTTTTTTCATTTGATACTTTTTGTGCAGTGAACATTTTCCCACAGGGATTTATTGTCAATGTGACATTCAATAGGTATATTACCTAAATCCCCTAATCCCAAAATTTCGATCAATATCGGAGATATATAAAAGACCATGTCCACCGCCTCTACAAGTCTTAACGTCTCAGCAGCCAAAGTGCTTTTGAACATTCTCCTTATTTTCTTTGTTTCCCACACAAGTGGGCAATATTTACCATTGTTCCCCAAAAGGAAAATTCTAAAATCCCATCACATAAATTTGCATAGGACGCATCACTATAAACTATGAGTTTCAAGTACCTAAGATCACCGAAAACCAGAAATCTCAGAACACACTCCTGCATTTTTAGTTTGACCAACGCTTTATTTGCTCTTATGTCTTCCACTTTGGGATCATTCATTTTTGTACTCTACTCTAAGACATTAAAACTCACGTCCGGTCTAGTCTGTCTACCTAACCAATTCAGTTTCCCAATTATACTTCGCAGTTGCACTTCTTCCATCTTTGAAACCATTGCGTCTTTTTGTGAAACCCAGCCACAACTAATCGCTATTGGGCTGATACTTTCCAAATAAGATTACTGACGTAAAGTTGCCCCTAACTTAGTCTGTCCGATTTCCGGTCCAATATATTTAAATGCAGCGGAAGCCTGACTTCCAACTCTGAATGATTTCCTCAAACCAGAGATTACAATAGATTAGAAATCATTAGTCCCACCCCACAAAAAATCACCGACATGCATCATAAAGATGCCAGACAGATTTCCTTTATAGTGTCAGTAAAACATTGCTGGATCTGCTTTCAACTGACAACAGCCAAACTAACAAAACTGACCTTACCGAAAAGTACCAGACTTTAGATGCATCATTCAATCCATATACACATTTGTTCAACTTCCACAGTACCCCTTCTGTAATAGCTGCCTCTTTAGGAGGACGGGAAAAAATGTCTCTCTGGAGCTGATGCCCCTGCAAAAAGGTCCGAGAACTTGATAAACTACGTCCCCTCTCCTGCCTGGTATCTCGTTCTGTACTGCTACTGCTTGATCTTTTCCTTCTGCTATGGGACGTTCTTTCAATAGTTCTCGACATTTTCCTACGGACCTGTTCACTATCCAATGTCAGAACTGGCACTGCGTTTCTGTGCCTCCATTTTTGAACTTCGTGTTCCCAGTCCACTGTCTTGACTCCCTCCCCTGAATGCTGTACATTCATCCAATCTTTATACTTTCCAGTGGCCTTCCCTGCTCTACTAATAACAGTTGCATCCTTCCATTGACTAGACCCTTCAGGCAATTATGTCACTTTTGCACCAACTTTTGGCAGTTGTCCTTTCGGAAAAATGGCCTGTTCTAATTCATCAGAAGTGTTGTGTTCCTCAGAAACCCTGGCTATATCAGTTAACTGGTCCTCATAGTTCTGCAACATATGCGTACCAGATGACTCTGGTTCCTCATCGAGTCTGTCTGCTCTGTCTAAATTTGAAATGTTGTAATCTGTACCCATTATTCTTGATTAATGTACCCTAACAGTTTGATTGCCTTGTTGCAAAATAATTGTTTTGCCATCTATCCCTATGATCTTCCCTGGGCCTTTCCATTCATTAAAATTGTCCCTCTTATTATTGTCCCACATTATGTCTTAAAACTCTGCGAATTCTTTCAGAGACTTCTGCTTCCAAAAAAGCTTTTCATTGCTATGTAATGCATTTAATTGCTCAGCAAAGGCCGAGCTAATTGTCGTCCCTCCCAAGCTGGAGGCTGGTCATCTAAAATGGATGGAATTTTAAGATTTCTACCAAACACTAATTGATGGGGACTATAGCCCCCAACCATCTGCAATGAATTCTTTGCATGTACCGCCCATGCTAAAGCTGAATTTAACTTGCAGTTTGGTCTATCTGCCAAAACTTTCTGGGGCATGTCATCTATTACCGCATGGTTTCTTTCACACACACCATTACTAAATGGGCTTTCCGCAGTTGTATTCATAACTGTGATATTCACATTTTCACACATATCCCGAAATATTCATTTGCAAATTCTCCCTCATTGTCCGTAAGGAATTTTGCTGGTGGGCCCATTCCTGTCCCCCTCTATTTTTCCACGATTTGATCCAGAATTACTCTCTCTTTTCTTTACTTCGTACAATTGTTGATTGACTAAATCTGGTTGCTAAATCTACAAAATGCAAAATAAATATATCATTGGCTTTATCCCAGATCTTAAGGTCCATGGCCACAATGTTGTTAAAATCCCTGGCCAAAGGTAGGGTGACTATCGGTCATGCTGGTGTCCTTCTGTACTTCCTACAAACACACAGCGATCACTAACCCCTGCATCCTTTAATTAATTTTTCAGCCTCTGAGGAGACAGATACTCAAATTGCCTGTGCAGTTTTAATACAACAAGCTTTTTATAAGCTAAAGTCCCATTTTCAACTGCCATTAACACATGCCCTTAACAACTGTATTTGAAATATTATTTGTCAGTAATGGAATACAATAGTGTCCCAACTGTGTAAATTGTAAGTCCACTGTCTTTCCATAAACTGTTGACTTATCCTGTTCCATATCCAGTTTCGTGTGTGCTGTCTTCATCGACGGTCTGCTCAGAAGCAAAGTTATCTCACTTGATACAACATCCGTGCTAATGAAATGATTCACTCCGGCAATATTGCAAGGGATCACCACTCTTTTCAGCGACTTTAGAGTATTATCATCCCCAAACCTGAAACTTGTGGAACTATCAATTTCCTTAACCTTGTTACGGTTTTCAGCATTCAGGGAGTCCAGGTAACATTTTAACCAGTCAATTCCCCACACAGTAGATGTGCAGCCACTCTCCAATACAGCACAATTGAAGGATTCTGCAACCAACACCCTCATTACTGGCATAAAACTGCTTGTTAATAGGGCAATGCCTTCTTTCTGGTCACTATCTTTTTCCTCTTCTGACTCTTCCCTGTCATGTGTCGCTTCAAACACTATTGTAACGTGTTGGGCAGTTGAAAGCATAATGGTATTGAAAGTCACATCGATTTATCATACCCCAGGCATTTCTGGGGTTCATCTTCCTATTTTAGGTTCTAACTGGGTTTCTGTCTTCATACATTCCGGGTCCCGATCTCCTTCTATACTCTTGGAACCTGTTTGTAGCCGTGCGATTTCGGCATCCTGTTAGTAGTGTCTCTTCCATATTCTGCTTTATTGCAGACTGACCTATTTGGGTCATCAGAGCAATCGGAATCGAATGATTCCCCAGAAACTTTTTTTTAAAGCTTCTGTTATCTGATCGAATAAGGTATCCTTATCTGCAAAACTAGGAGCCTATCCATGTTGCTCACTGTGGAAATTCCAGTTTGTGTTTCTGCAGCCTTTTATATAGTCTGCCAAATTCCATTATATAGTCTTCATGGAGAAATCCGACCATGCTTCATACACACTTAACAAGTCATCCTTTTTATAAATCTTAACCATATAACGTAATAGAGTCTCCAGACCTTCTTCTGAGTCTAACTCTTCCAATTCCAGCTCCAAAGGTCAAAAGGTTAAAAAAGAGTCAATGCCATACCTTGTTTTCTCTTTCCCAAGGCAGCTGCTTTAGTCCACATAACTACTGCACTTCTCCATTAATCGTACGATCCCCTTTCAGAAAATAAGGGGGGTAATCGTATCCGACCATCTTTATCCTAGGTTCAGCCATATATCTGGGTTTTTTTTCCTTCTCACTCACTCCTTGGTTTGGTCTGGAAAAGTAGTATCTTTCGACCCTTCACATCTGCACAGCAACCGTCCTCTGCTACCATTTGTTAGATGTTTAGCTGCTGTTGAACAAAGAGTCAAAGGATCTGTTCCTTTTCCACAAACCTTTAATTTACTTCAACAGACTCTGCTCAAAACTCTAACATCACAACACCTGACACAAAGGCCACCTGAAACCTCTTTACATATGTCAATTATTGGATACTTAACATGAATGAGACAACTAATTGGAATGTCTCTTAACCCATTACTTAACATAGTATACAGTCGCGAGGGAGTAACCCTCAACAACAGCTCTAAACCCCATGAAGTCTCATGGTGTTAAGTCAAACATTGGCAAGGAAACCTCATGTTGTTTACCACCTACTGCACTCCCTCAACTAATGAATCAATGCTCCCCCATATTGAACACTACTTGAAGGAAGCATTGAGGGTGATAAGGAAACAGAATGTACTCTGGGCAGGGCTTCAATGTCCATCACCAAGCGTGGCTATGTACCATTACAACTGATGGAGCTGGTCGAATCATAGCTGGTAGACTGGGTTTGTGGCAGAGAGTGAGGGAAGCAAAAGAGGGAAAAGCCTATTTCACTTCATTCTCCCTAATCTACCTGGTGCAGATGCATCAGGCCAGGAAACTGTTAATAGATGTGACCACTGCTCAGCCCTTGCTAGATCTGTTCTAAATCTATCCCATTTAGCATGGTGGTAGTACTCACAACACAATAGAAAGTATCCTCAGTGCAAAGTCCTGTCATGGCATTGAGGATACTTTCCATTGCGTTGTGAGGTACTATCACCGTGCTAAATAAGATAAATTTAGAACAGATCTAGCAACTCCAACCTGGGCATCCATGAGACACTCTGGGCAATCAGCAGCAGAATTGTACTCAAACACAATCTGTAATCTCATGTCCTAGCATATCCCCCACTCTACCATTACAACCAAGCTTGGGGATCAATCCTGGTTCAAAGAAGAGTGCAGGAGGGCATGCCAGAAGCAGCACTAGCCACACCTAAAAATGAGCTGGAAACCCGGTGAAGCAACAGCATAGGACAACTTGCATGCCAAGCAGCAAAATATAGACAGAGCTAATTAATCCCACTACAATAGATCAGAAGCTCTGCAGTCGTACCACACCCAGCTGTAAATAGTGGTGGACAATTAAACAACTCACTGCAAGAGGAGGCTCCACAAATATCCTCATCCTCAATGATTGAGGAGCAGAGCACATTATGCAAAAGACAAAGCTAAAGCATTCACAACAATCTTCAGCCAAAAGTGCCACGCGGATTATCCATCTCAACCTCCACCGGGGGTCCCCAGCATCACAGATGCTAGTTTTCAACCAAGCGGATTTACTCCACGTGATATCCAAAAATGGCTAAAGTCACTCCATATTGCAAAGGTTATGGGTTCTAACAGCACATTGTACAGGAGCCTCGCAACGGCCCCGTCCTACAGGAGCCTCGCAACGGCCGCGTCCTGCAGGCGCCGGGCAACGGCCCCGTCCTACAGGAGCCGGGCAACGGCCGCGTCCTACAGGAGCCGGGCAACGGCCGCGTCCTACAGGAGCCGGGCAACGGCCGCGTCCTACAGGAGCCGGGCAACGGCCGCGTCCTACAGGCGCCGGGCAACGGGCGCGTCCTACAGGCGCCGGGCAACGGCCGCGTCCTACAGGCGCCGGGCAACGGGCGCGTCCTACAGGCGCCGGGCAACGGGCGCGTCCTACAGGAGCCGGGCAACGGCCGCGTCCTGCAGGCGCCGGGCAACGGCCGCGTCCTACAGGAGCCGGGCAACGGCCGCGTCCTGCAGGCGCCGGGCAACGGCCGCGTCCTGCAGGCGCCGGGCAACGGCCGCGTCCTGCAGGCGCCGGGCAACGGCCGCGTCCTGCAGGCGCCGGGCAACGGCCGCGTCCTGCAGGCGCCGGGCAACGGCCGCGTCCTGCAGGCGCCGGGCAACGGCCGCGTCCTGCAGGCGCCGGGCAACGGCCGCGTCCTGCAGGCGCCGGGCAACGGCAATGGCCATGCCCAGCCAGAGCCTCGCAGCGGCCGCGCCCTGCAGGAGCCTCGCAGCGGCCGCGCCCTGCAGGAGCCTCGCAAGGGCAGCGCCCTGCAGGAGCCGGGCCACGGCCACGGCCGCGCCCTGCAGGAGCCGGGCCACGGCCACGGCCGCGCCCTGCAGGAGCCGGGCCACGGCCACGGCCGCGCCCTGCAGGAGCCGGGCCACGGCCACGGCCGCGCCCTGCAGGAGCCGGGCCACGGCCACGGCCGCGCCCTGCAGGAGCCGGGCCACGGCCACGTCCTATTCGTCAAAGCCTGTCCACTCTGTACCAGGAGCAAGTAGCAAGTGTGATGGAATCTTTTCCACTTGCAAGGATGAGTAGAGCTCTAACAATGCTGAACAACCTCGACACCAACTAGGATAAAGCAGCCGCTTGATTTGGCACCCCATCTACTACCATAACAACCACACCCTCCACCACCATTGCACAGAAGCAGCAGTATGAACCATCTGCAAGATGCACTGCGGGAGATTACTAGGGCTCCATCGACAACACCCTTCAAACCCACGATCTCCCTGAAAGAATAAGAGCAACAGATGCATAGTAATAAGACCACCTGCAAGTTCCCCTGCAAGCCACTCACCATCCTGACTTGGAATTATGTCGCCATTCCTTCACTGTTACTGGATCAAAATCCTGGCACTTTCTCTCTCACAGCACTGTGGGTGTTCCTACACTGCATAGACTGAAGGGGTTCAGGAAGGTGGCTCAACACCACCTTCTCGAGGGCAATGAACAATAAAAAATGCAGCCTAGTCAGCAATGCCATGAAAGAATATTTTTAAAATTCCAGGTCCCAGATTAGGTTTCCTTGTAGCTGCTTTTCCGTATCAGGTCATACATATGAATTTCTATGAGTTGATAGTTCATCTGGTGTATGTGAATGCTGTGGGTATTCTGATATCGAGCGTTCAATTGTTAAATTTTACTGTATTTGTTAACTATGGCCCTATCCACTTGCAATCCTTGTTTCTTCCTGCCATGCTCTTGATTATTCTTCCTTTTATTGCTCCTTTGATCTACTGCCTTGTTTCCTTTTAATTTACCTAATACTCCACTACATCATTCGTCCTCACTCTCCTCTAGATAGTTTAAAGCTCTCTCTCATTCGCTAGCTATAGCACTCAGTAGAATACGGGTCGCAGCCTGGTTCAGGTGTAGACTGTCCCAAATGGTACAGCTCCCACTTTCCCCAGTACTGCTGCTAGTACTCCATGAATCAAAACTCAATTCTGCTACACGTTTATCTCTAATCCTATTTACCCTACACAACTTTGCATGTGGCTCGGGTAATAATGCAGAGTTTATAACCTTTAGATTCTGCTTTGCAATTTAATGCCCAGTACTTCGCACACTCTTGAGAATCTCTTTCTTACCCATGTCATTGGTACCAACATGGACAATGACCACTGAATCCTCCCCCTCCTACTATATATTCCTCTTCAGCCCTGGGCATATATCCTGAAACCTGCCACGTCAGGATTGACGTAACAACCAATCAGCACCCTTTTCTCCTATCGCACAAATTGTGATCATTTCAAATTTGGTATTTCTGGGTTTGTCCTGGTGAGTGCTCGATAATATAACAGGTAGGCAGCACAGCTCTCTGGACTCTCACCTTCACCAGGTTCGATTCCTGGCTTGGGTCACTGTCTGTGCGGAATCTGCACGTTCTCCCCGTGTTTGCGTGGGTTTCCTCCGGGTGCTCCGATTTCCTCCCACAGTCCAAAGACAGTTCCCGTACCAGCCTCCCCGGACAGGCGCCGGAATGTGGCGACTAGGGGCTTTTCACAGTAACTTCATTGAAGCCATCTCGTGACAATAAGCGATTTTCATTTTTCAAGATGTGCAGGTTAGGTGAATTGGCTATGCTAAATTGCCCCATGTGTCCAAAAAGGTTATTTGGCGTGACGGGGAACGGGTGGAGGTGTGGGTTTAAGTAGGGTGCTCTTTCCAAGAGCCAGTGCAGACTCGATGGGCCGAATGGCCTCCTGTGCTGTAAATTCTATGATTCAATGAACAGCAGAGAACTGTATCTAGCCCCCTGACTATGCCGTCTCCCATTGCTACCCCATTCCTCCCACACCCACTTCCCCACTTAAATGACACCCTTCATTGTGATGCCATGATGGTAGTTCTGCTCATCCACCTTGCAGTCCTTCTCATCCACACAGGTAGCAAGCACCTCCTACCCAATGGACAAGGGGCTGAGGCTCCTGCATCTATACATCTTGGTTCCTCTTGTTTGCCTAACTTGCAGTTGCATTCTCCTGTTCCTGATCATTGACCAACATTAGGGGAGTGACTGCCTTCTTGAAGAAAGTGTCCAGATAACTGTTCCTTCTCCCTCATGCCCTGCAATGTGCCCGGACTTGAGCTCAGGCAACTTCAACTCCAAGTTGCTAAGCTGCAGGCACTTTGTGCAAATACGATTGCTCGAGATTGGAGTGTACATCACCAGCCCTGCTATTTCTGCCCACCATTTATTTATTTAGTCATAGAATCATAGAATTACAGTGCAGAAGGAGGCCATTCGGTCTATAGAGTCTGCACCAGCTCCTGGAAAGATCACCCTACTTAAGCCCATACCTCCACCCTATCCCTGTAACCCAACCGAACTTTTTCTTTGGACACTAAGGGCAATTTATCATGGCCAATCAACCTAACCTGCACATCTTTGGACTGTGGGAGGAAACCAGAGCATCCGGAGGATACCCACACAGACACCGGGAGAACGTGCAGACTCGCACAGACAGTGAACCTGGGACCCTGGAGCTGTGAAGTAACTGTGCTAACCACTGTACTACCGTGCTGCCCTAGTCAATTGGTTAATTTACACAGATAACAGATAAAGTATTTGAAGGTTTACACTCGCCTAGTTTCGAGACAAGGAAGGAAACTCGCCAAACACTGGAGGCTGAAAAAAGTAGAAAAAGGAGCATATCTTTGCCCCTCTGCCCTGAATTCTCATCTGTTCTAAATTCCCAATGTCCCACTCAATCCACATCTTACTCGCATGTATTCTTGTATCTGTTTACCTCTTTCTCAACCTTATCCAAAGTTTTGTTTAACAGGCTTGAGCTGGCCCAGTTCCTTATTGTATTTTCCTTTTGTCTTACAGGTTGAATGCCTAGCAGTGCAAAGTATGCTGCGGACAAGAAAATCCAAGTGGAGAGTTTTATTATAGAGAATCCATGTTCTTCCAGTTCCATAATTCGTTGCATCACTGATATATAACCTGCAACCTTTATTGAACTGTGACATCTATGCTATGGCTTGCACATTGGGAAAGAGTTTTCCTCAAAAATTGAAACTTCTGTTGATTGTTGTTTGTCTTGGCTCTGTTCTTACATGGATAGTAGTTCATAATATGCAGGATTTACTACGGGATGTTTATCCGCAACCACTGGCAAAAACATTGCAAAGGTGGGTTGGAGTTCAGATGGTGCCCAGAGATCCACACTGCCCACCTCTGGTATCCCCAACTCCAACCACTCGTCCATTGTGCCCTTTTTTATCACCATACCTGCGTAAGTATTGGGAATGTTTGAATTTAACATGTAAAATCTGGGAGAGGGAGGAAGGATTTGTAAACATTGTTGATTGTACAGTAGTTGAGTGCTCAATTGTATTCTGGTGGTGGGCCTTAATTGCAGATTCCTAGTTTAGGAACAAACTGTGATAGTTGGGCATGTGTGTCATGTGTCTTCATAAATAATAGCTCGCAGCTATAGAAATTAGGTTCTACGAGCTGGAAATGGTGAACGGGCGCACTGCTGACCTAAAGGAAAGCAGGCACGTGGCTAAGCCTCCCCCCCCCCCCCCCCCCCCCCCCCCCCCCCCCCCCGAAAACACATACCCATAGGGAACTGTAAAATGCAGCCCCACATCTTTTCTGGAATAGAATAACCCGACTACTGTGAAGTAGCTTAGAAGTCTGAAGGCTCTGAACTAAAAGGCTTTCTCACTTATAGCAATTGTAAAATATTTAATACCCTCAACATAGACTAAATTAGAGGATAGTCACCAAAGTATGTTCACTGTTGTTGAAGTATGAAGTTCATTTATAGCCAGGAATTGTTCATAATGGTACACACTTGCAAAATCCACAACAGAATGTCCACTGTTTTATATGTGATTCCACAATTGGACAGCATTTATGGAACAATCCTGAGTGCGCTATTAGTTTTCACAAACACCCAATTTAGGATTACCAGTCAGGTTGATAAGGCAGCTGATAGAATCATAGAATTTACCATGCAGAAGGAGGTCAATTAGCCCATCGAATCTGCACCGACTCTTGGAAAGGGTACCTTCATTAATCCCACAGCTCCACCCTATCCCCATAAGCCAGTAACCTCAAGTAACCTTTTTGGAACTAAGGGCAATTTAACGTGGCCAATCCACCTAACCTGCACATCTTCAGACTGTGGGAGGAAACCGGATCCGGCACCCGGAGGAAACCCACGCAGACATGGGGAGAATGTGCAGACTCCGCACAGACAACGACCCAAGCCGGGAATCGAACCTGGGACCCTGGAGCTGTGAAGCAACTGTGCTAACCACTGTGCTACCATGCCCCCTCATTAATGCTTACTGGAAGGGAAATGCGTTCATACACAAGGACACATTCTCTTCAAACAAAGGAGGTTCAAGCCTTGTGCCTTTTTTGAGTTACCTGGGAATTTGGGGAGATAATAATTGCCCATTGCTTTCTCTTGTGGCAACCCCTCTGCCAATCAGGATTGACGTGCCAACCAATCAGCACCCTTTTCTCTAATCGCACAAATTGTGATCATTTGAAATTTAGTATTTTTGTGTTTGTCTTGATGAGTGCAAGATAATATAACTTCAGCAACAAATGTCCCTTTTCATATACGCAGTCTGTCGTACTTTTCATTAGGTGCATGGATCAAAGGAAATGGATCAAGGGTGGGTAAAGGGGCGTTAAGGGGTGTTCAGGTCCAGGTCAGGTAATGTCTAATTGAGAAAAGATGATTTGGAGATGCCAGCGTTGGACTGGGGTGGGCACAGTAAGACGTCTTACAACACCAGGTTAAAGTCCTTCAAGGAGCAGTGCTCCAAAAGCTAGTGATTTGAAACAAACCTGTTAGACTTTAACCTGTTGTTGTAATTGAGAAAAGGTTCAAAGAGCTACAAAGTCTATTCCTGTTCTTATGTAAATTTCTGTCTGTTCTGATGCAACCCAGCTTCATGTAAACTGAATCTCTGCCGTCATTTCAATTCTTAGCATTGAGGGGAAAAGCATACAAGATGTTTTTGAGACGCAAACCGTTGATCTTCCCGGAGTGTGTTGCGTGGGTGCAATTTAGTTTTTAAGCAAATTGATTGTTGTGGTTGGTTAACATTATGAAGTCCTTCATTTTCCTGTATTCCACCCAACCTCAATTCTTTTCTTTAGGTGGTGCAGTGGGGTTAAAGTTTGATGCTCAGCTAACCTTCAAACAGGTTCAGAAGAACAATCCAAAGGTGCGAGAAGGGAGATATGGACCCCAAGAATGTCACCCTGTTCAGCGGGTTGCTATACTGATCCCATATAGGAACCGAGAACGACACCTCCTATACCTACTCGAGCATTTACATCCATTCCTACAACGGCAGCTTCTGGAATATGGGATATATATCATTAATCAGGTACTTGATTTAATTAGATGCATATTAATAAGAGTACAGAAAAAACAGAACTTTCAACTAGCCTTTGGATTTGTGCATCAATTTAACCCGTGCTTTACTACAGTAATGGCTCATACCTTCCCATCTCTGGATTGTTAGAGACCAGACCTATGACCCACGAATAAAGCAAATTACTGCGGATGCTGGAATCTGAAACGAAAGAGAAAATGCTGGAAAATTTCACGAGGTCTGGCAGCATCTGTAGGGAGAGAAAAGAGCTAGCGTTTTGAGTCGATGATTCTTTGTCAAAGCTAGCAGTGTTCCAAAAGTTAGTGATTTGAAACAAACCTGTTGGACTTTAACCTGGTGTTGTAAGACGTCTTACTGTGCCCACCCCAGTCCAACGCCGGCATCTCCACATCATCTTTTCCCAATTAGACATTTTAATGTGGAATGAGAATGAAAGATAAGTCATAGCCACAGAAACCCAGGGAAACCGGGTGCTAATGGCCACAGAAACCAAGGGGAATGAGTGTTAATGGCAGTCCCCAGAGAGAACAAAAGATGTGAAAGGCCAAACAGCAGAGAAACTAACATCAGAGGATGAACTGTAGATGTGAGGGGAGGGGAAGGGGGGATCAAAAAGAAAGGTTAAGGAAAGGTGGATAAGATTGGGGGGTGGTTAAATATATATTAAGAAAGAAAGAACAAGAGAGGACAAAAGGTGTGAAAGGCCAAACAGCAGAGAAACTAACATCAGAGGCTAAACTGTGACAGATGTAGATGTTGGGGGAGGGGAAGGGGGAAACAAAGAGGAGAAATGGTAAGGAAAGGTGAATAAGATGAGTTTAAATATATATTAAGAAAGAAATGGTAAAAGGCAGTTAAAATGAAATGTGATGAAAACAAATGGGTTGCGGTGGGTTACAGCTAATCATCTGAAGTTGTTGAATTTGATCTTGAGACCAGAACATTATGCCTAACCGGATAATGAAATGTTGTTCCTCCAGTTTGCGTTGAGTTTCACTGGAACATTGCAGCAGGCCAAGAACAGACTTGTGGGCATGGGAGCAGGGTCTTTTGTTAAAATGGCAAACAACGGGAAGGTCATGGTTCTGAATGTGCACGGACCGCAAATGCTCAGCAAAGCAATCATCCAGTCTGCGTTTGGTCTCTCCGATATAGAGGAGACCACATTGGGAGCAGCAAATGCAATAGACCAAATTGGAAGAGATGCAAGTGAAATGCTGCTTAACCTGGAATGAGTGTTTTGGGCTTGGGATGTTATGCATGGAAGAGGTAAAGGGGCAGGTGTTGTACCTTCTGCGATTGTATGGGATGGTGCCATTGGTGATGGGAGAGGCACTGGGTATGGTGGAGGAGTGGACTAGATTGTCTCGGAGGGAACGGTCTCTGCGGAATGCTGACCGAGGAAGTGAAGGAAAGATGTGTTTGGTGGTGGCATCACGCTGGAGTTGGCAAAAATGGCGGAGGATTTATCAGCATTCCACAGAGACCGTGGTCGTTGGATGCGGAGAAGGCGTTTGATAGAGTGGAGTGGAGTTATTTGTTTGTGGTGGTGGAGAAGTTTGGGATTGGGCCTAAGTTTGTGGCTTGGGTGAAATTAATATAAAAGAATGCAACAGCATGTGTGGCAGTCAAATGATACGAATTAGGGGTACTTTCCAGTATTTTGATGAACAAGGCAGGGATGCCCCATGCCCCCTCTTCTGTATGTGCTGGCGATTGAGCCCTGAAAGGTTGAGACTTATGGAAGGGGATTGGGGGTGGGGGGCTGGGGGTGGCAGGATTGTGCATAGGTGTTTCTGCACGTGGACGATTTGCTGCTGTACATCTCGGACCCAAGTCGCAGTGAAGGACATAAAGGGGTTGCTAAGGAAATTTGGGGCGTTTTCGGGGTACAAGTTTATTTCAGGGAAAAGCAAATATTTTGTGGTGTCTTCTCCAGGGGCGGGAGTTGGAGGGTTGCCATTTCAGGTAGTGATAACTCATTTTAGGTATTTGGGGTGGCACGGGACTGGACACCGCTTCGTAGCTTAATTTCATGAGCCTGGTAGGGAGGGTGAAGGTGGACTTGGTGCAATGGGATAGTCTCATCTTGTCACTGTCAGGTCGGGTGCAGGCAGTAAAAATTAACATTTTGCCACTGTTTCTGTTTCCGTGTCTGTCAGTATTTTTGCCAAAGTCATCCATTAGAGGGGTGGATAGGCTGGTCTTGTTGTTTGTGTTGCCAGGGAAGGTAGCCAGGATAAGGAAGGCGGTGCTCCAGAGGGGCCGGCAGTCGGTGGGCAGGTTGGCCCTTGGCCCTTCTGAACTTGTTATGCTATTAATAGGCGGCGAATGTGGAGAAGGTGCAGGACTGGAGCAACGTGATGGAGGCTTTTTGGGTGCGGATGGAAGTGGGTTCTTGTAAAGGGTTGGGGTTGCGGGCACCGGTAACGGCGCAACTACCGTTTACTCTGGGGAAGTAACTCCAGTAGCCCTGTGGTGGTAGCCACACTAAAGATTTGCTGGGGGGGTTGCTGTCTGTGGGGGGACTGGAGAGAGGGGTCATTTTGGCGATTTACCGTAGGATCATGGAGAAGGATAAGGTGTGCATGAAAGAGATTAAGGCCAAGTGTGAGGAAGAGTTGGGGATTGTGTTGGAGGAGGGATTATGGCGTGAGGTGTTGCGAAGAGTTAACGCTTCAACCTTGTACGCGAGGCTGGGGTTGATTCAATTACAAGTGGTGTACAGTGCGCATTTAATGAGGGTGAGGATGAGCCGGTTGTTTAAGGGGGTGGAGGATATCTGCGAACGGTGTGGGAGTGGCCAGCCAATCATGTCCATATGTTCTGGTCTTGCCCGGAATTGGAAAAATTTTGGGAGTCGTTTTTCAGCATCCTGTCTGAGGTTTTGTACGTGGATTTGGAGCCGGGTCCCCTGGAGGCCATATTTGGGGTGTCAGGCCCGCTGGAGTTGCAGATGGGTGCGGGCGCAGATGTCTTGGCCATCCCCTCACTGATCTCTCACAGGCGGGTCCTGTTGGGGTGGAGGTCAGTTACTCCCCATTGTGTCTCGGCGTGGCTGGGGGATCCAATGAAGTTCCTGTATTTGGAGAAGATGAGATTTGTTCTGAGGGGCAGATGAGGGGTTCCACCAGAGATGGGGTTTGTTTGTCTGACATTTTGGGGATTTGGTTGCCGTCAAGGGATGGAGGGGGTGGGAATGGTTCAGTGGGGGGCACGCAGTGGTGTTGGGGTGTTGTTAAAATGTTAAATTTTGAATTAAAATATTTTTCACAAAAAACAATATAAAATATGGATGTTCCGGTTTCTCTTAGTTGCTTTACCTTTCTCTTCTGTGTTTATTTTTGGTGTTTCTAAAAATCCAGTGCACATATTACCTTTACCCATTCGTCTCGTCTTTTTCTCTGCCCTTTATCTCCTGTTGGCTGTGTGCTATTCTGCATCTCATTATGTTGTTAACTAACTTTTTTGTTTAAGTTTGACATTTTTATTTTGATTGTGTAACACAAATCTTCTGTCTGTACTTTTGCATTTCTCACTTCTGAAAAGCAGTAAGGAGATTTACACAAGATCTCCTCGTCATTGTCAATGCCGTCTTTCTCATATTTGCTTGCTCTTGCAGACCCCTGCCCTTGGATTCAGAAAGATCCACTGGTAGCATACCTAATGACCTTGCCATCTCTCGCGGCAGAGGCACATACTCCCTATTCTCAATGTCTTTCAAAGTTGCAACTTTAGAATTCATTTAGACCAACAAAGGTTCTGAGAACAGGTTTTGCAGGAAACTGGCAGTTATAATGATAACAATTCAATGTATTCAATTGAAGGTGGAGTTAAAATTTAACCATTTATAATTAAAGTATACAATGCAGTGTCATCCGCTGCTGCTTCTTATAGTGCTCAAATTCACCTTTTACTAAATCAGATAAATCTGAGTGACCAGTGTTTAGGTTGTTTAACAGCAGTCTAAGAACATTGAAAGAAGTAAAGAACATGCTGATTACCCTGTGAGGAAAATAGGAAGCTATTATACTTTTAAATTTACTTTTCCTTAAGTTAGCCTGCTGACAGAAGTTATTTATTCCACCAGGCTGGCAACGGTGTGTTTAATCGAGCCAAACTATTAAATGTGGGCTTCCTGGAATCACTGAAGGAACACCAATGGGACTGTTTCATTTTCCATGATGTTGATCTGGTGCCAGAAAATGATTTCAACCTGTACCTCTGTGATCATGAACCAAAACACCTTGTTGTAGGTCGAAATGCTACAGGATACAAGTAGGTGACGTGGTTGAATCTGATCTTGACACAATCTAATCTTAATACAATACAGAGAGTCAATGGGGGAGACGAAACGGCAAATTGTGGTTGCATAATAATCCATTGGCCAGTGTACTGACTTGGAGAAACCTTGGTTTGTGAAAAACAAAAGCTGAGGCTCCTTTTTTGTAGGGCAGTGCTGATTTTAAGAGTATGATTTCTCAAATCAGTTGATAAAGCTGTAAAATGTCTGAAAACTGACTGTGGAAATGTTGGCTATCAGAGAACCTAAAGTGCGACGACATACACCAATAAACCAGTGAAAGAATGCTTTCAGAAACTTTTAACTTTTTGCATACCTATGGCTGACCCCTCACCAATTCACCAGAAGTGCAATTTACCTGTATAAGCATAGAAACATAGAAAATAGGAGCAGGAGTAGGCCATTTGGCCCCTCGAGCCCACTCTGCCATTCATCATGATCATGGTTCATCATCCAACTCATAGCTTCCCCCCCCCCCCCCCCCCCCCCCCTCCCATATCCTTTGACCCCTTTTGCCCCAAGAGCTCTATCTAACTCTTTCTTGAAAACATACAATGTTTTGATCTCAACTACTTTCTGTGGTGGCGAATTCCACAGGTCAACCACCCTCTGGGTGAAAAACTTTTCTCTTCATCTCAATGGTCTACCCCATATCCTCAGACTGTGACCCCTGGTTCTGGACTTCCCCATGACATCTTATTTGCATCTACCCTGTCCAGCCCTGTTAAAATTTTATAGGTTTCTATGAGATCCACCCTCATTCTTCTAAACTCCAGTGAATATAATCCTAACCAACTCAATCCACCCTCGTATGCCAGCTATCCCAGGAATCAGTCTGGTAAACCTTCACTGCACTCCCCTCTATAACAAGAACATCCTTCCTCCGATAAAGAGACCATAATATTCCAAGTGCGGTCTCACCAAGGCCCTGTATAATTGCAGCAAGACATCCCTGCCCCTGTATTATAATCCATTCACTTTGAAGGCCAACATAGCATTTGCCACCTTTATCTGCATGCTTGCCTTCAGCGACTCATGTACGAGGACACCCACGTTTGGTTGCACATTCCTCTCTCTCTCAATTTATAACCATACAGATAATCATAATGAGCATGATTTCCCTTTCGTAAATCCATGCTGACTCTGTCTGACCCTTTCAGTTTTCCAAGTGCTATGCTATTAAATCTTTGAAATAGACTTTAGAATTTTCCCCACTACCGATATCAAGCTAACTGGTCTGTAATTCCCTGTTTTCTTTTTTACCTCCCTTTTTAAATAGTGGGATTACATTAACTACCCTCCAATCTGTAGGACCTGTTCCAGAATCTATAGAATCTTGGAAGATGACCACCCATTCATCTGGGATGTAGATTATCAGGCCCTGGGGATTTATTGGCCTTCAATCCCTATCAATTTCCCCAACACCATTTCCTTACTAATACTTATTTCCTTTTCTTCCTCTCTCTCCCTAAACCCTGTGTTACCCAACATTTCTGGTATGTTATTTATGTCCTCCTTTGTGGAGACAGAACCAGAGTATGTATTTAGTTGGTCAACCATTTCTTTGCTCCCCATTATAAATTCGCCTTTTTCTTCACATACCTTTAGAAGCTTTTACAATCAGTTTTTATGTTCACCGCAAGCTTACTGTTATTCTATTCTCCCATTCTTCATCGCTCCCTTGGTCCTCTTTGCTGAATTTTAAACTGCTTCCAATTCTCAGATCTGTTGTTTTTTCTGGACAATTTGTGTGCTCCTTCCTTGGATCTAATATTATCACTAATTTCCCTTGTAAGCCATGGATTGGCCGCCTTTCCCGTTTTACTTTTGTGCTCGACAGGACTAAACAATTGGTGCAGTTCACACATGCGCTCCTTGAATGTTTGTTATTGCCTGTCACCGCCATCCATTTAAGTAACGCTCCCCAATCCATTATAGCCAACTAGTGCCTCATATCACTGTAGTTTCCTTTATTAAGAGTCAGGACCCGAGTCTCCAAATCAACTACGTCAATCTCCATCTTGATGAATAATTCTACCATATTGTGGTCACTCATCCCGAAGGGGTCTCGTACAACTAAATTGCCAATTATTCTTTTCTCATTACACAATACCCAGTTTAGAATGGCCTGGGGTTCTCCAGTTGGTTCCGCAACATATTGGTCCAGAAAACCACTTCAGGAATTCCTCCCCCTCAGTATTGTTACTAATTTGATTTGTCCACTCTATATGGAGATTAAAGTCATCCATAATTTTAGCTGTTCCTTCATAGCATGAGTCTCTAATTTCCTGTTTAATGCCAATGCCATTGCCAACATCAACAC
Organism: Scyliorhinus canicula; assembly: GCF_902713615.1. NCBI lineage: Eukaryota > Metazoa > Chordata > Chondrichthyes > Carcharhiniformes > Scyliorhinidae > Scyliorhinus > Scyliorhinus canicula. Next base: position 88,260,124 of record NC_052152.1, on the reverse strand, counting down.
TACAGTTTGGGGGTTTATATACAACCCCCACTAACGTTTCTTGCCCCTTAGTGTTTCTCAGCTCTACCCACATTGTAAGAGCTAATATTCTTCCTCGCTATTGAGTTAATTTCCTCTTTAGCCAGCAATGCAACTGTACTACCTTTTCTTCTTTGTCTGTTATTCCTAAATACTGAATACTCCTGTATGTTCAGTTTCCATTCCTGCCCTGCAGCCATGTCTCTGTAATTCAGACTTGTTTACATCTATTTGCATGATTAATTCATCCACTTTATTCCAAATGCTCCCCGTATTAATGTACAAAGCCTTTAAGCTTGTGTTTTTATCATTACTTGTCCCGTTTCCAGTATTTTTCAACTCGGGTCCTGTTTGATTCTGCCTCTTGATTTAGCTGCCCATCACTTTTCTTATTCCCCTTACTGTCTTTTGTTCTTGTCCTTGATTTCCAAAAAAGTCAATATTGAAAGTTGCAGGCAAGGCCGAGAGCAAAGTTGGCCAGATAGCAGAGTCAGCGGCGGGGTGAGGCAGGCCGTGGCCATTGCGGCGGGAGGAATTGGCCTCTTGAGGGGGGCAGGGAAGCAGGTGGGGGGGGAATCAATGTGTGTGGTGTAGCATTTCATTTCTCAGGGGTTATGTTAGTACTCTTGGGATGTCAAAAGGTTTCTGTGGCCTGGAATTTTGGAAATTTGCCCAGGTATGTCCTGTACGCAAATAACAGTGCATATCCAACCCAACCAATTATTGCTCCCTCAGTCTACTTTTGATCATCAGTAATGTGATGGAAGGGGTCATCAACAGCTCTGTCAAGTGGCACTTGTTTTAGCAATAACCTGCTCACTGGCGCTCCATTTGGGTTCCACCAGGGTCACACAGTCCCTGACCTAATTACAGGCTTGGTTCAAACATGGTCAAACGAGCTGAACCCCAGGGGTGAAGTGAGAGTGACTGTCATTATGACAGCATTTGACTGAGTATGGCTTCAAAAGCCCAAGCAAAATTGGAATCAATGGGACTTGAGGAGAAACCCCGCTGATTGGCATATTGGCAAAAATATGCCATATTGGCAAAAATACGTCATATTGGCAAAAAGGAAGACAGTTGTGCTGATTGGAGGCCAATCATCTCCATTCCAGGGTATCACTGCAGGAATTTCTCCGTATAGTGTCCTAGGCCTAACCATCTTCAGCTGCTTCATCAATGACCTCCCTTCCATCACAAGGTCAGAAATGGGGATGTTTGCACACTGTTTACACCATTTGCGACTTCGTAGATACTGAACAGTCCATGTCCAAATGCAGGGGGACCTGGACAATATCTAGGTTTGGGCTGTGTTACAAAGCACGGTGATGTTGTCTGCGAGGGCATCCAACGTGGAACACCCGTGTGTGGGGATGTATAGCTTCGGTTTTGTAATGGTGTGAGGAGACAGCTAAAAACCCCAATGAGAATAAATAGACCAGTCGTCATGTAACCTTTATTTATTAAAGTAAAGGCGAAGCAAATACACACAACAGGACTATTCTACTCTGTCAATTGAGGTACTTGAATTACTAAACACTCACATTTGATTTAGAATGTTCCCCTTGTTCCAAAATATATCTGAGACCTGAACTCCTTAAGACTTCCCCTGTTCCCCCAAACAACAGCCAAATTAAATAAATCTGTAAGGTTACTACACAATACAGGGATGGTATTCAAGTCTGGGAAACGTCTTACCTTGGACCTGTGAATATATTTAAACTCCCTTAGGAAGGTTTCAGCACTGTCTTGGCTCTAAGACTTAAGAGGCTGTTAACAATAAAACGTGGCCTCCAGGTTGTTAGCTGGAAAGCTGGCTTGTTCGTTTCCTGAGGCTGCTAGGTGTTAATTGACCTCCCTTGCTTCTGAGGTTGAGCTAATTATACCTTTGTTCCACTTTGATTTTTACTTCTGTGTATTTGGCTGTCTGCCCCTGTCAAATTTCTTGACTCTAGAAGTTAGCATGTGTATGTTTCACTGACCTCCCAATTGTCTAGATAAGCTGTTTCTGCTAATATGCAATTCACATTTAGTTCTATCTTGATGTCTGCTAAGCTTGTTAGTGGGAAAGATGCACTGCATCTGGTCTTATGAATCCTGGCTAATGCTGTTTCTAGGCAGATTTCTACCTGCTGGGCAGATCACATCCTATTATGTTTTGTTAAATTAGTTTTCAATTCACCTGAGGAAGGAGTAGTGCTCCGAAAGCTTGTGTTTGAAACAAACCTGTTGGACTTTAATCTGGTATTGTAAGACTTCTTACTGTACCGACAATTGTCTAATCTCTACCTACCATCCTAACATCCCCCCGACGTACCATTCATATTAGTAAGTTGTACCTCCTCCTCCAGAAACATCCAAGTAGGAACAATCTGTTGAGGAGAGAATTGCAGCAACATATGCTAGTGGAAGACACCGTCCCGGAGAGACCTCACCAGATCGGGAGGATCCACTTCGCTATCAAGTGGAAGATAATAATGTGGTGGACTAAAGTTCATCAAAATAAAGTGCTGGCATCACTTAAGTAATGGTTACCAAGAAGTTTCAACAGCATAGCTGGGGATACGGAGGTGACCACTTTCAGTCTGTGTGCAGTGTCAAATTGATTAGCACTTGGAAACCACCATTGAGAAGTAGTCAGCTCGAGGAACAATATAGTTAGGGAATCAGCAGTCTATATTTGCATACTTTTCAGCTCTGGGAGAAGCTGAAAGGGCTTCATCTTGGGCAGACAAATGCCCATCTTGGCTGGATTGCTGGATCAATGTTTATGAGCTGTCGCAGATGAGGAACTCTCAGTCTCTCAGCTGTGCCATTGTTGAATTTTCCCAGGGTGTCTGATCCTTCAGAACCGACATCTGTGCTGGCACCAGCATGTCAGCTGGACTACACTGTCCTGACAGCCATGATGCAGCATTGCACACAAACTCGAGAACCCCGAACCTACAAGCCATGAACATCTGAAGGGCCCAGATGTAAGCAGTAAATTTCCACTCGCATTGTTCAGTCCTCTAGGGTGCACCTCGTTAGCGTAGTGGCGTAACAAAACATTTAATTTTTTAAAAAACACTGTACATTGAGCACTTGAGAAATTAATTCATGATACTTCACGTGAATTGCATATGCTCTTAGGACATCACTGTCTGAGGTGACAATTCTATGTATTCCTTCAGTTTTTTCAGGTGATATCACCGCTAGAAATTCAAAACATGCTCATTTTCATTAACAATATTTTCAAAAGGGAAAAGTAGAACTGGGGAACTCTGATGGTGTACTAATGGCAGTGTGCATGCGGTTAATCATGTTTTGGATGTGGCAGACGTCACCAGTGCAAATTCCCACAGTTTTCCCTGTTGACTGAGTTCACTGAGGAAGGTGGTGTACTGCGGATCCCTGGTGGCCTGCTTAATATAACTTTACTGATCACTGGGAGGTGTGGGTAATATCCCTTACAGCAAGTTAGAAGGCGACAATGGTAAAAGCTTTGGTGGCTTTGAAAGCCACTGGCAATGCATGGTCCTGCAGGCACCCAGAAGACTGCAGAGGTTTGTGTTGACTAACGTGGAGAATTGTGGCTTCCAGAAACACTGCTCTTAGAATTAGCCAAGCAGGAGCCTCCGGATCCCTGAGTGGTGGATATAGCCTTCTCTGAGCAATTGCCCTCACCTAGCATCATTTGACAGAAGCTAATTGCTGGGGCTGTTGCTGATCTCCTTCCTCTTAGGAGAAGAAAGTATTAATAATAACCAAATAACCAAAGGTGAAATGCCTGCCGTCTGGAAGCTGAAAAAGCACAACACAAAAATACAAAGGTACAGTGAGCTCACTACCCCATCAATTTTGAGATTTACTTTCAACCTCCGTGCCTGTCTCAAACACTAATCCCACAGATTTTACAGTTTGGCTTTTCCACTGTGTTGGGACTTCACCTTTTTAACGTAAGCAGCCTGTTGCAATGCTGATTTCACATAATGTATGACCCCCATCTGCCTGAGGCTTTTGCTTCTCACTTGAAAACCTCACTGCCAAAGTGCCAATAGGTATATCAGGTGCATGGTGAAAATTCTGTGGCTGACACCCTCTCAGTTTATGCAAGGTTAGGTGGGGTTACTGTGTTACGGGGATAGGGTGAAGTTGTGGGCTTGGGTAGAGAGCTCTTTCAAATGGCCGGTGCAGACTTGATGGGCCGAATGGCCTCCTTCTGCACTGTAAATTCTATGATTCTATGACGGTGGTCTCTGAGAGCAAATTAGCATTGTATTGCATAATGCAATTCACCAGTATGTTGGAACATATTACATTAGTTGAGTGTTTCTTGGAATTGTGCTCTGTTTTCCTTTGGTATTGTCGTCAAGCTAGTCATGCTTCATACTGTAATTGATTCAATGATAAATTGGGTGCAGCCTTACTCAGAATTGTCTTCACAATAAACCTAGTTCAGTGGAAGAGCAAGTTTTATACGAGAGAGTAAATAATATCAATGTGGGGATGTTTAATTTAAATAACTATTCGAAGCAGTTCAGAGAAGGTTCACTTGACTCAATCCTGAGATGAAGGGCTCACCTTACGAGAAAAGGTTGAATAGGCCTGCAGCGGTTCAAAAAGCAGCTCACCATCACCTTTTGAAGGGCAGCTAAGGATGGGGGGGAATACCAGCCTTGCCAACGACACCCAAACCCCGTACATTAATTTTAAAAGGTTGGTCCTATACCCATTAGAGCTTATAAGAATGTGAAGTGATCTTATTGAAACATACAAGATCCTGATGGGACGTGGCAGGGTGGATACCAGGAGGATGGTTTCCTCTTGTGTGGGAGAATAGAACTAGGGAGCATAGTTTAAGAAACAGACTGCGATGAAGATAATTTATTTTCACTGAAGGTCATCAGTTTGTGCAATTCTCTTCACCAGAAAGCAGTAGAGACTGGATCACTGAATTTATTCATGGCTGATTGGATAGACATTTGTAAATGAGGGAGCCAAGGGTTATGGGGGGGGGTAGGCAGAAAAGTGGATTTGAGACCACAACCAGATCACGCATGATCTGAATGGTTGGCAGAGCAGGTTCAAAGGGCCAAATGGCCTATTCGTAAGCCCTATGCTTCTGTGAATAAATCTTCCTATTGAAAGGGTAATCATCAAGTGGTGTTCGCAGTGAGAAAGGGCTGAGTCCAGCAGAACATTTTTACCAACTGATCACACAGTAGATGGGATAGCAAGGGTGTGTTGGAAGTTGGGTACTGCAAGATCTGCCATTGGATTTGGAAGAAATTAACTATCTATTTTGTCCTATTCTTTTAAAACATTGTCGATTTGGTTTCGCACAGTAATGTTCATTCTATGTAAATATGATGTGCACACCAGGTTGGCCAGGAAGGCCACTAATTCCATCAGTACTGCCTGCAAGTATTGTTGCTTGTTTACTTAGTGGTCATTGACAGAAATATTACTTTATGTGCATTTTGGGTGACAAACAATTGTAATACTGATCTCCAGAAATTAGGGAACTAATTTATTTAGTAACAAATAGCATCTTTTCTTCAGTTATATTCAAGTTATATGGTACTGACAATTTTTCATCTGGATGTGCACGACAGGAATCGAATTGCCATGTAAGCATGTCACGTCATCATATGTGATTTCACTTGTGTCCATGCACTCACTTATACATTAGGATGATATTTCTATTGCCCATATTTTATCTTTTAAGTTGTCAAATTAATGAGAAAGTTAATGGCACGTTTTTGTTTTGGTTCATGGCTCCCTGATAATGGTATTGAAAATGCTCTAATTTATTTGATGAGCCTTCTGGTCTAATATTCTGCTTTTAAAGATCTCTAAGGAGAAAGGACATTGCTCTAATGCCTTGTGCACATTTGTGCCTTCTAAAGCTTGAAATTGGAACTAGAAAAATGTATTATCGCTTTCAAGCAATTGTTGTACCTCTGCACATTGACTGAAAGCAGATAGTTACTGTGTTTGCTTTCAGCATGCTCACCATTTAAATTTGTGCAAGTTGATAATTGTACTCCAGATTAATCCTATGTTTTTGGGTGAAACGTTTAAAATTTTTGTGGGGATTGTAATGAATTATTAATTTTCCTTTGTTGTATTTAATGATCAGGAGAAGCAGATCATCGGGCAATAGCTTTCAACATTCAGCTGGTAGTTGGGGTTTGTAACTGGGGAAATGCTCTCTTTGTATTCAGTTGGATCCATATTGCTGCTCTAAGCTGACAGATTTTCAATATGCAGTCGAGCTGAATTATCTCTTTGCTGGGAAAAAAATGCGCAAAAAGTATAATTTACAAATGCATATTTTCCCCCCAAATACAAGGTTGCGCTATAAAGGGTACTTTGGTGGAGCAACGGCAATGACCAAGGAGCAGTTCACCCGAGTCAATGGATTTTCTAATCGCTATTGGGGCTGGGGTGGTGAGGATGACGATCTTCGCATAAGGTAAGTCAGTTGCCAACTGGAATTTTTCCTTTGGATGTTTCTGTATAATTGCTGCAGATCGGAGTAATTAATATTTTCCATCTATAATATTGTAGTGAAAACACTGGAGCCCGTCAGAAAATAAATCAAGAACATTCAGCATGTGAAATTAAGACCGGGACAGTAACGTAAAGGGGATAAAGGAGCAAGAAGTCTTAGATTGTGTCCAGGAGAATTTCCTACAGCAGTGTGTCTCCAGTCCAATAGAAAGGAGGTATTGCTGGTCCTGAATCTTGGGAAAATGAGATGGGCCCAAGTGGATAAAGTGTTGGTAAGGGAACATTTAGGAGACAGTGATCATTATTATGAAGTGTAGGTTGGATATGGTCACGATAAGGCCCTATCCCGAGTAATAATAATTAACTGGGGAAAAGCCAACTTCAATAATTGCAAGTATAGACCTGGCTCGGATGAATTGGAATCAAAGATTAGCAGGCAAAACTATAACTGAACAACAGGAGTTTTCACAAAGCGTCATCTGGACTCGAAACGTTAGCTCTTTTCTCTCCCTACAGATGCTGCCAGACTTGCTGAGATTTTCTAGCATTTTCTTTTTGGTTTCAGATCCCAGCATCCGCAGTAATTTGTTTTTCTAACTGAACAGTGGGCTCCCTTTAAAGAAATAGTTCAAATACACTTGAGGTACATTCCCATGAAAAGAAAGCTTGGGCAAACAAATGCAGATGATGGCTGAGAAAGAGATCAAACAGAAAAAAAGCTAATGAAAGATGTTAGGTGGTAAATCAATTGAGAACCAAGTGGAATATAGAAGGCTCAGAGGGGAATTGAAAAAGCAATAAGAGGAGCAAGGAGGAAGTATGAGAAGCGATTGCCAGCTGACATGAAAGGAAATCCAAAAGTCATTCATCGGTAAATAAATAGTAAAAGGGGAGGTGTGGGGCCAATTATGGACCAAACATGGATTTATGCACGGGGCATTTCTGAGGTTTAAATTGATACTTAACAGCCCAGGCCATGGTGCCAGAGGAGTTAGTTCAGAAACTTGAAGCGTTAAAAATTAATGAGGAAGTGGTACTGGATTAACATTAGCTATGAGGCGAGGTTGAATAAACTTGGTTTGTTCTCATTGGAACGATGGAGGTTGAGGGATGACCTGATAGAGGTCTTCAAAATTATGAGGGGCATAGACAGAGTGGATAGTCAGAGACATTTTCCCAGGGTAGAGGGGTCAATTACTAGGGGGCATAGGTTTAAGGTGCGAGGGACAAGGTTTAGAGGAGATGTACGAGGTACGTTTTTTACATAGAGGGTAGTAGGTGCCTGGAACTCGCTGCCGGAGGAGGTGGTGGAAACAAGGACGCTAGTGCCGTTTAAGAGACATCTTGGCAAATACATGAATAGGATGGGAATAGAGGGTTACGGACCCCGGAAGTGTAGAAGATTTTAGTTTAGACAGGCAGCATGGTCGGCGCAGGCTTGGAGGGTCAAAGGGCCTGTTCCTGTGCTGTACTTTTCTTTGTTCTTTGGATAGGCTGCATGTATTTAAAAGTTGATAAGGCACCAGGATTGATTAAGATGCATCCAAAGATATCAAGGATATTGAAGGAATTGAGTGGAAATTGTGGAGGAACTGGTTTCCAATCTTCATTTCTACTCTAGTGTTGTCAGAGGATTGGAGAATTACAAATATTACACCCTTGTTCAAAATAGGTGAAAAGATAAGCCTAGCAACTACATGTCAGTCAGTTGAACCATGGTGATGTGGAGGCTTTTAGAAATGATAATTCTGGAGGGCAAACATTTTGAGTGACTTGGACCATTGCAGATTAGTTAAGGAAAGCCAACATGGATTTGTTAAAGGCATTTATTAAAGGTTAACTTGCTTGAGTTGTTGATGAGGGTAACACTCTAATGTTGTGCATGGACTTCTAAAAGGCATTTACTACAGTCCCGCACAGCAGACTTGAGCATAAAGACTTGGAATAAAAGGGGACAGTAGCAACATGGATATAAAATTGGCTGAGTGACACAGATTAGCAAATAGTGGTTAATGGAAGTTTCTTCGGTTGGAGAAAGGTTTTTAGTGGAGTTCCCCAGGGTTAGATATTAGGATCCTTGCATTTCCTGTTCGATATTATTGACCTAGACCTTGGTGTACAGGGCAGAATTGGAAATTTTGTGGATGACACAAAACTTGGAAGTATTGTGAACTATGAGGAGGATACTGTCGAACTTCAAAAGGACATTATGGATGGGCAAGTTGCAGATAAATTCTAATATAGAGACGTGTGAAGTGATACATTTTTTTAAAGGAAATTTTAGGATATTTTAGGTGGCGTTAAATGCTTTGCATTTGCAAGATTGAGACTTTTGAAATGAAATGGGATAAATAAATTGGATTAGTTACTGGGCTAATGATCAGCACTATTAATTTATATTGGACTGTACTTATCAGTTTACAATCCTGAACCTCGATTGTTCAGAATATCTGCGATTTGCACATGTCCACAGATGTCCTAAAGCCGTTTACATACAGTTGGTGTGTTTTGTGTCTAACTTTTGAAAAGTAGCAGGATTTTTCTTAAAACAGGTGCAACGTTGAACTGTTTGTGGCTTATGCAACCTTTTGGGGGGGGGGGGGGGGGCGCGGGGGTGAGAGGATAAGGGGGGGGGGAGGGGAGATGAAGATTGGCACAAAAGTAAACTGATTACCTAGAGTGATAACACATTTAGCAATGAGATTCTGATCTACTTCTGTATATTTTTGCCCCAGGAATTTGGAGGTGGGCAGAGAGAGCTCTCCCCATTCTGGTGCAAAGACCTCACTAACAGGAGCCATAGCTTTCATGGTAGAAGTTGGTATGCTGAGAGGGTGAGATGAAGTAGGATGGGAGGAGTTTGTATGGAACATAAACACCAAAATATCAGAGTAGAGTATTTGTTCTAGTCCTGTTGAAACAATGCCCAACTAAACTGGTTGTTGAATCATTTGTTATCTTTCAGATGGTTTATGATTCCTACCAGCTTATTGATGAGGTATTGTGAAATGTTTAGCTGCCTGTGAAAGGAAGTGAGTTAACTGAGATTTTATGTAAGCATGCAAGTTTACAATGAGCTGTTACGCAAATTAATTTACCTCTAATCACTGAAGGAAGGGGAGTGGTGAGTTTACTTGGTATGTGGAGAGTTCACTGGGTTTAGTATTTTTCAGCAAGCATTGACATATGAGGTGGGATTTTCAGTCAGCAGTGGGACAGAATCAACAGGCATGCGGGCCCACAATTTCACATCATTGTGTTGGTTCAGCACTATTATCTTGACCCGGAGCTATTTTTAAGGAGTCTGGATCCGGGTTGGAATGGCTACTCATCCTCATGTAGCTAGCCAGTTGAAAGCCTTATTAAGGCCTCTTTCGCCTAGAACAAATACTCTACACTGACAGGGATTCTAGTCAGTATGGGGGCTTTGCACATCAGGTTGAAACAAGGCCAGTATAATATGGCAGGAGAGTTTTATTTTGGGAGGAGGCGAAGCACAGTTAATCCCAGGTAATCCCTCCCCCACCTTCAACCATGGTAGCTGCTCGGCTGCAGTTGCGGGCGCTAGCCACCTTGTGAAGATGTTGTCCTTTCATAATTATGATCAGGTGGCTGTTCTTAAGACCTCTTGGTCAGAGTACACCTCCATGTTCAGGTGCTCTGTATCGCTCCATCACAAATCAGCAGCTCCCATGTTGGACCTCTGGTCATGGGATCTTTGATTGGATGGTAAGGCCCCTCCTTGGCATTAATTGCCTCATGCTTGAACATTGATGTGGGCTTGTCAGGGACATGTTGTGCAAGTTTCTGGCCCGGCAATAGACATTGCCATTGAAAAATTCTACAATAAATTGTCTGCTAGTAGACATGTCTGAAGGTCCCCAAATATTGCTGGTTATTGCAAAAAGAAAATGGGATGTGGCCTCACCATTCCAGATAATCTTGTATTAAGTTGATTAATTGCTGGCTCAGCTGAACATCTTATTAGACATAATCATGGGAGATGACTTCTTGATCAGACACTTTTTGTTTGGAGTGGCACTTCTCGGACTGCTTGCCAATAAATCACACGTCCTGAAGGCCTGTTGTTTTGCTTCCATCCATCGCTTCACCTGATTGGAAAGTCTCGCACTACAAGCCTGTAATTTCCTGGCCAGGAGTTGGCTGCTTCTCATCAGGGCTACACAAGGAGTTTTGTCTGAACTTTTTGGCTAGAAACATCCAACAGGCCTTCATGTAACCTGTTCAAACTCAGTACAAATGTTTCAGCTTGACATAAGCCCTTAAATGGAACTTGATTTGCCATGACTAAAGCCCTGTGGCTCCTCTTTGTTGGAAAAATAAAGTTTTTTACCATGTTTTTTGATTAATTCTGCTGACAGTAGATCAGGGTTGTTTGAATATTAAAGATTTTAAAAGTTTTTTCGGTTATGAGGGTGTTTGACCTTCACATCTGTGAGCCAGCATTCAATATTAACTTGTTCGTTAACCACAGGTGCGAATCAACTGAGGAAACATTTATTAAGCAACAATAGTAACACTTGGCAAGCTGGGCAGCAACTTTACTGGATGAAAGTGGGTTTTTGCTTCCTGATTCGGCCAAGGGTATGAGGCAGAATGTGGGAATGGAGACTAGGACCTGACAGGATGGGACCGGATTGACCCTTGCCACTTTTTTGTTTTGCACAATACAGCTTTCTAGCTGTCCCGAGTCATCAGCATTGAGTGCCACTGATTCATTTTAATTGCCAGTGAGTATGATTGTCCTGCACTCGGATTGCTCAACCTTGATGGTTTGAGGCATTTTCTCGATAATTAAATCATAATTGGCAGCACGGTGGCACGTGGTTAGCACTGCTGCCTCACAGTGCCAGTGACCCGGGTTCAGTTCCAACCTTGGGTGACTGTGCAGAGTTTGTTCTCCCCGTGTCTGCGTGGGTTTCCTCTGCGTGTTCGGTTTCTTCTCACAGTCCGAAGGCGTGCAGCTTAGGTGCATTGGCCATACTAAATTGCCCTTTGGTGTTCAAAGGTTAGGTGGGGTTACGGGGATAGGGCACGGGAGTGAGCCTAGTAAGGGTGCTCTTTTGGAGGGTCAGTGCAGACTCGATGGACCTAATGGCCTCCTGCAATGTTGGAATTATATGATTCTTAAATGTGATATGATTTACATAGCTTGGGGCCTTATGGTGTTTCTCACTTGTCAAAATAACGATTCATGTGGTGTACTATTGTCTTGCATTGCTTACAGTTAAACAGAATATAATATTTAATAACTGATATACTTTGATCACGATGCATAATTAAACTTTAAACTAATTGTAAATACGTATTAAACCTAAACTTTTATACAAGGTTGTTTCATTGAGAGGAAGGTGTAAGGTGTTCATGCTCCTGATCAATGTTGGAAGCATCTGTGCTGACTGTGGATATAGGCTACTGGTCTCCAACTAGAGATGTTGATAACGTTGAGTTGTAAACTTATATTTTAAACTGGTTATTTGATTCCAAAATGGAATGGAGTAAAACAAAAAGAAGCAGCATTTCTGAGTACAATGTCCATTTGATTCATGTTGCATAGAAGTGGACTTTGAGAGAAGAGTTTCTGAGGGGCTGTCTGCCAGGATTTGTAAGATAGGAAAACGCTGATACAGGCAACCCATCTCTATAGTTCAGCAAATAGGAATGCAGATGAGAGCTCACATTCCAATTTTGAAAGACCAAATTCATGAGGATTTATTGCAAGGCTGAAAGATTCACCCAGCTTGAGCGAGCGAGAGGATCCCCAGGAACAGTGTCGCTATGCAAGACTGTTACAAAGCTGTTGAGGGGAAAGGATGAAAGTGAACCCTCGGTTGCTACGAATCACTTTGGACTGGTTCTGGGTGAACTGAATGTATACTTGAGAGACAATGTGAAGTATAAATGTGAAGTGGTATTTTCTGTTTTAAATGGAAGAAGTAAATTTTCTGTTCGGTAGTAGCTAAACAAAATGGGTTTTTCTAATATTGCGTTTGCTTTGTTTGTTACAGTAATACTCTTCTAAAATCTTGCTGTGACTTCTTTTCAACTATTCATTGGAAGCTCCAATTTCTTTTTGTTATTGGTCTCTATGGGGATTGTACAGATTATGGCTCGATCTTCTAAAAATACTTCTCAAAATTACACTTCTTGAAATAGGCAAAAAAGAACATCAACTTCATCATTGGAATGGGATGGGCTAGGTCCTAGGAGATTCTACCTATCTGTAATATAGTTGAAGGGACCATTGAGGAAAGGGGAGGTTGAAGTCAAGACCCAGATTTGAATCTGCTATAATCAAGGTTTTGCTACCCTGTGGCTCAAACACTTCTGAGCTCTCAGCCTGGAGAGCTGCCCTCGCTCAAAGGATATAGAGGTACTGGAGAGGGTGCAGAGGGAATTTACAGGATGATACGAGAATTACATGGAAAAACATCTCGGGAAAGGATTGACAGGCTGTCTTTTTTTCTCTCTTGAGGGTAGAAAAGCAAACTTGGCTTAATAATTAGCTATAAATCTGAGCCCACACCAACCTGTAAGGTGGTGCATTTTATTGAATGCCGATCTTCAAATAGAAAATAGTAACTTACTAAAAATGCTCCATAGCCATTACTGCTGAAAATCTTCCCATGTATTTTCCCTCCACTGAAGGACTTAACTTGCTGTGGCTAAAGGTTTGGGTGTGTTTGTGTACAAAGCACTGGAGGCAGCTTTCTCTTCCAAGCATATCCTTCTTTCAGCAGCCAGGGTGTCGATCAGGGAAAGAGGAAAAACTAGTTTTGCTCTTGCAGAATAAACTTGTATTAAAATAGTTAACATGATTACTATACTGCATTGACAGATATTAATTCTAAATTAAACAAAAAGAAAATAACTTCCTTTCTCCCTCGACAATGTAATTTTATTCATTGTGCTTAAGTGCTTTGTAGCAATAATGTTTTATTTCCCCCCCCCCCCCCCCCCCCCCCAGGGTTCAGCAGCAAAAAATGAAAGTTGTCCGCCCCCCTCTGGAAATTGCCAGATACACAATGACCTTCCACACCAGGGACCATGGAAATGAAGTCAATCCTGTGAGGTGAGTTGGAATGGAAATGTCATTCAGTAGGAGCAGGTCAGCCCCACGTTTATTTTTCTTTTGTAACAGAATAAACTGGCATCACAAATCTAAGATGTACACTGGTCTCACACTCATCAAATTGCAAACCAAACCGTGGTGATTTATGTTTAGGACTAAAGTTGTTCTTTGCCTTTATGTTCTTTGTCGTTATGTTCATGCCTGCGAGCTGCATGAACATTATCTTTCCAGGTTCACTATCATTTTTGTAAATATCAGCTTTTTTTATAGCCTTTATGAGGCCTGCACAATTGTGATTGTGTCGTTTTGTTGAGCTTCAGATCCTTACATGCTAATCTTTTAGGATACTTGGTTGCACAGAAGTCTCAGTTATCATTAACTCGAAGCATCTTGACAACAACTTTTAATCTACCTCCTTGTTCATCCGTTTCTGATGTTTCCCTTTCCCCAATTTGTAAACAGCACTGGTTTTTTCAAAAAATACACCCCAAGTGTAACAAAAATGAAAGCAAAGTACGGCAGGTGCTAGAAATCTGAAATATAAAGAGAAAATGCTGGCAAACTGCAGGTCTTTGGATAGAGAAACCGAGTTCATGTTTTGAGTCAAATGTGACGTATGAGTTCTTTCAACATTTGTTTTTTATTTCACCTTCCTATCCCAAACTGAAGTAATATAGGAAATGGCAACCATTCAAAAGTATAGATTTTTAAAAATCTACAAGAATATGCAGTTCTGCAGTATCAGCTTTCATTTGGTTCCAAATGTATTATTCCTTTTAAAACCAGTTTGTACTTAATGTTGTTGCAAATGAAAAAATCAGGTGCAAATGTTATGAAGAAACACACATACGAACAAGGACTAGGTGTAGAACATTCTTCCGCCCCTTGAGCCATGTGGAGTTTGCACGTTCTCCTCGTGTCTGAGTGTGTCCACAACCCAAAAATGTGCGGGTGGGTGGATTGGCCGGGCTAAATTGCCCCTTAATTGGAAAAAAAAGAATTGGGTACTCTAAATTAATTTTATAAATTATCCTCTTCATTTGCTGTGACACCTTCAGGGATCTGTGAACAAGTCTCCCAAGATCCAGCTGTTTCTCTGGGCTTCCGAGTGACCTGCCATTCATTGCATACTCACTTGTCCTGTTTCTTCTTCCACAGTGCATCACCTCATACTGTGTGAAATACCATCTGCCACAACTCTGCCCAACTGACCAGCCCGTCTATATATTTCAGTGCTCTACAACCCTCCTCTTCACTGTAAACCAACCTACCAATTTTGGTGTTGGCTGCAAATGTACTTCTCATTCCCCTCACTTTCTCACCTATATCATATTTATAGAACAAACAATAAGGGACCTAGCAGATGCCGTTCTCCAGTTACTCAAACAGCCTTCTACCACCAACCTTTGCATCCTATTACTAAGCCAGATTTGGATCCATCTCAACACGTTTCCTTACTCCTGTGCTTCAACCATCTCAATCCGTCTCCCATGTGGGACCTTGTCAAAGGCTTTGCTAAAATCCATATAAATTATATCTTCATTTCCTACATCCACACACTCAGTCACTTTATCCCCTGCCCCCCCCCCCCCCCCCACCCGTGAGATCCTTGTAGATATATTCAATGTCTCACTCTGTCGGTTTCATGTAGGCATTTTTAATGTCCTACCCTATGGGATCCTCATTCTAGATAGATTTAATGTCCCACCCTGTGAGATCCATGTTGCAGGTATGTTTAATATTCTAGATCCTGTACTTGCTCAATAAATGTTTGTTTTCTTTGTGATGGATCAATGCAATTCTTAAACCTCTCTTCACCTTCACAGGATGGAGCTACTAAAGAAAGTTTCACAAGTCTGGAGCAAAGATGGTTTGAACTCCTGTGCTTACAAAGTGCTGTCAGTGGAACATAACCCATTGTACATTAACATTACAGTGGATATTGGTGGTCCTCGTCACAATCCTAAAGTTGCTGTTTAAATGCAGCATTCCTACTTTCACTGATGACTTGTGGATGATTGGCTGCTTTTCAGCTGTTGTACAGATTCTCCTTTTGAGATCAATGAATAAATCTTCAGGTTACACATCCTTATGACATTGTATATGTTGCCTGGAAATCGACAGGAATGAGCCATGGGCAATGGAACTTGAAACCCTTTTTTCATCAGTTGGAATGAGGTTTAGATGAATCGGGAAAATTGAAATTGTTCAAGCACAATAAACCTTTATAAAGTTTAATTTGGGTGTTGAGCATTTCTGGCTTAAAATCCTGCAACTCTCCACCCAAGAGCACAACAGGAGTACCTTCACTCTATGGACTCCAACTGTACGAGATCACTATCTAAGGATAGAGGGTAATTACTGGCTTTGCTTGTGCTGCCCATACCTATGAAGAAGAACATTGTTTTTAATCAGAATGAAGTTTAGGTCTTGATGAGGTCCTAATATTTCCATTTTGAAGGTTGCCGTCACTGCTCTGCTGCACATCGGAAAGGAAAACTTACTTTTATATAGTCCTTTTCCCAACCACAGGACCACTTGAAGCACTTGTTATAGTCAACAAAGTACTTTTTGAAGTGTATTGCAGGAAACATGGCAACTAAATTGTGCACAGCAAGCTCCCACCAACAGAAATGCAAGAATTGCCTGGTAATCTGTTTTTATTTGTGTGAGATGTCGATTGAAGATAGTTATTGGCCAGGGTACCAGGCACAACTTTCCTGTCCTCTTCGAAATAGCGCCATGATATCTTTGACAAATAGATGTGGGCTCATCTCAACCTCTCATCTGAAATATGGTACTTCTGACAGTGCAGTGTCCCCTCAGTACTGCATTGGAGTGTCAGTTTTGATTTAATATTTTGATATAATTAAGACCTGAAACTTATGACTCGAGGCCTAATGCCAACCATTGAGCCATTGCTGACGCAGTCCATCAGTAAACTCCAATGTGATAATCCAACAAGTACCGTTAACAACTGCGAATAATTAAGGAGACCTACATTTTGACAACTGTGATGTTTTACTCCCTGGACTCCTAAGTTCTGATTTTACAGGAGTGATGCAATCTTTTCTCCATATGTAATCACCTGGCAATATTTTGTTGTGCTAATACTGTGTTCCAGAAGTGTGGGTTTTTTAAGAAAAATAAAAGTTTTTTAGAATTCACTGGGATTAAAAGGGGATCAAAGCTTTAGGTGTAAATAATTATGTTAAACTCATTTTTGTACTGTTAGTTATGTCTGGGATAAATGATTTTCTGTCATCCTGCTTTACTAGTCAGATCACTCCCTCTGCTCATTGACCTATCATGGTTTATCATCAGTTCTTGCTGAGAATAGCGGGTGTAATCATGTGAGCTCTGTTCCCGTTCACTTCTGCGTATCACCATTAAATTGCTAAAGAACTTTGAGTAGCAATACAGAGCTTCCAGCTGAATGTAATTTTTTATTATTTTATGTCAAAAAAGTTGTTTTTGTGAAAACACCATCATCCATCTAGTCGCTCTGACCACTGAAGAACCCCCCTCCCCCACCACCACCATTGAAACATAATACTACCTCCACGATATATCCTAGCAAAACCAGGATGTCTGGTCACCCTAAGTGAAGTAAATTTTTAATCTGTTCATTTTGACTTTTGAGCCTGACTTAGGAGTGCTTGGTGCTAGCCCTGGATGCCTGGAATTCAATTTTTTTTTTCCATTCCAAAGATCCTTCATATTGAGCGCAAAGGGGAGCAACTCAAGATTTATCCCTACTCCTACAGTACCCACCTTAGGACTCGATCAGGGATTCAATTTTTTAAGAAGGGGTGGGGGGACATTCTTAAAGGGAGTATCAGTGTATCACTGGACTGTCTTTAACCTATGTATCTTTAAAGTGCAGCTTCATGCTGAGAGCATGAGATTGCTATATTTGCCTTCTGATTTCATCATAATAATCAACAGCTATTGCAATCTCTGAATATAAGGCAGACCGTTTAGGAAGAAGGTGCTCTAATTTAGGGAGCAGATTAAAAAGTAGGGTTATGGAATCTGGTGGACATTGGTTATGATTTAACTGCTTAGTTGCACAGTGCCTGTAGTAAATTGTGCAAATTCAATGTAAGGAAATGAACTATGCAAGAAGAATAGATATTTCATAGCTATTATATTTTTTAGTGCTGTATTGACGGTAAAATGAAGTTACATCAGTTTCTCGTAGTGTTTTACTGTGGATCTAGAAATATACAGATGGAAAATTCTAAAAATCTGGTAAAACAAATAGATTAGTGTACAATGGTCAATTTACGTGATTCCGGTCCTGTGATGTAGATTAATGAAAACTGCATTGCTGAGTTGTTGTGTAGGCTATATATGTGTTTTCCACTAAAAGTTGGAACATATATATGAAACAGCAGTAGGATGACATGCACCCAATCAGTCCAGACATTAGTCCCACTGCCAAATTTATGGGGCTCATCTACCAGGCAACCCAATGCCATTGAAAGGACCCCTTTAGCAAAGTACTGTCAGAAGAGAAGGGCAGATGCTAGGCTTACTACTCCAGCATCTCCAATAGCCACCAAGTGAGATCAACATTTGTTAGAAGGATACCTTCCCAATTAGAATGGGATAAAGAAGAGTGTTCCGTATTTCACAGGCATTGTGATTGAGCAACCTCACCTTGCCATTCTCCATCCCACCTATGCTACCATTGCTAAGGACTTCCCTGAGGGCAGTTATCAACAAGGCACCTGAAATTAATGTTTTGTGTGCCAACCTGCCTGTCGAGGCTCAGCAATCACAAAAGCTTCATCCCAATTATTCAGATGAAACCTAAGAATCTGATCTTTATCATAGAACCATGGAATACCTACAGTGCAGATGGAGGCCATTTGGTCCATCGAGTCTGTACCGTAACTCTGAGTCCCTTGTGCCATGAGGCAGCAGTGCCAACCACTGCCAACGCGCTTCCCTATTCTCAGGCCTCTTGGCTCAGTGCAAGTTGCCTTTGCAGCATGAATTACCTTTTACTCCCATATATACCACGTTACTATGAATGTAGGAAGGAAAAATACAACAGAGTTGAATGTGCACTATCAATATTTATTATACCTCATGTCTCTCTGTTGTCATTAGCCTATTCTAGTCATAAGCATTTTAGAAAACTAATGTAGAAACATTTTAATAAATCCATTTTTCATAATAGTTTTGTTGCTGGCTATGTCTAGCAATTGTAGGATAGTATTTTAATGCAAGGAGATGTGTGATTGTAACCAAGCTCTGTCTTTAGTGAAGATCAAGAGCTACATACACTCCTACCAGAAGGAAAACCGAGAAATAAGAATACTGGTCTGAACTGGTTTTGCATATTTTAAAATGGAACACCAGTAAAACAAGGAAATAAAAATGCTGGTCTGTACTAATTTTTTTCCTTCTGTGTACAGAGAGAAAGGAGTCCTGAATATTTATAACACTTTGGCCTAATGCCACTGCTGTTACTGCAGATGTGTTTGGGTGGGTTTCAATGAGAACAATGATGTTAATGTTCTGTTTGGTCAAAGCTGACTTTTAGTATGCTGCTCAATGGAAGTATTGCATCACTGCAATGCCATAGTGCTTGTAAATATTTCTATTAAACACTGAAGTATGCAGGACAGATTGTTGGCCATTAAATGCAAAACCCATTGACATGCCTGTGACACATTGCTCACTTATAATGAACTTATACCATTTTATTTTCAGATAAATATTGTAAATTAATTACCCTATTGTTAACGGAGCAGTAAGGAAAGTGACTTCAGGTGGCCAGTTGCCTATTTTTCACAGCACTCAATTTTCACAGCCAAATGGGGTGTGGTGCAAATTGGACAGTTGATTCACTGCTGCCCATTTCCTGCCTGACAAAACAATTAGAATTGATCCCAAAGGCAAACATACAACGTGGAACTTGACTGATTTAATTTACTTTGATTAAAATGTGATATTCTTTTCAGATATTACATTATATCCAAATTGAAGTCCAATTCAATCCAACTAGACTCTTGATCTTTGTCACACTGAATCCTACCTAAAAATGCCACCCAAAATTATCGCCTAAATAAATGCCTTGCTGTAGTATGTTATTTTGCTCATTCTGATATGTAATTAGAAAATTGACAATTTTCAAAAAGCATAATTAAGTCAAAGTTTTGTTGTGCAGATCTCTCGCTTTCTGTTGATGTCTTTAAGCAAATTATTTTTCATCAAGCGGCCAGGATTTCTCCTGAGCTCTGCTCTTGGCCACTTGTTAATTTTGGCATAAATACTGCTGAAATCCCATTGACTCGCCTATTTTATCGGAGCTAGAAATTTCCTACCAACTTCCTGATCATGGTTGTGAAAATCTTGATGATAGAGTTGTTTAACATCAGGAATGGAAGTGTGGCCCAGAACAATTTATATAGCCGAATGAGTGCTGTTTAAAAACATCAGAATAATAATAAATATTCCCTAATATAATGTTTTACTATCTCTTCTTCAGTACTTCCTAGACTAGGTTTGAAATGCAGGTTGAGCATCCCTTATACAAAATTTCAAAATCCGCACTTATTTTCGGGCAGGCTACACATGCGCAGTTCCCAATGTTCCACACATGTGCAGTTCCCAACGTGTACCGCACAATTCACAACGTGCATTGCACATGCATGCTATATTCCAAAATCAAAAAAAATTCCAAGGTCTGAGACTACACTCAGCCCAAAGCATTTCGGATAAGAGATTTTCAACCTGCACTTTCTCTGCAAATGGGTTAGGCTGGAATATGTAGCAAGGTGCACGCTCTGCGCTCGCCCTTCAGAGAGTCACTCCAATAGAGTCATGTTGCCATTTTACACTCCGTTAAACATTGATTAGCAACAGGTGGGACTTCTGACTACACTTGGGCAAAAGCCCCCCCCCCCCCCGGAGAACTATTAGCCAATCAGATTGACTAACAGTTCTCCAGCCATCAAGGCACAGCACTGCAGAGGATGGAAGTGGTACTGCAGCACGAAGCTTGAGGCTAAGTTACAGAGCGCACAGGGGTCCTGGGGAGAGAAGGGGATGTTGGTGGGGGGGGGGGCGAGGAGTGGAGTTTGTCACTGTTGGGTGTGTAGACTGGGCAGAGATGGAGTGTTGGTGCTCTCCGGTACCTGACAGGATGGCACCCCTGGTCTGAATGGGCATTCCAATGGTGGTTCCCCACCCTCCCCAATCCCTCCTTCCTGTTGAAATTGAGGATGAGAACTTCTTTCCTATCTTCAGTTATCGGTTGCCTGCCAACCTAAAAATTAAACCTGGGCAGGAGAAAAACCCTTATGTAGCCAGTTAAGGGCCTGAATAGGAGCATGGGCAGGTTTCTTATCTGAGGCCCTGTCCAACCCACCCTAACATCACATGTGGGCTGAGAGGGCCAGTTCCCAGAGGAAATCCATTCCATGCAATATTACACTCCTGCAATCATCACTCCCAGCCTCCGAACCTGTTGGGGAGGAGTGTAAAATCTGGCCTTGTGGATTATGAGCATAGACACTTGTCCATGAAAATTAATTTAAAAGTTGCACAACGCTGCAGGAACATGTTTTATTCATCCCTTTCAATCACAACGCTAGGCTTTTGATTGATTTTTAACCATTGAATATTTGTTTGTTAATAGAAACTTGTTTTAATTACACTGCAACATCATTAAACAGAGTGTTTCATTTTATGACAAGGCTATTGTTTGGCAGTAAACCTCCATTATGTATTTTAAAGGTTTTCAATCATATATTTTAAGTTTAGAGTCCAGGGGGTAAATGAGTCTGGTTGTGTTCCAAAATGATCAATATTTGAGTGACTACTAGAAAGAACAATTTGTTTTTAAATTGTGCATTTAGATATTTCAGTTGGCAACAGTACTACTGTGATTAAGAATATTTTTTAATTTAAACAAAAAATATGTTACAAAAATGACTTTTGAGGAATGATTGGGTAAGTACTGCACAAGATACCTTTTTACATAAAGCTCTCCAGTGAAAACATTGGCCACAATGTTGCCCATTTGGTTTTATCTAAATCTTCCATTCTACTTGTCATTTTGTTCTGTATGTTCCTATAAGGGAAAAAAATTATCCTTTATCCCAGATTCCAGTCCTGCGCTGTACAGGGGACCATTTTCTTAGGATCGACAAATACCTGTTTTTGAAAAGAAAATCTCTACTTTTTATATGTAAATTGAAGTTCTTCCATGCATGCATTTGATGCCCGTTTCTCTCAATACTTTTTAAGCTATGTCTGTGTTTCTACAAAATTGCTGACATATTTATTTTAAAATTGATATTGTCTTTTCATTGAATAAAATGTAAGTACTGAAACACTTGGGTGCCTGTCCTTTTCCTCAACTGGTGAAAAGGCTCACAGCTATATTCACACTAAAATGTTGCTGCGTTGAGTTTGTGGTCTTGAATCATTTGCGCACATTCAATTTCTGACAGATGAAGTCTAGCACTTTTTGCAACAGTAGTGGTCCCTCCCCCAGCAGATAAATCGAGGACGAGTCTACCTCCATGCGGCTGGGAAGCCCTGATCTGATTTAATGGCCGTCGGTCTATAAACTGGCTCAGCTCGAGGATGGCCCCTGCCGAGTTTGTAGACAGTCGCCCACACCCAAGGACCGTCTGGACACCAAAGTGAGTGGGATGGTTCGGCTGGGGCCAGTCAGGTGGGCCTTGAAGAGGGGTGGGAGAGCAAAGGGGGAACAAACAGGCTGCCCTTGTTGGATACAGAGTGCCTGAACAGGAGGGACATCCCAGCCACTGTAGATATGACACCTTGCCAGATGATATGAGCACTACTGCTGGAGGTCAAATACCAACAGTGGCAAGCAAAGACTAAAATAGCCCAAGCGCAGGCTGCGTGTTGGGTCTTCCATTGTTCAGAATATGCCAGGGCAGGGGGTATGCAATGGGTAGGGAGTCCCATGCCATGCTAGCCATTTTATACTTCCCCTGCCACCAGCCCACTCCCGGGGGAGTAAAATCTCAGCCTGAATATCAGTCATCAAGTTGTACCCTGCCCAACATGGAAATAAATTGATCTACAGAGGTGGACATTCAGAGTAATAGAAATAGTGGAAGTGGGGAAAGAAAACGTCTTAGAAAAGAGGATCACCACTTTGTGACCTAGGGCATGGTAGACTTTTTTTGAACCAGTGTTCTCTTTTGGAGAGCAACTGCATGCTCCCTGTCCCACTTATCAACCTGCATGGTTCAGATGCGTCCTCCTCCTCCTTTCTTACTCCCCCCTGCCCCATTACTCATGTTACTGCTTTGACTTAAATAGTTGGCCATAGGTGGAATCTGGGAATGTCAATGGTCAAAAATGTGAAAGCTATGCTGAGGTTGCTTGTTGTAAATGCTCTAAATTATGTCCTGTGAAATATCCCTTAAATTCAGAACAAATGCGACTTCAAGTGGGCTTAGATTTTGCCCCACAAAATTACCATGAGATATGAATTTTAGATAGCTGCTGACTATTCTGTCAATATTAAGTGGTGAGTTTACACCATCAGTTGTTTAGGGGGCAGGTTTCTTTTGGATGGGATTTATATGGTTGGTTGGGTTTTGGCTATATTGTATTGTGCAACATTTATCTTTTGTATTGTTAGTTATAAATTAAAAATCTTCAATAAAAATATATTTTTTAAATTAAGTGGTGAATTTTACCTGAGCCATTTAATTGTGCAACTTTATTTCTCGTCCACGTATGCAATTAATGCTGTTTTGGGCTAGCTCCACTTGCTGGCATTTGGTGAAAACATAGGCACAGGATTAAACTTGGCGCCTTGGAATTTCTATCTCTACATCCAGATACACCCACAATCAAGTGACAGGCACATCACACAGCTTAAAATGTTGCAGATATTTGTTCAGGAGTAAGTTATGCATGTCACTGTACAATAACTAAATATTCTCTATCCACCTCTCCACCTATTCTTCATATCCCAGGTCTCTGCAAGGAAGAAGACTGCAGGCAAGGTAACAATGTCAAAGTCACGCATACTGTAATGGTCTAAATTTATACAATATTTCTTGTTATATTCAATGATCTCTTTCTGCAAGTTATTTCAACTAGGAATGACAATGCACCACATGAATGGCACAGCTTTTCAATATTTACCAATATTTTCCAGGCAAAAATTGTCCTCTGAAATCTAACTAGCTTTAACATTGATTCCTATGGGGAAACCATGCTTCACTTAAAGGGGCAAAGTGACAGTTTTCAGGAAATCTACTACCACTTTAAGTGAGGACTTGCTGTACACTGTTGTTGGGATTCAACATTTCCTTGGGTTCCTGAGTTGTGTACACTGAATTGTGCCCATTTTACGTGCACATATTCTATGGAGGCTGGGAGGAAATTGGCAGAATGGCAACAGCATTAGGTGTGTTTTCAAGTGTAATGTTTCAATTTTCCAGGTGCAGCTTCTGAAATTAATTAGAACAGAACCCATTTCCCCTATCATTTACATGCCGAGCAGTATCAGTTCTTGGGCTATGCCTGGTTGTCAGTGTTTATTACCAGAAATAATTGTGGGATATAAATTTGCTGTGTTGCAGCATTATTGTCTGAGATGATAGCAGAGTGGTGTTTGAGTGTCTTTTGCTCTTGCAGGCATGACTGTGTGATCAGATGGCTCCCACACTAACCTGTGATGCAATGGAATGTGACCACTGCATACCTTAGCGAGAAGCATGGCAGAGATTAATCACTTAAATTGCCCTGAAGAAGCAGTATCAAGCAGTGATTTACATTTAGAGATTAATGTGAAATATAGGTGAGGGCGATTAATATCATGCACCTGATTATTGCATTAAACTTGTGTCTGGTGAGCAGTGCCAAGAGCTGCTGACTCGTCTTTGAATAGGCCCTGACCGTAGTTAGCTCAGTTGGCTAGACAGCTGGTTTGTGATACAGAACAAGGCAACGCGGGTTCAATTCCCGTACTAGCTGAGAATTCTGAATTCTTCCTCTGTCCCCAAAAAGGGGGCCGGAATGTGGCGACTAGGCTGTTTCACAGTAACTTCATAATGTAAGCCTACTTGTGACAATAAAGGTTATTTTTTGTTTAGCTGGTGAATAAAGATCCATTTCAGGTTGGCATATTCTTCCCCATTCCAGTATGTTTGTCGGGGGGGGTTTCCACAAAGCAAATCCTGGTGAGATTAAAAAAAGTAGAATTCTGCTGAAATGAAGAGCTCGATGGCTCTTCAGTTTCAAATGATGGGAAAGTAGATACTTTGGAGGTGTACAGCATAATTAGAAAGAACAGTCTGTTTCTAAGGGTAACAGTGCTAGCACTGCAGCTGCACAGTGCCAGGGACCTGGGTTCGATTCTGACCTTGGGTGACAGTCTGTGTGGGGTATGCACATTCTCCGCATGTCTTTGTGGACTTCCTTCCACAGTCCAAAGATGTGCAGGTTAGGTGGATTGGCCATGCTAGTGTCCAAAGATGGGTTATGGGGGTGAAGTGGGACATTGGATGTAGGTGGGGGCTCTTTTGAAGGGTATGTGCAGAATTAATGGACCGAATGGCCTCCTTCTGCACTGTAGTGATTCAATAATATTTAATGTTAAATTAAGTGGACCAGAGGGCAGCACGGTGGCCTAGTGGTTAGCACAACCGCCTCACGGCGCTGAGGTCCCAGGTTCGATCCCGGCTCTGGGTCACTGTCCGTGTGGAGTTTGCACATTCTCCCCGTGTCTGCGTGGGTTTCGCCCCCACAACCCAAAAATGTGCAGAGTAGGTGGATTGGCCACGCTAAATTGCCCCTTAATTGGAAAAAATAATTGGGTAATCTAAATTAAAAAAAAAAAATTAAGTGGACCAGGTTATGCGTTATGCAATGCCACAGTCATCTGAGCTGCACATGAAACCTGCTTGCATTAATTAAAGGTTTTTCTGTAACCTATTACCTCGTACAACTCTGATGTAGAGGTTGGACCTGAGTGGATCATGTGACCAATTCTTGAATTTAATCCAGAATATGTACTCTAGTTTTAGAATCTATGTGAGGGTAAATGAAAGAAATTGTTATAGAAATCCAATTACACTTAGTTGGTTGTGGTGTTTGGAGGTCAATCACCTCAGTCCCAGGATGTCACTGCAGGAATTCCTCAGGGAAGTGTCCCAGATCCAATCATCTTCAGCTCCTTCATCAATGACCTTTCCTCCATCATAAGATGATGGGAGGTCAGAAATGGGGATGCGCACTGATTGCAATATATTGTTCAGTACCATTTGTAAGTCTTGGATACTGAAACAGCTTTATTCTTTCATGGAATATGGGTATCACTAGCAAGTGTCAGCATTTGTTTCCCCATGAACTGAATGGCTTGCTAAGCTCTTGCTGGGAGCATTTAAGAGCCAGCCACATTGCTGTAGGCCTGGAGTCACTAATAGGCCAGACCAGATAGGTTTGCTGTAAGGACAGTGGGATTCCTTCCCACATGCAACAAGTTTCATGGTCATCATTAGGGTGTTGGTGGCCTGGTGGTATTTTTACTGGACTAGTAATCCAGTGACATGGGGTAACACTCTGGGGAAATGGTTCGAATCCCACCACGGTAGATGGTGAAATTTGAATTCAATAAAAATCTGGAATTAAAAGTCTAATG
This sequence comes from Scyliorhinus canicula, assembly GCF_902713615.1. Classification (NCBI taxonomy): domain Eukaryota; kingdom Metazoa; phylum Chordata; class Chondrichthyes; order Carcharhiniformes; family Scyliorhinidae; genus Scyliorhinus; species Scyliorhinus canicula. Next base: position 88,233,857 of record NC_052152.1, on the reverse strand, counting down.
ATGGCTATGAAACCATTGTTGATGGTTGTAAAAACCCTGCTGGTTCACTAATGCCCTTTTAGGGAAGAAAATCTGCCGTCTTTACCTGGTCTGGCCTACATGTGACTCCAGTTCCATAGCACTGCTGTTGACTCTTAAATGCCCTCAGTGATGGGCAGCAAATGCTGGCCCAGCCAGCGATGCCCACACCCCATAGACGAATAAAATTTTATCTTCAGATTTTTTTTTAACTGCATTCAAATACCATCTGCTATGGTGGAATTCGAACCCGGGTTCCCAGAGCATTACCCTGGGTCTCTGGATTGCTAGTCCAGTGACAATTCCAGTACATCACCGTGTCCCCAAATGCTGAAAGACCTGGACTATGTGATGGAATACTCTCCGCTTGCCTGGCTGTAGTTGTAACAACACTCTGGGAGCTCAACGCCATCCAAGACAAAGCAGCCTGCTTGACTGACCCCTCTTCAACAAACATTCATTCCCTCCACTACCAATGCATAGGAGCAGCAGTATGTACCATCTATAAGATGCACTGGGGGGTCGCCAAAGCTCTCTCGGCAACACCTTCCAAGGCCACTGTCGTCTAGAACAACAAGGGCAACAGATACTGAGAACACCACTACCTAGGTGTTCCCCACTAAGTCACTAACCATCCTGAATTTGAAACATAGAACAGCACAGAACAGGCCCTTCGGCCCTCGATGTTGTGCCGAGCAATGACCACCCCACTCAAACCCACGTATCCACCCTATACCCGTAACCCAACAACCCTCCCCCCCCCTAACCTCACTTTTTAGGACAATTACGGGCAATTTAGCATGGCCAATCCACCTAACCCGCACATCTTTGGACTGTGGGAGGAAACCGGAGCACCCGGAGGAAACCCACGCACACACGGGAAGGACGTGCAGACTCCGCACAGACAGTGACCCAGCCGGGAATCGAACCTGGGACCCTGGAGCTGTGAAGCATTTATGCTAACCACCATGCTACCGTGCTGCTGATCTTTCATTGTCGCTTGTCAAAATCCTAGAACGCCCTCTCTAACAGCACTGAAGGTGTACCTATATCACAGGGACCGCAGCGGTTCAAGAAGGCAGCTCAGCACCACCTTATCCAGGGTATTTTGGGATGGGCAATGAATGCTGGCTGAGCAAGTGACACCCACATCCCGTAAATAAAAAAAGATTCCGTGCCTTAACCTTATTTTCAGTAAAACATACCTAACATAAAACATACCTAAAACAATACCTTTTACATTCTATAATGTTGTTTACATGGACTTCAGTAAAGCCTTTGACAATGTGTCTCATGGCAGACTGGTACAAAAGGTGAAGTCACACGGGATCAGAGGTGAGGTGTAAGATGGATACAGAACTGACTCGGTCAAAGAAGACAACGGGCAGCAGTAGAAGGTGTTTTCTGAATGGAAGGTTCTGACTAGCGACTAGTTCTACAGGGATCTGTGCTTGGGCCTTTGTTGTTTGTGGTGTATATATAAACAATTTGGAGGAAATTGTAGCTTGTCTGATTAATAAGTTCGCGGATGACACCAAGGATGGTGGAGTGGCAGATAGTGTTGAGGATTGTCAGAGGATTCAGAGGACTTAGATAAATTAGAGACTTGGGCAGAGAAATGGCAAAGTTTAATCCAGACAAATGTGAGGTAATGCATTTTGGTAGGTCTAACAGAGAGGGGAAATATACCGTGAGTAAAATTCTTTGGAATATAGAAAGTCAGAGAGATCTGAATGTGCAGGTCCACAGATCTTTGAAGGTGGCAAAACAAGTGGACAAGTTAGTCAAGAAAACATTTGGAATGCTTGCCTTCATTGGACGGGGCATCGAGTATACAAACTGGCAAGCCATGCTACAGTTGTACAGAGCCTTGGTAAGGCCGCACTTGGAATATTGCGCACAATTCTGGTCGCCGCACTAACCGAAGGATGTGGAGGCTTTGGAGGGGATGCAGAGGAGATTTACCAGGATGTTGCCTGGTCTGGAGGATGTTGGCTCTGTGGAGAGGCTGAATAAACTTGAACTGTTTTCGTTTGGAAAGACGGAGGTTGAGGGGTGTCCGGTAGATGTCTACAAGATTATGAGGGGCATGGATAGAGTGAATGGGCAGGCACTCTTTCCCAGGGTGTAGGGGTCAGTCATCAGGGAGCATAAGTTTAAGGTCCCTAGGGTAAAGTTTAGAGATGTGCGAGGCAGGTTTTTTTACACAGAGGGTGGCGAGTGCCTGGAACGCGCTGCCAGGGGAGGTTGTGGAAGCAGATACATTAACAGCGTTCAAAAGGCATCTTGACAAACACATGGATGGGATGGTAAAGAAGGATACAGCAGAAGGAAGTGCTAAGGGTTTTGGCCATGGTTGGTATGACCGGTACAGGCTTGGAGGGCCGAAGGGCCTGTTCCTGTGCTGTATTGTTCTTTGTAATGTTTGATGTCAATTTATAGTCTATTGTTATTTGTATGATTGCATGATTTAGCTACAGTGCATGAGTACGCATAAACCTGCTGTGCCAAAAATCAACATTGAGCTTGTGACAAATGTTTTATTATTGGAAATCAGTAGTTCCATCAAAATAAATGATATTGGACATCAAAAGCAAGTGCCGGGATTTGGTGGCGGGGGGAGATAGCGGCAGGGGGATTGTTGGTCTATTGTCAGAATTCTGCTCCGAAATAAATCTTGGGATTTTCAATACTTCTAAATCCATCAGAAGAACAATGCAACAGCAATGTATTTTAGCTTTTCCCTGCAAAAGAAGTGAGCGAATAATCATAATCATATTATCCTATGGGGCTGGTTTAGCACACTGGGCTAAATCGCTAGCTTTTAAAACAGACCAATGCAGGTCAGCAGCACGGTTCAATTCCCGTACCAGCCTCCCCGAACAGGCGCCGGAATGTGGCGACTAGGGGCTTTTCACAGTAACTTCATTGAAGCCTACTTGTGACAAAATAAGCGATTTTCATTTTCATTTTTTCATTTCTGTGGCAAATGTGGAATTATTGCAAGAGCTGATTATGCTGTTGCATGCACTGCCCTCTCTGTTAGGAGTGCTGAATAACGTGTGCTGTTATTCATTTCCAGTGCAAAGTTAGGGACAAGGATGGGATGGAACGTCTTTCATGTTTCTAAGGACGATCGAACATTATGATGCACTTTTTGGAAGTTTTCAAATTAAATTTGAGAATAGTTTCTTTCAAGAACCAGCTGAATGAATCAACATATGGCACATAGTGTGGATGCTATTGCATTTGTGCATCACATTTGTATGAATTAAACAAATATGAATTTAGACTGAGTGCGAAATGTAATTAAATGGAAACTGACATGAAAAGCATATTTGGAGTCAATAGGGAGCATGCAGCCCGTACAAAGGTAACGAGTAAATGAACAAAGTCTTAGTGAGATCATTGGGCTGTAGCATAGCGCCTCTTGGACCGTAGTAAACCAATGGAATTTTGTTTGTATGTCTTTTGTATGCTCCAATTATATCCCCGTGAAGTCTTGTGTCTCATTCTAGATTTTCTGTACTCCTACCTTAAATCACAGATGGAGAGGGTATCTTTACTTGCCAACAAATCATCAAACCACGGCGGAAATTGTTTAAAATAATAATGGCCTGTAGATTGTCATTGTGGCAGCTTCCTTAATCCATGACATCCACCTGCATGATGCAGTTGTGATAGTAATGTAACTTGCATGTTAATGGGATGGAAACCCTTCATAACCATCAACCTCTTAGCATTAATAAAAAGTGTCTGAATGGTCACATATGGATGCCACCATTGAGCCAGCAACATGCAGACAATACCCTAGTACTTAATGCACGCTATGGTGCACTTCTACCTGGCTCATCTGGCCAACATTCCCAAAGTACGGTCTAAAGGATCCAACATAGAAGTCTGGGTCTTTCACCACTCACAGTGGGTAAAGCCCTTGCCTCTAAGCCAGAAAATCTGGGTTTGAGTCCCATCCCGGGATATGACGGCCAAGGAAAGCACATTCATAACCTGACCAAACAGGTAGAGTCTGTCAACCTGTAAATTCTTCCAATGCTCCAATGGCTGGCGGTTAAGAGCAAGAGAATCCCCTGGTTATCCACGCTTGATGTGGAGTGGCGCTCCTTGAGCTATAAGCCTCTGGTGACAGATTAGCGCCATGTTCCGAGAATTACAAGCTATGGAAACATGAAACTCTGCCTTTGTGCACCGTTAGGTGCAGGAAAAGAATTGGAATGGAATCCACCATTGGGCAGAGTGATCCAAATATTGGACATGTTTTGGAGACCTCACTGGATGAAATAGTAATGAGCTGTATGGCTACATGTTTGTGTCAATGCTCTTGCTTTGACAGCACTTTCCAAACCTGTGACTTCTACCACCTACAATGCCGAGGGCAACAGATGCATGGGAACACCACCACCAGCACAATCCCTTCCAAGGCCCATGCTATCCTGACTTTACATATTGCTGTTCCTTCACTGTTGCTGGATCAAAATCTAGGACTTCCCTTCCCAACAGCATTGTGGGTGTACCTACACTACATGGTGCACCTACACCACATGGATTGCAGTGGTTCAAGAAGACAACTCACTACCTCCTCCCCAAGGGGAATTAGGGACGGGCAACAAATGCTGGCCTAGCCAGCTTGTTAACATCCTGAGAATGAATAATAGCGATCCACTGAACTCTGGGTCTTCGCAGGACTAAGAGAGCAAGGGAAATTCACAAAAAAATCTCCCCAGCGGACCTAAGAAACACAGTCTGAAAAGTACAGAGAGGCAGCAGTAAATCAAACTAAATTTAATTTAAAAGTTACTACTTTCATTAATGCATTATAAGAAGTTTTCTGCCGCAGTCTAGGAAGTGAAAATCGAAGTGTATCAGGTTTACAGGAGTTTATAATGATACATGGTGTTAGTGAAACGAATCAATAGAAAATGTGAGAATGGTAACTTTCGTTTATGTTCTCTCTGAAGCTCATGTCCCAGAGGAGCATGAGTCTTCTGCTCCCTCAGTGCTTTCTGGGTGGGCTAGATTGGGTGGTAGAGTGGAGAAAGCATGCTCCATAGTCCCTAGGCCAAGAATCTCTTCCCAATTTGCTGGTTCTCTGGAAGGAGAGGCAAATCTCTCTAACATTAACAGTAATAAATACAGAAGCTCTGCAACTGGCTCTTGCATGTATGGGATAGTTTTTGTGTGATCCTGGGAAGGGTGACTTATCTCTTGTCAAACCTGCAAGTAAGTTAACATCCTTCTCGCCAACATAAAACTCACCCAACTGCTGCTGGAAGGTGAAAACCTGTAAATATTTTGACATACCCCAGTTCCTCGTAATCAATGTGTGCAATGTACTTTGTGCTGTACAGTGTAAATCAAGAGTTCCTTTTGTAATAAACTTGGGCTATAAAATAAAAGTGTTGAAATATGTGGAGAGATAGAACAGCAATGTTCAATATATCACTAAAATAAATAATTGCGGTGAGTTGCAGATAACATTGCTCCAGAATTCAAGAGGGTGATTGTGTTTACCTTCAATCAATACTCATTGCTTCCTTCCTTGGAAATAAAGGAAAGATTAATTTAACTGATGTGTGTTTTTAATCTAAATAATCTACGTGAGTTTAGGTGGTTCATTTTATTATCTGATGACAGATAATCTGTATAGTTCTTTCATCAGATCCAGTGCATACCTGTTTCATTGACCATCTGGATCTTTATATTTTGTGATAAAAGTATGTGAGAATCTGCCAGGGACTGTACTGATAATTAAACAGTAGAGTGGAAACAAGCCAATTACATTTCATGCAAATGATGCCTATTCATATTTTGTTTTTAAAAATTAATTAATGTAATAAGAAAATGTTGATGGGGCGCCCTCGAGGAGGCAGGTCGCAGGTCGGATCGCTCCCGCCCGAGATGGGCAAACGGACCTTTGTCTACGGACTTTTTAGGGACCTGGCAGCCTGAATCGGTGGAGGAGACGACAGGGAAGAGGCTTTCTTCCCGGGGTATGGGCAGCTGGACCAGAAGCGGTCGAGTGGAGCGGGAAGGATCGAAGCGGGAGCAGCGGGGAACCCAGGCCGGGCGGCCAAGCATGGCGGACGGCGGGGACCGGGGAGCGGAGGCTCACTGGCCAAGGGAGGAGCAGATGGAGTTCTTCAAGAACTGCTTCGCCGAGCTGAGGAGGGACACGCTCGACCCGATGAGAGCGGTGATGGACCGAATGGTCGAGACACAGGCGGCCCAAGGGAAGGCGCTCAGGGAGGTCGAGGCGAAGCTCTCCAGTCAGGAGGGAACGGTAACGGAGCTGGAGCACGAGGTGGAGGAGCTGAACGCCCGTCAGAGGAGGATGCAGGAGCAGCTTGAAGAGCTGGGGAACAGAGCCAGGAGGCAGAATTTAAGAATCGTTGGCCTCCCCGAGGGCTGCGAGGGGTCGGATGTGGGCGCATACGTGACGGGTATGCTTGAGGCGCTGATGGGACCGGAGGCCTTCCCTCAACCCCTGGAGTTGGATGGGGCACATAGAGCCCCCGCAAGGAAGCCCAGGACGGGCGACCGACCGAGGGCCTTGGTGGTCCGCTTTCACCGGCTTGCTGACAGGGAACGTGTGCTGCGATGGGCCAAGGCGGAGAGGAGCAGCAGATGGGAGAACTGCGAGGTGCGCATTTACCAGGACTTGGGAACGGAGCTGGCCAAGAGGCATGCAGGATTCATCAAGGTAAAGGCAGCCCTCTACAAAAAGGAGGTGAGGTTTGGAATGCTATATCCTGCAAAGCTTTGGGTTACGTTTGAGGAACTCCACTACTACTTTGAGACACCAGAACAGGTTTGGACCTTTATTAAAGACAAGAAGCTGGACTTGAACTAATGGGCACTGAGTTCTTTCAGTGCTGTACAGTGGCGGCGGCCTGTTAACTTAAAGTTGCTCTGATTAGGACTTTTACTAAGAAAAAGAAGCTGGACTGGAACTAAAGGACTCGGGGCTTGCAGACATTTTGTGGGGCGGCGGTTTGTTAAACTATCCTGTACTGTAATGTTTTATCTAAGATTGTTTTCAGCCTGGACAGAGAGCGGGGGCTGGAGGGCGCACTGTTTAGGGTCCTTTGGGGGGATCGCAATGGGGGGGAGGGGGGGGCCTGTGCGTGGTACCTTCTGGTGCGAGATCGGGGCCTCTGATGGGGGATGGGCTAGGGGCTAGTCACGGGACTTGAAAGGGCTCGGTGGGATACAATTAGGTTAATGGGTCCCTGGTGGGTGGGGGGAGGGCCTGAGCGCTGGGACGGGAGACAGGTAGGCGCCAAGGGCAGGGGTCAGTGTGACTAGCGTAGGTCAGGGGGCACCAGGGAGATCGGAGGGGGGGCGGGGCGGGCTAGGGCCAAGCGCAGGGCTGACCTGGCAGGCCAGGCCTGGGGGAGTAGGGGAGACCAGGCTGGGGGGGGGGGGGGGGGGGGGGGGGGGAGAAGAGGGTTAGGGCCACGTTAGCTTAGTGTAGTTGAACACGTGTGGCATGGGTAAACAGAGCTGGCAGGGAAAGTGCCGTATGGAAGGATTTTTGGTTTCAACATTTATTAACATGTTTATTCTTTCCCACTGTTCGTTTTCACTATGTTAAGGCTCTTTGCACAGGGCCATTTTTCGCTTTGTAACTGTTACAAATTTGTGTTAAATAAAAAACTTCAAAAAAAAAAAAAAAAAGAAAATGTTGATGAAAAAACACCTTTCAATCGTCAAAGCTGTACTCTGCAAAACCCACACTCCATGATGTCCAATCCATGACCTGCTTTTCACATCCATTCCACCAGCAGTGATTTTACACAATATGGCCCAAATAAAATCCACCTCATTCCAAGTTGCTCTAATTGTCTCATTATTCATTTGCTAGCTGTGCCTAGCAGCTGACGTTCCAGGTGTTATGATCCCAGTTGGTGTTATAACTGAACTGGAAGATTCCAGAATAGAACTCTGGCTCAAGGGACCAAACTTTTACTTTTTTTATATGTAACATGGAGCAACAGCGTTACAGGACCGCTAATTAGTTCTAACAACAAGAAAAAAAAAATTTAATAAACATGAAAAGTTGGATTATTATACAATACTCCTTTAGCTTAACAAATATACATTGATTTTAAGATTTACACAGCTTAAAAAGTAGATCTTAAACTACAATGGTCCCATTAACACAAAGTCCTTTTTAAACACGCAGATTAGCTGTGATCAAATACACACATGCAGCTCTAAACCCAATACAGTGTCAGTGGTTTTAACATAGATACATAGAAAATAGAAGTAGAAGTTGGTCACTCAGCCCATCAAACCTACTGCCCCATTTATTATGTTCATGGCTAATCATTCAACTCAGTAACCTGTTCCCACTTTCCCCCCATTTCCTTTAATCCCGTTTGTAGTAAGAGCTATATCTACCTCCTAAACTCCCCAGAATGCCCACAGATGAATCTCACGAGAGTTTCCAAACTCCACTCCAAAAACACACTTCTCTCATAATAGTAATGATTTTCCTTGGCATTTTACATTCCAAATTCGGTGCAGGTTTTCCAAATTACACTTTTAAGCAAAGCTTCTGCTCCACTTTTAGCAGAGAATCTAGGCCAGGATTTTATACCAATGCTTTTTAGGATTTCCTTAACTGTACAAACTGAAAATGAAAATGGCTTATTGTCACAGGTAGGCTTCAATGAAGTTACTGTGAAAAGCCCCTAGTCACCACATTCCAGCGCCTGTTCGGGGACGCTGTTACAGGAATCGAACCATGCTGCTGGCCTGCATTCAAAGACAGCGATTTAGCCCAGTGTGCTAAACAACCCCAACTGTTTACAATTGCTTTAACTCTCATAGAATCATAGAATTTACAGGGCAGAAGGAAGCTATTCAGCCCATCAAATCTGCACCGGCCCTTGGAAGAGCACCCTACCTAAGCCCGCACCTCCACCCTTAACCCAGTAACCCCACCTGACACTAAGGCCAATTTAGCATAGCCAATCCACCTAACCTGCACATCTTTGCACTGTGGGAGGAAACCGGAGCACCCAGGGGAAACCCACGCAGACACTAGGGGGGGAACTTGCAGACTTATTTCCCAGACTTAATTAAAATGACGTCAAATGTTTCATCTCCCTCTGAAGTCTGCTGTCCCAGTTTAAAACTAATCACTGCAATTGTCTCTTTAACTCCCAATACATTGTTTACTCTTCCTTGAATTCTTCTGAACAATACCTTGGTCACCGTTCTCTTAATCTCAGGTGTCTTAAACATTCTTTCTGTCCCAATTCCCTGGTTATCTGAATTGTATCTTGTTCCTTTGGAAGCCTTCATCTTTGTAACTCCCTTGTTCTGCCCAGTTTTTCCTGGTGGAGTTGGGAGCTGTTCACTTTCCAGTGTCCTGTCTCCAACTGTTCTGGCTTTAATTTACATCTATTTACACTCCACGCAGTAACCCTCTCCAAGCATAGCTAGAACCGAACCAACCCCCACACATACAGTTTGTTCAGCATGAATGTAGCATAGGTTTTACCCTTATCAGCACAGAAACTTAAAATTAAGCCCACTTAAAACTATCCCTTGGGCGTGGTTCAGAGGACTCAAGTTAAAGTCTGCTGAACGGCATGTTTGGTTGGGTGTTTCTCGGCGGCTGCAGCGGTGTGCCACACCCTGCTATGCAATGGCACTTGCCATTTGTTTTTGGCTTTGGGGAGATTGTCTCTGCCGAGAAATTTCCTGCTGGTGAGCTGAAGCCAACTAGCAGAAAAGGCTCCTCGCAGATCGGGCCGCCATTTTGGAAGGCTTCCCCAATCTTTTCTCCACCCGTGCTTTCAGAAGTCACTGATCCTTTGGCTCTTAAATTGGATCCATTGGATCTACTATCTCTGCATAATTGCTTCTCAATCTGATTGCTGGATCCTAGATGCTCCAAGCTGATTCCACGCAGTTTAAAGGACAACATTATCTCACCACAAGACGTCAGATTACAATGTTGGATTCTTTATATCCTCCCCATCTTCTATTTAAAATCAAGCCATTTCTCTTTGAATCTTTTCCATACATATTCAACATAAATTCCCTCTGTGACCATATACATTCACATCTTAATGATCATTCTAGACCTGAATCCATCATTCAATCTCTCACTTATTTTTCCTTCAGGTCCTCACTCAGCTCCTTGTCTTTCTGTCATGCAGTTATGCTACCTTTAATTTCTCCTCTCCTGTGTACTCCCTCAGCAACTGTCCCCTGAATGAAAAATGAAATGAAATGAAAATCGCTTATTGTCACAAGTAGGCTTCAAATGAAGTTACTGTGAAAAGCCCCTAGTCGCCACATTCCGGCGCCTGTTTGGGGAGGCTAATACGTGAATTGAACCGTGCTGCTGGCCTGCCTTGGTCTGCTTTCAAAGCCAGTGATTTAGTCTAGTGTGCTAAACCAGCCCCTGCTCACCCCAATCCAACTCTAACTCACAATTCCCTGTTATCCTGCCATTATCTCAGGCTTCAACTATCCTTGAATTAGTCCATATTTACCTGTTGTGGCTCTGGGCATTCTCTGAAGCTTACATTGAGGAACCTGACATTGCTCCCTTGCGAGCAGCAAACTCAACTTCCCTGTTTTCGTCATTCACTAACCTTCCAATCCAGCCTACTGGCTGGGCTAACCTCATCAGCATCATCCTTAAACTGTACCCACCAGCTCCCACTTTGACTGTGTCAGATCAACATCACCAACCTTATCTAAAATTCTTCACCAAAATGTAAATTAATCCACAGGCCTTCACCATCAATTACCTTATTATTGGTGATTGTATTCCCATTCTGGCTTAGATTTGAAATTTGGCTCATGATTTTATGGGTTCGTACTATTTGTGTGGCGGTGTGACCCTTGTCTCGAAGACATGTCTTGGCCTCTTACCTCTTTCCTTCGAGCACCTTAATTTCTTTCAATCCTCTTATCTCGCCTTCAAAATCCAAACCTTCCTGAGTTTCTCTCTGTGATACCTTCCTTTTCTCTTGCATCTTCTGTTCTCAGTCACTCCTCACCCTTAATGAGATCAATTTCCATCTCAGTTTCTTTTACCCTCTTTCTGCTGAATTCTGTCCTTCCTAAACCTTTCCGCTCATATAAGCTTTTCTAACCACATTGTGAGCTTACCATCTCCCTCAACTATTTACTCCCATAGTGTTAATCATTGTCATGACCATCTCTCATCACTAGCTTGAGTCACGTACCATCCCCCCCACCCCACCCATTTATTCTTTCAAGATCATGGGCGGAATTCCTGCATGAATCCTGCCACCGCCAGCCGCCGAATTCTCTGGCACCAGGAATCGCGCCGCGCCGGTCGGCGGCCACTCGCAGCGCCTCCCCGGCAATTCTCCGGCCCGCGATGGGCCGAAGTCCCGCTGGTTCTTTGTCAGTCCCGCCAGCGTAGATTAGACTAGATCCCTTACCGGTGAGGACGGGCTCCGGTGTCCCTGGGGGGGGGGGGGGGGGGGAGTGCGTGGGGCGATCTGGCCCCGGGTGATGCCACCACGGTGGCCTGGCCCGCGATCGGGGCCCACCGATCCGTGGGCGGGCCTGTGCCGTGGGGGCACTCTTTTCCTATGCGTCGGTCGTGTCAGCCTCCGCGATGGCCGACGCATAAAAGAACACCCCTGCGCATGCGCGGGGATGATGTCAGCAGCCGCTGACGCTCCCGCGCATGCGCGGACTTGCGCCGGCCAGCGGAGTCCCTTTGCCCCGGCTGGCATGGCGCCAAAGGCCTTCCACGCCAGCCGGTGGGCGCAAACCACTCTGGCGCCAGCCTAGCCCCTAAAGATGCGGAGGATTCCGGACCTTTGGGGCGGGCCAACGCCGGAGTGGTTCTGCCACTCCGTCCCGCCGGGACCCTCCGCCCCGCCGGGTACGGGTGAAACCCGCCCCATCTTTCTACAGCATCTACCTTCGATAAAACTCTTCCCAAGTTGCATACAATTGCAATTTTAAACATCTCAGACCCCCCCATTTGCCGGGATATGTCTGCAACTGTCCCTTTTCTCTGTAACTACCTCATCATCTTTTGTATCCTTGTTCCCAAAAAACCTTTACTCCCTCATCCCAGTAATTTCCCCCATAGGGTCCCTATCGTAGGTCTCTCAAATCCAAGGGACATAGGCTTGAGATGTATCTGCTGCGCAACTGACTTGGGGGCTTGCTACTGTGTGGCATGGCAGCACAGTGGTTATCAGTGTTGCTTCACAGAGCCAGGGTCCCAGATTTGATTCCCAGCTTGGGTCACTGTGGAGTTTGCACATTCTCCCTGTGTCAGCATGGGTTTCCTCCGGTTTCCTCCTACAAGACCCGGAAGACGTGCTGTTAGGCAATTTGGATATTCTGAATTCTCCCTCCGTGTACCCGAACAGGCGCCGGAATGTGGCGACAAGGGGAGTTTTACAGTAACTTAATTGCAGTGCTAATGTAAGCCTACTTGTGATAATAAAGATTTATTATTTATTATTATTACTATCCACCCATATCTAGATTTGGTTGTGCACTTCAAGTATTATCTGGCCTCGTGCTCCTCTCCAATACAGCCCATTACTCCTGGATCATTTCCCAGACAAAAGATTTTTTTAAAAAAAATTTGCAGTACCCAGTTCAATTTTTCCAATTAAGGGGCAATTTAGCGTGTTCAATCCACCTATCTTGCACATCTTTGGGTTGTGGGGGAGAAATCCACGCAAACACGGGGAGAATGTGCAAACTCCACACGGACAGTTACCCAGAGCTGGGATCAAACCTGGGACCTCGGTGCATTGAGATTGCAGTGCTAACCACTGCGCCACCGTGCTGCCCTGCCCGGAGTAAAGATAATCAGCAGCTTCCTTTCTCTATTGCTAACCATGTCAACCGTTTGCATTTATCTTATATGGTTTTGGATTTCCCCCTCCTTGTCTCTTTAATCAAGGTTTTAATCAAACCTCTTGTATCCCCTTTTTTGGCTTGCCATCATTTTTTTAACACACTTTTTGACTTTATAGACATTGGCTCAGAAATGCTATTGTAATGATAGTGAAACTATCACTGTATGCTGTAATTACAGTGTAACTAATGACAACTTCCCTCACACACATGCACAGTTCAGTGTGGAAATCCAGTTGTTGCTGTCACTGATACCCATAGGGTACACATGCAGATGCAACCAGCACAGAAATTGTGATTTGACATTAATTTCAATTTTTTATGCATTATTCTCACTGTTTAAAAAAAAATATTGATAAAGTGAAGCCTTGCTGATGAGGTGTAACAAAGTTTTTAACAGTACATTCAGTCATAAGCATTGTGGAATAAACTTATCTTCCCCTCGAAAACTACTTTTAAATGTCAAGTGTGTCTTCCTTTCCATTTATTGAAAACGGTCCATGGATTTTTAAACTAATAAACTTTAAAAATAAGTTTGTTTCTGATGTTTCAGTTTCTACTTTATTTTCTGATCTTTATTTTGCTCTCTTTAACAATAGTTAAAATGCAAATTATAATCCGTACTTTTTGCTTCTGACTTGCTGTCTGTGAGGAATTATCCATCTGATTGGCTGCTCAGGCAGCTTAATAATTTTACTTCTCTGTTGCTGAATGTCAATGAGCCCATCCAGATGGACTCAGAATGAAACTGACATTGTGATGAAGGAAACCAATGCCTTCTCACCCGCCAAACCTTTGTGGACAGCTTCTATTCTGATTGAAAGTGAACACTATTCCTTCACCGCGGACTACTGAATCTGGGCCATTCTATAACTACAGGTGTTTTGTCGGTATGGTGTTCCTGCCTCTTACTCTGTTGCCATTCCTGATCTCACAGCTCCCCCTGTTCAGCAATGGGCTCACTGCTGAAACAAAGGATTCATCCTAATTTAAATCTGAGATCATAAGGTAACTTGAGGTACAATTCCCTAAAATGTGATAACAGCAGTAGCATGTTAGTGATATAGGGCATTCTGGCACTAGTGGCCAGCCCTTTAATTCCCTTGCCTCCTTGGTGCATTTCAATATTTCCGGTAGATGCTCCCGCCATTTAATGTGCCCCTCAGATTGGAAACAGCACTAGATAGAAGAATCATGGCTGCAGAGTCTGACTGCATAGCTGACTGACAGTCTTTGGGCGGGATTCTCTGACCCTTCGTGCAGAAATCGTGCTCGGCGTGGGGGCGGAGAATTACCCAAAATAGGCTCCCACGCCAGCACGCGATTCTCCGGCGACCGGAGAATTGCCACCAGTCGCATGCGCGCGATCGGCGTGGTGCCAGTCGGGGTGTTGAAAGTGGCCCCCACGATGATTCTCCGCGCTTGACGGGCCGAGTGCCCTCCGAGTTCTGGCAAGTCCTGCCGGCGTGATTCACATGTGGTCCCACCCGGCGGGACCCCGGCGTTCCACTGCAGGGGCCGTCCTGGTGGGGGTGCGGTGGGATCCGACTCCAGGGGTCCCTCCACGGTGGCCAGGCCCGCGATCGATGGCTACAGATCCCTGGGCACGCTCATTCCGTGGAAGGGCCTATGTTCCTCCGCGCCGGACCCCTGTAGGGCTCCGCCATGTTGTGCGGGGGCCGGCGCGAAGACGGCTGCCGTGCACGTGCGCGACCGCGCAGGTGTAACTGCAGCCGGAGTTGCGGGACACACGCCGGGGCCCTGCTAGCCCCCTTTGAAGGCGGGGAATCACCCTGGACTTTCTAGGAAAAAGTCTGGAGTGATTCTCGTCCGTTTTCCGGCGGGCATGGGGACTTAGTCCCCAGAAGGGAGAATCCCGCCCTTTGACTTTCAAATGTTGCATTTTCCATAATGCACTTGTTCACTCTACAGTTAAATGCATTCGGGAAAACTGCCTTTAAACTCTTACCCCATGCCCCTCAAATCGTGCGGCCAGTGCATGACACCCAGTATTGTTGGGATTCAAATAATTGGAATTCCAAGTTTGGGCAGATGCATTGCATGCCTCATGCAACTTCTGATGGAATATGGTGGTGGGTAGCTGGTGAAATGAACAATTTTAATCCTGGTTTGCCCAGGGTATACTGGGGTAACATGAGATAAATCTGAGACTCTTAAATTCGAACTTGCACTGCAGACACTGAACTGTAACTTCAAAATGAAACATTCCCTTCCCACATATTTGCAACCGTACCCAACTGAATTTTGAGTGACTCAATTTTTTTTACATTGCTATTCTATTTTTAAAAAATATTCTCCTCTACCTATTTTTTCACAAATTTGTATGTCATTTCATACCATATTTTTGATGTACTTTAAATAATAATGTGTGTTGATCTTATTTACATAATTCAAAATATTTCATGCACTTTGACAGAGATTGTCTTCATCTGTCTATTCTTAATTCTGTAAGGCTTAAGCTCCATTCAACTTTCCTAATATTTCATCCCCATCGTACTCTTGATGTTTTATGTGGTTGATGTTTTATGTGGAATGCTTCATTCAATATTTCATTAGTTGCACAAGGTGGCAGTCTTCTCCATGTCACCAATTAATAATGTGAAGATGTTATTGCTTTTAAGTTTAGTTGAACGTTCCTTTAACTTATATTTTTGTCCTCAAGTTCCCTTTCTATTTATTCTAATACTTTCCCCCATGATCGTAAATTGTGATCAATGCAGTGGTTTCTTAGAGGTATCCGGTTTAAGTCTTTTTGTAATCTCTCTTTGGTATCTTGGCTGTGAAACAGAATGCTCTTCAGCTTCTTTGCCGCTCAGTGACAATGTATGTTAAAATATATTAGTGCCTGTTGTTACAATCCTGTTTAAGATCCGGTAACATTTGAAGAAGTATGAACACCCATCAATTAACTGACAGAAGAATGCCACAGATTTAATGTTTTTCAACAAAAACAATGTAAATCAAAAAGAATTCTAAAAGATAAAGCACAAGTGGATAGCACTGTGGCTTCACAGCGCCAGGTTCGATTCCTCGCTGGGTCACTGTCTGTGCGGAGCCTGCGCGTTCTCCCCGTGTCTGCGTGGGTTTCCTTCGGGTGCTCCGGTGTCCTCCCACAGTCCATAGATGTGCAGGTTGGGTGGATTGGCCATGCTAAATTGCTCTTGGTGTACAAAAAATTTAGGAGGTGTTATTGGGTAACGGGGATAGGGTGGAAGTGAGGGCTTAAGTGGGTCTGTGCAGACTCGATGGGCCGAATGGCCTCCTTCTGCACTGTATGTTTTATGTGCTAACACTATAGTTTACAGCTGCGTATATTATGAACTCAGTTTTACTTTTAACTTTAACTACCACTCCCCCCTCCATCCCCACTGCCTCAGGAATTCTTTTATCTTACAAAATATTGATGGTTTATTCAGTTTCCCTGGGACCAAATCATAGGTAACCTCCCGGAATCTTCTTTAATTCTCCTTAGTATTCCAGCTATTCTTTGAGATAAAAGTGGGATCCTTCTGTTAGTTTTTGGCTGAGTAATCCTCCAATTGAAAAAAGAAATCTCACATCTGTGGACTCTTCAGCCCCTTGTCCTGGTTTAAGCCACACATAGATGTAATGAGTCTGTAATGATAAGAAAGTTAGCATTAAGGCACTTTACCTGAATGCTCGTAGCATTTGTAACAAAGTAGACGAACTAATGGCACAGATCATCGTGAATGATTATGATGTGGTAGGCATCACAGAGACATGGCTGCAGGGGGTTCAGGACTGGCAGTTAAACATCCAAGGATATACAACCTATCGAAAAGACAGGGAGGTGGGCCGAGGGGGTGGGGTTGCCTTGTTAGTTAAGAACAAAATTAAATCTATGGCACTAAACGACATAGGGTCGGATGATGTGGAGTCTGTGTGGGTAGAATTGAGGAACCACAAAGGCAAAAAAACCATAATGGGAGTTATGTACAGACCTCCTAACAGTGGTCAGGACCAGGGGCGCAACATGTACCGGGAAATAGAAAAGGCATGTCAGAAAGGCAAGGTCACGGTGATCATGGGGGACTTCAATATGCAGGTGGATTGGGTAAATAACGTAGCCAGTGGATCCAAAGAAAAGGAATTCATGGAATGCTTACAAGATGGCTTTTTGGAACAGCTTGTCATGGAGCCCACAAGAGAGCAGGCTATTCTGGACCTAGTGCTATGTAATGAACCAGACTTTATAAAAGATCTTAAAGTAAGGGAACACTTAGGAAGCAGTGATCATAATATGGTTGAGTTCAGTCTGCAGTTTGAAAGAGAGAAGGCAAAATCGGATGTAATGGTGTTACAGTTAAATAAAGGTAATTACGAGGGCATGAGAGAGGAACTGGCGAAAATCGACTGGAAGCAGACCCTAGTGGGGAAGACAGCAGAGCAAAATGGCAGGAGTTTGTATGCATAATTGAGGACACTGTACAGAGGTTCATCCCCAAGAAAAGAAAGATTATCCGGGGAGGGATTAGACAGCCATGGCTGACAAAGGAGGTCAGGAAATGTATCAAAGAAAAAGAGAGATCCTATAAAGTGGCCAAAAGCACTGGGAAATCAGAAGATTGGGAAGGCTACAAAAACAAACAGAGGTTAACAAAGAGACAAATAAGGAAGGAGAGGATCAAATATGAAGGCAGGCTAGCCAGTAATATAAGAAATTATAGTAAAAGTTTCTTTCAATACATAAGAAACAAACGACAGGCCAAAGTAGACATTGGGCCAATTCAAACTGATTCCGGAAGGCTAGTGATGGGAGACGAGGAAATGGCTGGAGAACTTAATAAGTACTTTGCGTCTGTCTTCACAGTGGAAGACATGAGTAATATCCCAAAAATTATAGAGGGTCAGGGGGCTGAGTTGAGTATGGTTGCCATTACAAAAGAGATGGTGCTAAAAAAGCTAAAAGGTCTTAAAATTGACAAATCTCCTGGCCCCGATGGGCTACACCCTAGAGTTCTGAGGGAGGTGGCTGAAGAAATAGCGGAAGCGTTGGTTGAGATCTTTCAAAAATCACTGGAGTCAGGGAAAGTCCCGAATGATTGGAAGATCGCTGTTGTAACCCCCTTGTTTAAGAAAGGATCAAGACAAAAGATGGAAAATTATAGGCCAATTAGCCTAACATCGGTTGTTGGTAAAATTCTAGAATCGATCGTTAAGGATGAGATTTCTAAATTCTTGGAAGAGCAGGGTCGGATTAGAACAAGTCAACATGGATTTAGTAAGGGGAGGTCATGCCTGACGAACCTGTTAGAATTCTTTGAGGAGGTGACAAGTAGGTTAGACCAGGGAAACCCAGTGGATGTGGTCTATCTGGATTTCCAAAAGGCCTTTGATAAGGTGCCACACAGGAGGCTGCTGAGTAAGGTGAGGGCCCATGGTGTTCGAGGTGAGCTACTGGCATGGGTTGAGGATTGGCTGTCTGACAGAAGGCAGAGAGTTGGGATAAAAGGTTCTTTTTCGGAATGGCAGCCGGTGACCAGCGGTGTCCCACAGGGTTCAGTGTTGGGGCCGCAGCTGTTCACCATATATATTAATGATCTGGATGAAGGGACTGGGGGCATTCTAGCGAAGTTTGCCGATGATACGAAGTTAGGTGGTCAGGCAGGTAGTGCTGAGGAAGTGGGGAGGCTGCAGAAGGATCTAGACAGTTTGGGAGAGTGGTGCAGGAAATGGCTGATGCAATTCAACGTGAGAAAATGTGAGGTCTTGCACTTTGGAAAAAAGAATCCAAGCATAGACTACTTTCTAAACGGTGAGAAAATTCATAATGCCAAAGTACAAAGGGATCTGGGAGTGCTAGTCGAGGATTCCCTAAAGGTAAACATGCAGGTTGAATCTGTGATTAAGAAAGCGAATGTAATGTTGTCATTTATCTCAAGAGGGTTGGAATATAAAAGCAGTGATGTGCTACTGAGCCTTTATAAGGCTCTGGTTAGGCCCCATTTGGAGTACTGTGTCCAGTTTTGGGCCCCACATCTCAGGAAGGACATACTGGCACTGGAGCGTGTCCAGCGGAGATTCACATGGATGATCCCTGGAATGGCGGGTCTAACATATGATGAACGGCTGAGGATCCTGGGATTGTATTCATTGGAGTTTAGAAGGTTAAGGGGAGATCTAATAGAAACTTACAAGATAATACATGGCTTAGAAAGGGTGGACGCAAAGAAACTGTTTCCGTTAGGCGAGGAGACGAGGACTCGTGGGCACAGCCTTAGAATTAGAGGGGGTAAATTCAGAACAGAAATGCGGAGACATTTCTTCAGCCAGAGAGTGGTGGGCCTGTGGAATTCATTGCCGCGGAGTGCAGTGGAGGCTGGGACGCTAAATGGCTTCAAGGCAGAGATAGATAAATTCTTGATGTCGCGAGGAATTAAGGGCTACGGGGAGAATGCTGGTAGGTGGAGTTGAAATGCCCATCAGCCATGATTGAATGGCGGAGTGGACTCGATGGGCCGAATGGCCTTACTTCCACTCCTATGTCTTATGGTCTTATGGTCTTAGATGTAATTTTCCAAGTCGGCTCCCACAGCTTCTGCTTAGTTCTTTCCAAGCTCACTGTTCAAGCTGATTTCTTCTTGCCACAAGGTTCTGTGAGGACAACTATAAGT